>NC_052499.1:19478372-19817435 GCF_016617805.1 Bactrocera tryoni
CATCATTGGTTCCTAATGTTTATACTCGTATTATACAAAGAAGGCATCAGATGGAATTCAAAATAGCTTTATAGTGGAAGAAGGCGTGGTTGTGAACCGATTTCATCCATATTTCGTACATGTCATCAGGGTGTTAAGAAAACATTATATACCGAATTTCATTGAAATCGGTCTAGTAGCTCCTGAGATATGCTTCTTGGTCCATAAGTGGGCGGCGCCACGCCCATTTTCAATTTTTAAAAAAAGCCTGGGGGCAGCTTCCTTCTGCCACTTCTTCCGTAAAATTTAGTGTTTCTGACGTTTTTTGTTAGTCGGTTAACGCACTTTTAGTGATTTTCAACATAACCTTTGTATGGGAGGTGGGCGTGGTTATTATCCGATTTCTTCCATTTTTGAACTGTATATGGAAATGCCTGAAGAAAACGACTCTGTAGAGTTTGGTTGACATAGCTATAGTAGTTTCCGAGATATGTACAAAAAACTTAGTAGGGGGGGCCACGCCCACTTTTCCAAAAAAATGGCGTCCAAATATGCCCCTCCCTAATGCGATACTTTGTGCCAAATTTCACTTTAATATCTTTATTTATGGCTTAGTTATGACACTTTATAGGTTTTCGGTTTCCGCCATTTTGTGGGCGTGGTAGTGGGCCGATTTTGCCCATCTTCGAACTTAACCTTCTTATGGAACCAAGGAATACGTGTACCAAGCTTCATCATGATATCTCAATTTTTACTCAAGTTACAGCTTGCACGGACGGACGAACGGACAGACGGACCGACAGACGGACGGACAGACGGACGGACGGACAGACAGACATCCGGATTTCGACTCTACTCGTCACCGTGATCACTTTGGTATACATATATAACCCTATATCTGACTCTTTTAATTTTAGGACTTACAAACAACCGTTATGTAAACAAAACTATTATACTCTCCTTAGCTTTAACTTAACTTTGTTTCGAATAAAATAACATTTGTGCCATCGACGTTCAAAATTTAAAGTATTTACACGATATATCACTTCATTATTATGAATTATCATGCCACTGCGTATACGCAATCAAGTACGAAATCACAAAAGCGACAAATTCATTGCCCCTGAGTAAACTCTGATATTTGTTATTCCACTGTCAGGCCAATCTATCGCATATTTATTTACATTTGAGCTTTTCGCAACCATTTTATGGCAATTTAAGAGAGTTTTCAATAAAGTACACTTAAACTCGTTATGAAATAAATATTTCCAATGAATGCACGCACAATCTGTTTGATTTTATGTCAATACAATCGTTGTTGCTGCAAAATAATCCGCTTGCATGCTGCATCATAAAATAATCATTTACCATTAAATATGTCGTTTAAGAATTAATTTTGTTTGCTCGTTGTTTTTTGTCATTTGGCCGCATTAATTAATGTACACAACATTATTGTTTTTAGGTGTGATGGAGGTCTACATTGGGGCTGCTGTTCACCTATTTTGTAAAGCGTTTTTTATTATTGTATATACATATCGTACCATAATTTAAAATCAACTTTTTTATCTTCGTTACATAGGTTTCCTTGGGTAAAAACCAGCATTTTTTCAACAATTTTTTTCTCATATAAAAAATAAAATATTTTAAGTGAATTTTTTATTGTTAAAAACATACACTATTAGCAAAAAAATTCCGAAATTTTTGGATAAAAATACATATATTAAACTTGGTCATTGCGACGCCATTTCCGGTAACCACTCAGAAAAAAGATGCGCCCGGATCATCTAAAATGAAAAAAACACGTGGTTTGGTTAAAATCTTTACTTAGAACTTGGACGAAGTAAAAATAAACAGAAAATTGGATTTTTGACAGACAGTTTTTCAAAATAATGAGAATTTCAGTGAAAATTTCACGACATTTTTGTTTTCAAATTGTTGTAGTCGAAAACAGAATCCTTCGTTCAAGTCTTTAAGAATTGTACATCAAAGACATGTGTAAATTTCATAAAGATCGTTTGAGAAGCTCTCGAAAAAACTTTACAACCGACTTCAAAACACAATTCCGAGAAAAACGCGTAAAAAAACGCATTAGTTCAGCTTCGAGCGCACAAGTTCTCAAGGCTGTATCTCCGAAACTATTACTCGGATCAACTTGAAAATTTATAACAATATTCTAGAGGTGTTGTCGAATTTAAAGAACAATAAAAAATTTGATTTCTTGAAACCCGTAAACTTATGTAACCCCTCAATATTAGACGCAAATGGCAATAAGGTCTATGATGAATATCGACTGAAAAGATTTTCTGAAATTTGTTTCGATAATTTTACATTTTCCTCACAAAAAAAGTCGCTATCGGTGACAGACTATTCTCAAATTAATTGATATTGGTTTAGTTGCCATTATATAACAATACTTGTCAGAAAATAACATTTTAATGCATAATAACATTTTAAATCTACCCTCTGCGCCAACTACCGTGGGAAAGCTGCTCAATATCACATACAAGTTTCTATCGAGCGTATTGTCTGAAAAACTAATGCTCACCGTCAGCAAACTGATTGGACCTTTTCAGTGTGGCTTTAAGACTGGAAAATCAACAAATGACCAGACATGCTTCAAATATTGGAAAAGACCCGTGAAAAGAGAATCGGCACACCCACCTCTTCGTCAATTTCACAGCTATTTTTGACAGCACGAAAAGAAGCTGCCTTTATCCCACGAATTCTGAATTTGGTATACCTGCAAAAGTAATAAGGCTGTGTAAGTTGACGTTGATCAATATCAAAAGCTCCGCCAGAATCGGAAAGGTCCTATCCGAACCGTTGAAAACCAAACGAGGTTTCAGACAAAACGACTCCCTATCGTTCGACTTCTTCAATCTACTGCAGGAGAAAATAATTTGAGCTGCAGAGCTGAGTAGTAAAGAGTGTGCAGCTGCTGGCGTAAGCTGATGATATTGATATCATTGGCCTCCAGAGTAGATAAAGAAGCGAAGCAAATGGGTTTGGTAGTGAACGAGGACAAGATGAACTATCTCCTTTCATCAATCAAACAGTCGCCGCACTCGCGCTTGGCTCCCACGTCATATCTTCGAAGGTGTAGATAATTTCGTCTATCTTGAAACCAGCATTAACACTAATAGCAATGCCAGTCTGAAAATCCAACGCAGAAAAACTTTTGCCAACACTTCTTACTTCGGATTGACTAGGTTATTGAGAAGTGAAGTCCTCTCTTGACGAACAAAGACCAAGTTCATTCATTATCCCCGCACAGCTTAATGGATCAGGAGCATGGACGATGACAACATCTGATGAGTCGACGTTACGAGAAAATTTTGTGGTCCTTTATGTATTGGAAACGGCGAATATTGCATTTTTATTTCTTAAGATTTTTGGTTAACTCATGCGATTTTATACCCTAAATGGGATATATTAGGTTTTCCACGATGTTTGGAATACTCAAAAAGAAACGTCGGAGACCCTAAAAACTAAATATATATTTGGTAATCGTTCAGCGTGTTAAGAAGAGTTATATTCGTCGGTCCGTCTGCGCGAGCTAGTCCCTTCAGGTTTTAAGGCACTGCTCTGCTTATTTGTTGGCACCTTATATCTATCATATAAACAATAAGATCGGAACCAAGTGCTTACATGGAAAACATATGAAATATCTTCATGAAATTTAAGATAGATTATTACTCCTTACGTCGCTAGATTGGACCACTATAGCATAGAACTTCTATATAAACTGACCGACCAAAATCAAAATAAAGATCTTGTTTCACCCTTTTGTGCCATAACAATGCGTCTATGAAGAGTTTTGGAGCTTCGGTGTGGGCAAAGTTAACGTTTTCTCTTGTTTTAAATAAAATCAACAAACAAAACTTATTGCAAGCAATCCTTTAAAAATAAAAATAAACCTTTATTGCATCCATATAACTACTTATCACAACTCAGAATTTAACAAAGCTAAAGCAAGCCACCCGTAAAACGACAAAAATAGCATATTTTGTCACTTGACACCTTTTGCGGCCAAGCATTTGACATGACAGCGGCAAAAGGTCAGCAGACAACAACACAGTTGCCAAGTAACTAGGCACCCCAGTACTGAAAAACTGTCACATTGACAGGTAAAAGTGTGAGCATGATTTGGGTCACGTGACATGGACAGATGGGAACTACAACAGCTGAAAAAATAATTATAGCACAAGAAGGACAACAGTGTAAGCGCTAGGTGAAAGTTTTGTTTATAGGCATTTTGTTTTTCATGGTGTGTGAATCTAAACTCATTTCTGGGCTGTGTTACTCTCTTTCTTTTCTTCTAGACTTCAAAACCATATTAGCCTAAGAGATTCTTTATGAAAAGTCCCTCAAAACTCCACCCTTTCTGATTAAAATAGGTCAAGTCGCCATATATTTATGTACCTTGTATTGTATAATAGTTACCTCGAATTGTTTCTCAAAATAGTTCTAAGGTCCCATTGATTCTTAATACAAGTAAGTAACAGCGATTCATAGATTTTTTCCCATTTTTGTTGACATTTCGTACTTCAGAGAGCCGAAGCTTCAGCCAACTTAAGGCATCTTTAACGCTATTGAAAAATTATGATACTACATCCTATAGTTTTCGAGAAATCTTATGTAAAAGTAGTAGTATTATCTAGTATCCATATTATACTTCATTTGTATCTTGGAAATTTTTGGGAGAAACGTTTGTACACTGAACAACAACAGCCTTTTATCCGAGTGTCATGAAACCTTATGTCGGAGAAATTGGAGTCAGCCTGTGGAGCAATTTCATGAGCTCTTACTTAAGTGTATGAATTTGGACTTTGTAGCACCTGACTTTTTCTAATTCAAAAACTGGGATACCCGAAAACTATCGATTGTTTTGCCATGATAGGGTAGATGAAGAAGATACCGCTGGGTCGTAAGAACACTGCAAGAAAACTACACCAAGATTTAGAACCATTCGTTCGTGAATAAATTGGAAGTTCAAGATGTTTTGTTTTTCATTGCCATTGAAGAGGGGTGATGATATAGAGCCGACAAATCAGAGTGGCGACAAATCATTTTCGATCTACTATCCACACAATAATCTGAAGACAACGTAATAAACCTAATTTCATATATTTCAAATATAATAAAATGCTTTCCAATTATAATAGAGTATGCACTTCCATAACATACACACTCCCCACGGAGCGGCGTTACAAACGGTTCAAGTGAGATCCTTATAAGAACCGACCACTCAACCTAACCAAACCTACCCCGGTACGATAATCGTTTTATTGTACTCTCGCTCGGCAGCACTAGGGTTTATGAACTCTATTCTTCATTAAACTTCTGATATGATTCATAATCTCAAATGTAATCTTATAAGTATTCGGGTGCCAAACGGCTGAAGAAATTTTACGTTCCCTACATCAATAAGAGAACACTTTAAAAGCACGATTCTCGCCTTCAATGTATTCGAGTACTCTGGCCTTCGATAGCCTAGTAAATTCATCCGAACCATGGAAGTCGTTTGATGTGGAGGTCTGATATTTATGAAGAACTTGTTGAAAATAAAAAGTCGTGTGCTAACTTTAAGGACCACAGGGTGATGATAGAGAGAATAATTATAGATTTAGGTGATGGACCTTTTGAGCATACTCAGTTTGTACAGTTCACTTAATTGAGAAATAAAACAAAGCAAGAAATAACATTAACACTTCGTAGACATTTTCCTCACCAAAGGGTTTAATTCTAAGGAATAATAATAATATTTTCAAAAACTTTATGGAACTGTAAAGCTTAATATATGTATTATAATTAAAGTACTGTCCTCAGTGGCGTAGCTACAACTTCGGGCGCCCGGGGCCAAGGATGTTCTGCCGTCCCCCTTTGCCTACCTACCTACAAGTTTCAGGAGGTGGTTCAAATGTGAAGTGAATTTTTACAAAATACCTTCGATATTTAGTATATAGAATTTAGGAACTAGAAGCCACTCATATTGTGAAGTTCCAAAAATCTCACAATACAGTTTTTGAGGAAATTGATAGTAAATTTACAAGACATCTTATTAAAAGCCATAGAAAAAGCCCATTTTCGCCCTATATATTGTACACTTTTGACACAATTTGCAGGAATTTTTGCCCGAATTGGAGTTTTTAAATACCATTTTGCCGCCCCCCAAGATGTTGCGCCCGGGGCGACGGCCCCCTTCGCGCACCAAGCGTTTAAAAGCGTTTTACATTTCTCTCTCTTACCAAAATCTCTTCCATCGAAAGACAAGTTCATTTAACCACAAATTTAAATAAGCAGAATCCGTAACCGTTTTTTAACTTTCGCTCTTTCACCTCATTCCAAACTTGTCAGAGTGAGTTAACAATTTTATTGAAATTCTTCTGTCGTAATGAAATTACAACAACTTTATCTGCTTAGTTGCTCGTCGCAGACAATAAATAAATGGAGATATTTACACTGTTGAACATGGAAAGCGAATACTTAATGGAAATTCTTCAAACATGCAAAGAGCTTCAGCTGTAGATGGAGAAAAAATTCAAAATAAATCGGACGACTGAGATGTGTTACTTCTAAAGCCAATTGTTTGAAACACAGTGGAACTGAGAAGTTTCATTCTTACCGCTCTCAATTGTTCAACTCACGGCAAAAAGTTTAATACCTTTCGATTTCAATTTACGAGAAATCGGATCGCTCAGATGGCATATTCTCCAATTGTTGAATCGAGAAGAATTACGAAGACCGTTTCTTCAGATTCAAATTATCAGAGTAGCTGACAGAATTATTAGTTTCATGCCTTCCATTTCTAATTTTACTTTATCTCTTTGATGTTACAGCCTGTATTTGCTCCAATGATAGACTGAGCGAGAAAGTTCATCTCCACCGCAAATCCTAAGCCACATTTTCACAAGTTCTATGTGAATTTTCGCCTCATCACGAACAACGAGTTCATCAGCCAGCCGTTAGAGTTTCTTCCATGTTAAATATATTCTAAATGCCACCACAAAAATCTTCATCATCCGAACTCTTATCAAAATACTGCAGTTTATCTCTCAGTGTTGCATTTCGCTGTTAATCAGTGTAATCAGACAGACGTAGCCAGCAACACACCTCCATCATAGTCTAACTTATTATGAACTACACTTATTTCCTCGCAGCTCGTTTGCTCATTGCCAGTTACTTGTTAGTAGAGTTGGGTCATTTGCAAATAACAATTTTTCAATGTCAAACCGTTAGTCTATGCTTTATCTCTGGTTTTGCAGAATTTTCGCACTGCAACTTAGTAAACTATTAAAACTCGGTCTACTCTCGGCACATTTACATATACCTATGTATGTATATGGACCTAGCACATACATATGTATATGTACAATTACTCGCTGCAGTTAATCACTACGATGGCTGCTCGTCTTTATTAATGACTGTAATTTTGGTCATTGTAACGGTTTGCCGGAATGCCGCTATTGCACGTGAGTTCATGGTAAAGTGTCCGTGCTATGTCTTAAACTTCCAAGGGTGCTGTGTCACCTCCTCATTCGTTTACTTCCGAAATTTTTGCGGTTTGTTGAATGTAAACGTTGGCGGAAATGTCTTTGTCACAGGTGAAGTTGCTCTAGTTAATTTTCTCTGCCGGAAATTACAATTTTCTTTACTTACTCTTAATGAGGATTCAGTACATTCGAAGGTTTAGGATTGCGCGAAAATAGATTCAGGTGAATGTGGCCGGCAGCTAAGTGATACTGAGTTTCGAAGTAGTTCATGCTGACTAAAACCGAAAGTTGTTAAATTATTTTAAAACTAAGGTACTAGAGTTTCACACGAGTCAGCCGCTTGAAAGCCCTGTAAAATAAAATCCCATTGCCTCTTATTGCATCGGGTTTTACCAGACCCACCAGTGAAGGTGGCTGCCATCAAGGTAGCGGTAGATATGGAGCAGCGAAGCGCAGTATCCTTCAGAGAGAGGTTTGTTAGCTCCGATAGCTTAGCGACTGTACCGACTTTGAGCTTTCAGCGAAAACTAGAAAGCCGAATTCTCTTGCTCAATTTCCTCCAAATGGAAGCAAGTCTTTTGATGCCCGCTTGAGTTCTAGCGTTGGACCTAAGAACCGCCATTTATCTTGGCAAACGCTGATCAACAGCCAATGCTTGTACGACTACAATTTTTAGGCCAGAGTAAGAGATACTCCGAACTATTAGCTATTGGCAAAGTCAGTCTCACCGTAATTGAAGGTCTACTGATTGGACGCTGTCCGATAGGAGATGGGTTCATCTTGACACTTTCTCCTCTTTTGTCTTACTTTTACCTCACTGAGGTTGAAATATCTCGGTAGGCATACCTTCGGCGAACTTAGTGAAGTGCTGGGATTGACGTTAACCACAAATTTGTGATAAGCTCAAAACGCTTCGTTGATCTGAGAGGAACAGACGATTCACTTCTAAGAGTTTATGGGTAACACAAAAGACAGACATTTGTCCAAACGAGTTCCATCGATTAGGATCAACTTTACGACCTAATCTACCTAACCATTATGACATTGATACATTGCTAAGGATGAAGCTCTGGGACAGCTCCATTAGGATAAAGAAAAGACGCATTTAAAATTACATGTGAATAGGAACTGTGAGGGTGGTGAGTTGGAGACGGTAAAGAGTATATAGGTTAGTGCTTATACGGTAATTTATGATACTGGTTGTGAAGGTGATTAAAAGTTTTTCAGTTCGAAAAAGAAGTCCGAAAAAATAACTCCATGCTCATGTAAATTTTTTAAGGTAATATTCTGTTACTAAGAAACTATTAGCTTCAGTAGAAGCAGTCCATGATGTGGAAGTATCATCAAATTTTTACTGTTACTAAGTCTCTTTTTGAAAGAATTAAAGATCCATAAATAGCATCATAAAAAAGAAATGAAACAAAATTTTAATGGAATTGGGGGAAAATTTTGATTAGAGCATCCGATGGGTTGCCAATCATTAAAGTACCACTTTCTCTACTTCTATTTATAATAAGCCTTTGACAGAAAACAGTTGGGGAAGAAAGAGTGAGGAAAGCTAGTATGGTGGACAGACGTACGGAAATCCACCTACCGGAAGCCAATGGATAGGGTTCTAAGGCTCGCTGCGCTGTGCATTACAGGTGCTTTAAAAACAACCCCAACGGCGGCTCTTGAACTGGTACTAAACCTGGCACCTATAGACCTGGTCGCTGAAAACTGCGCAGCAAAATTGGAAGCACGACTACTGGCTATAGAAGAAATTACATATAGAACCTTCGAGGATAGCTAAGTGGGTAATGGCGGCTGAACAAATACCGACTATATGACCCTACTCTTAAACTGGGAAAAAAGTTCAAATTAAACATAGAAAAAGATGGCTGACGTAAAGATATGTTAGCTTCGTGCAACACTTTAAACGTCTATATGGATGACTCGAAAATGGACGATGGCGTTGGTTGGAATATACTGTCCAGAGTTAAGAATAAGGCAGGCTTTTAAGTTGCCGGACCACTGCAGTATATTTTAAGCTGGGGTCTTTTGCTATTGCAGAAAACCACAGAACTGCTCTCTAATGTACCTGCAGGTAATTCCAGGAAGTCAACATCTACGTAGACAGCCAAGCAGCAATCAGGCAGTAACCTCGTATCGAATATCAGAAGTATCTTGAGAAGCAGGGCTGCAGTAGAAAGTGTTGCCAGAGGAAAGCAACTGGGTACCAGATCTATGCAAACAAATCGAGGGTAATAGGGGACCAAATTTCCAAGAATGGTGTACCGCTGCTAAAGTCAGGTGCAAAACGGTAAATCGGAAGTACAAAAACTCCTATTGTTACTGTAGGAACATGATAGGACTACTAACTGGTCACTCTCTGGCGACGATACATGAAAGTCACAAAAAGAAAACTGAAGGAAATGTCTAGAACTGGTTACCAGAGAAACAATAGAGCATCTCTTGTGCACTTATTCCCGCATTGGCAAGACAACGCTGTAAGCAGGTGGGGTCCCCACGGTATGATACACTCAAAGAGGTTTTGAATTTGCCTTTCGGAAGGGTCTTCAAACATGGGCTACTCTTACTAGTCACTTAAGTAGAACATTTTCCGTCTAAGCTACCTTCGATTTCGGATATTGGTAGGACTACAATTTATGAGATTCCAAAGACATCTTCAGATACCATCAGAGTGTTCTAAGCTGTTCCCAGCGCTAAAGCCGGTCAATATCTTCTGTGCTTGTTTCTTATTAAGGATACCGAAAATATTCACATATCTCTAAAAGCAGTTATATTCATTATAACCAAGTAGCTATAATTCCACTAAAATTTAGGTTTCCTCAAGCATCACTTCTTTTTCCAAACGATTTAATTTAATATATAAATAGTTCCATCTAAGAACAAGCCTGAAATTTTTTCAAACGCAGGAAATTTGCTTTCTCTTACTAAACTCTCAAGCAGCAAAAAGAACCCTTAACCCCTAACTTTAAGCGCATAATTTGCGCCCAAATTAATTATGAACACAAGAAGTGCACATCAAAGCAATAATTTTACGGAGGTAAATAAACCACCGTCGTCCAATCGAGACACAGTGGTGTAAACGTGGAATAAATGTGAATGCTAACCTAATCAGGACATCAGGAAATGTTAAAATGCAGACTTTTCATCAAACATGGAAAATTCGAATAGCTTTTAGCAAGCTTATGGAAAAAAAATGAAATTTCAACACCTTAACCCAATTTCCCCTGCTCGCTCCACACTTAAGCTTAATAGTCATATTTCGAAAAATAATTAATATTTCACAAGAAATTTCCTAGCATTCTACAATATGTTAACGAGTTAAAAAGCAATCCACACAAACATCTGTTCAGCTGCAAAATGTGTAGCTTTTATTTTCCTTTTTTTCATTGCCAACATGCAAACCGAGCATTTGCAACCGAAGCTCAAGAAATTAAACCGAAGAAATGTTGGAAGTGAGAAATTGCTGCCGCTCGCCGTCAGTGTTTGCTCCGTTGTGCTTTTGAATTAGTTTGTTGACAGCGATGGAGAGAAGAATTATGTTATGTTGTTGCGAAATATCCAAGCGTAAGAGCTTAACAAGCAAAACAGCACAGCAGCAAAGAGTCTATATATTTACTTGCCACAACGGAAGCGAAAGGGTTCGGAGCAACAAACTTCATACGACATTTCCTTGAATGAGCGAGGGAAGTGCATACATATAAATACTTGTATATAAGAGTTTATTCTTGTGGAATAAATATGGCTTGACAGCCACATCTGGCATTTAGTTATTGCAAAAATAAAACATTATATTTTGCACTGCAACATTGTTTTTAGACGAGGACGGATCGATAAGTCTGCAGCTTTAAAACTCGGTACAATGTCTCCTTCTCTTCTGGGAAATACGAGGCTGTCAAACTCAGGGCAGTCTAATTTTTTACTTTATCGGCGACGAAACGATCAGACTCGTGTGGAGCTTACGGATACTCGACGCTCTCCGTAATAAGATAGCCTTACTAGCGTTGCGAGGGCTATGCGCAAGCGGACATACTTTCTCCGACACTCCTGGGTCCAAAATATAAACCAAAACAACAACAAAAATACGAATTTAAAGAGTTCGGATCTCCTAAAAAAAGCAGGGGGAACTAGTTGTTCTCAGCTGAGAGCAGCGTTTGCAACGAACTCAAGAACGGCCAGGGCAAAGGCAGGAGCAAAGATTGATCTGGCAGAGACCAGCACTACCAAGGAAGTTGAAGCCAAGACGGACTCCAGGAAAGCAACAGCACAAACGACAGCCGGTACCAAACCAAGTAGCTAAAGTGTGGCTACTAAGTACATGAGGAGAAAGTGGTCACAAGTGCTGCTGATAGTAATGCAAGCAGCGAAGCCAAAGTATTCGGAGAAGCGACGTGCTGCTCCTCTGCTGAGAAAAATGCAAGTGCAACCGCCAACCAAGGAAGAGCTAACGAAGGAGCTCCAAGAATCCATTTACTGTGCCAGAGCAGTCTTGCCAAGATTGCTCCGCCAGCAGTAGCAGCTAAGCGGGAAATATCAGCTAAAGAGACTACGTCGTCAGCTGACAGACTAAGAGCGTCACGCTCTCAAAATCATTTGCTGATGTGACCCGAAACCGCATTATCATTAGTGTGCTGAATGAGAGAAATCCCGAAGGAAGGAGCCTCAGAAACCAATGGAAGTGGTTGCAAGCTACGCTGATTAAGTGGTGCTGCAAATATTATTAAGCAATTCAAGTTATCATAGTCATGTACATATGCCCCATGATGCCAAGGCCAAATTAATATGACAGTTTGTGATGACTATCGATCATTCCATATATACAAGGCCTCAATATTCAAGGTTGGAGTAGTTTACCCCGAAAGCAAGTTAGTGGCGATAGGCAGGAAAGATTTCCTATCTCCAGCAAGAGCAAGGTTTGAATCTCAGCTACACCATCATCGTCGGACCAGATAGTGTAGTTCATCATAGCCCGTAAACCGAAACTGTCATCTTCTTCTTCTTAATTGGCGCAGATACCGCTTACGCGATTATAGCCGAGTTAACAACAGCGCGCCAGTCGTTTCTTCTTTTCGCTACGTGGCGCCAATTGGATATTCCAAGCGAAGCCAAGTCCTTCTCCACTTGGTCCTTCCAACGGAGTGGAGGTCTTCCTCTTCCTCTGCTTTCCCCGGCGGGTACTGCGTCGAATACTTTCAGAGCTGGAGTGTTTTCGTCCATTCGGACAACATGACCTAGCCAGCGTAGCCGCTGTCTTTTAATTCGCTGAACTATGTTAATGTCGTCATATATCTGATACAGCTCATCGTTCCATTGAATGCGATATTTGCCATGGCCAAGACGAAAAAGACCGCAAATCTTTCGCAGAACTTTTCTCTCGAAAACTCGCAACGTCAACTCATTAGTTGTTGTCATCGTCCAAGCCTCTGCACCACATAACAGGGCGGGAATTATGAGTGACATATAGATTTTGGTTTTTGTTCGTCGAAAGAGGACTTTACTTCTCAATTGCCTACTCAGTCCGAAGTAGCACCTGTTGACAAGAGATATTCTGCGTTGGATTTCCAGGTTGACATTGTTGGTGGTGTTTATACTGGTTCCTAAATAAACAAAATTATTTTCAACTTCAAAGTTATGACTGTCAACTGTGACGTGAGAGTGCGACAACTGTTTGTTTGATGACAAGAGATATTTCGTCTTGCTCTCGTTCACTGCCAGACCCATTTTCTGTATGTCATCTGGTAGATGGATATTCGCCAAAGCCTTCGAAGATTCCGCAGTAAAAACTATTCTAAAGGGTGAAAAAATCCATACAATCACTAACGAAAAGCGGCGGGGATATTAACCATAGATTATCAAAGGTGAAGTTCATGACCTACAAGTCAAACG
The DNA here is from genome assembly GCF_016617805.1 of Bactrocera tryoni. Taxonomy (NCBI): domain Eukaryota; kingdom Metazoa; phylum Arthropoda; class Insecta; order Diptera; family Tephritidae; genus Bactrocera; species Bactrocera tryoni. Next base: position 19,491,740 of record NC_052499.1, read on the forward strand.
CGGATGTAAGAAGCCCACTTGAAGTGAAGTATGAAGTCAAGAAAGATCTAATGGAGTCTTCGAAACTTTCCAAATCATTCACAGAGAGTGAGCTTTTAACTGACTTTCAGGAAGACACAGATAATACAATAGTCAATGCGTCTGCTTCAAATTAATCTCCAAAACTATAACTCTATTTAGATGCATGGCAGCAGAACAGTCCAAACTTCGTCCTCATTCAAACGCCATGGGTTAATGGAGGGCGCAGTTGCGGATAGAGGACATTTATAATTTATACATTGGAAACTGCAAATACAAGGTCAGCACATTTATAATGTTTAATAAAAAGCTTAGGTTTTCATCTTACACGGCTGGTGTAACGCTACATACGTATGAATTATTTTATCAGCTGATTCTATCTTTACTTAAACTATTTAAAAAGCTGTAATTCCAAGTAGGCTAGGATGCGATTAATTAATGTGTTTTGACTGATATCTAAAAAGATAGGTGCTAGTTCACAAACTTTAAAGTGTGGTAAATCGAAAAAACAACTATCATAATAAGTAGAAATCCGGGTGTGTCCTGTAATAATTTTTGCAACAGCATTCACTCGAATTTTCCTTATTGAATAGAATTCTAATAGAAACCGATTGAAGCCATTTGAGAAGTTACTCCAATGGATACACATAGACATATGCTTCAGATATACTTCAGATCAAATTTGACCCTGATCGGTACATATAAACTTCACGCATAAAAGTAAGCCACGAAAACTGGCGAATACGGTGGCTGATCGTTAAGAAACCAGAAATATTTAAAGAGAGAAATGAAAGTCCAAATATCTTTAGAACTGGAAACCTTGATAAACCTTTACAAAGCACTAACTACAAGCAGTGCATATTACCGAGAAGATAACGGTGTCGCACTCTAGTCTAGTCTGCTTCTTAACCTAAATAGAAAAGATTCCGGTCCTTTTCAAATATGCTAAACCTGTGTGTAGCGCACACCAGAGAAAGGTGAATCAGATCACTGAAAAATTAGAAGCCTAAAAATAACCTTAGTGAAGCATTTTAGTGTTACTCCATATACATTTAGCTTTAGACAAGCTCTATCTATAATAACTAAGTAAAAATAAATAAGAAAAAGGTAGATTTTGTTATCATGGCGATATTCCAGGAGCGGCGTCTACATAAATTTCCTCTCTTTATTGCTTCACTGGCTGACAAAAACTGTTTTTCTTTCTCACTCTGAAGAATACTATAGTATATATCATGTATGTATATATGGGCAATAAGTGCAAAAAGTTTAATATATGTGCATACGTTGTTGTAAAATCTGAATATGAATCGCATGCAATTTTTCACTTGCGAAATGGCAAGCATATTTCTTGGTTTTCAATAGGAAAAAAACGAAAAAATGGTAACAACCAATTTTATAATTAAATTTGCACAGCAGACTGAGCAAAAATGAACTCACGTGAGTTGAGGAACAACTAAATGCGAGTAAATACGATGTTTATATAAACCTTCGTATATACCCAAATGGTATGCGCTACCAACTTGAGAAAAAGTAGGAATAATAATAAAAAGGTCGGAGTTTTTTCTGGTAAACCGGGTGTGTACTTCACATAAGAGAAATTAGTAAATTTTAATGAATAAACGTTTTTTTAAGTATAAACGTTTACCTCTTTGAGTGAAATACATTTTTTGAATGTCTCTGACGATAATTTTTTCGAAAAATAATGGGTTATTATGATCAGTCATATAATTCGTACAGGAATTGTCTTTTTTGATCAACACCTGATAAACGCATACGAGGTCCATTGGTTTCACAGCTCAGGCTCAAGATGCCAATGTAGATCCAAATCGCACGCAATTAGCGAGCTCAGCGCTAGTATTATCACTCTGCTGTCGGAGTGCGTGCTCACCTCCTTGAAAGAAGCTGGATTTTACAGCAGTGCGTCTAATGTGAGAAATACGAAAGAGGTCTGGTAGCTCCTAACAGAAAACTCCACACCAACATTCTCCTGCGGAAGCAAACACCATAGAATAATATTGGCCAAACACTAACTTTGGTGAGAGTCCTCACCTCTTACCTATTGCTCTTCTATATTAATAAATTTGGCCTCCATGAAAGCTTTCTCTTAAGGATAAGTCCTAGCTAGTTCACCTTATCGAAAGGTTGAAGATAAGAATCTCCGAAAGGAAGAATAAGCACATTTCGGATCTTATATCTTCTAGTAATTAAAAATATTTTATTTTTACTTGACATCAAGTTGGTATTTAGGAATTTTCCTTTAACCATAAGATCAACATCTGCAGCATAGGCTATTCCCCTATGACCATCTTTCTCGATTTCTTTAAGTTGGTCGTTAACCACCAAGATCACTATGACACAAACGATAGTGAAGAGAGCAGTTGAGAAAGTACCCCACCTTGTACGTTTATTTCTATGAACAATAACTCATACCAAATTTCGTGAAGATGTATCGTCAGGAAGTGAGGAAGATTCCCATGCAAGAACTTGATTCCCATCGTTCAGTTTATATGGCAGCTATATGTTATAGTGGTCCGATATCGGCCGTTCCGACAAATGAGCAGCTTCTTGAAGAGAAAATGACGTTCGCAAAATTTCAAAACGATATCTTAAAAACTGAGGGACTAGTTCGTATATATACAAGCAGACGGACAGACAAACAGACAGACAAACAGACAGACAGACAGACAGACAGACGGACATGGCTAAATCGACTCAGCTCATCATACTGATCATTTACATATATACTTTATAGGGTCTCCGATGCTTCCTGCTGGATGTTACAAACTTCGTGACAAGCTTAATGTACCCTGTTCAGGGTATAAAAATCCAACAATTATATAATGATCGAAGTTCTTTGTTCGTAAGTCTTCACGAATTGAAGTCAGCGATCTGCAATGATCAAAGCATATTACTGACAACGGCAAATTCTCTGCATCAATTTCGAATAGTTCCTTCGCTACTGCATCTGCTGCCAGCTCTATTCTAACTACTGCCACTGTTGTTGGTACCAATATTTCTCCGTCCAACGTTGCTGTTTCTCTTTTTGCTGATAATGTGAATGTGGATTATCTCACACCCGTTGCTTTACCTGCAGTCGCTACTAGTGCTGTTAAAATTTCAAATAGGTATATATGCTAAGGCTGTTGTTAGGAATATCAATGTCCACCGCAAGCCAGTTGTTTTTAATGCTGGTCAATCTACTGTCTTTGATGACATTGTGGGTGATTCCGGTCCTACCATGTTGGTGGATGCTGCGAAGTGGTCAAGCTCATCAGCCATACCTTTATAACCTGGTAATAAGGTGCACATGGTTACGATCTGATGTACTACTCAGTCGTTCTATACACTCCTGCAGCAATAGCGATTTGATCTCGTATGCAGAAATTGCTTTGAGTGCCGATTGGCTATCGCTTGGTATAGCTATACGTTCATTGCGAAAGTTTCGTTAACTCTACATATCGATTTATAGCACAGACCTCTGCTTAGAATATGCTCGGAAAACTACTCATGGGTATGAAGAATTTTGGGCGTGGTGTTTCCACCCCTGCACCAGTTCTCTTCGACATTCTTTATTGTTTTCGAGCCATTGGTGTACCACATAATTGTACTGTCCCTAAGCAGTAGCTCGAGAGTCTCCGATGCTTTCTAAGCCCAAGCCACCGCTCCATAAGTGATAATTGGTCGCACGATCGTGGCGTAAAACCATCTGATAATCCTTGGCTTGATTGACCTAGTTACTTGATAATGATGACTCTATTCTGGACCAACTAGCATCTCTATTCATTGTTGTCCTACATCCCTATCAATAATCTGCTGTAGTTGCGCCGGTGTCCATACATAATTTCTAACAAGTGGTACAGCCCTCTCAATGTATATTGTTATAGTAACCATGTTATTATGACCATCTTTTCCAATATCCTTCTTAGTCTTACCGTGTTGATGCATCCACGGGCCTCCAGTATCTCAAACACCATATTTGATTATGCGCTGCGATGATAGATTCAGTCCTCAATTTGAATATTTAAATTTGGTTAAAGGTCTCCATTTGCATATTCAATGGAATATAATTTCATAGAGGCTTGAGAACACATTACATGCACAAAGTTGCCAATCAATATTATATATAGAAAATTTAAATAACACACAGACTTCTCAAACTCATCACGTACGAATTCAATTCTTTTGATGTTATCTGATTTTTTTATACTCTCGCAACAAAGTTGCTAAGGAGAGTATTATAGTCTTGTTCACATAACGGTTGTTTGTAAGTCCTAAAACTAAAAGAGTCAGATATAAGGTTATATATACCAAAGTGATCAGGGTGACGAGTAGAGTCGAAATCCGGATGTCTGTCTGTCCGTCCGTCCGTGCAAGCTGTAACTTGAGTAAAAATTGAGATATCATGATGAAACTTGGTACACGTATTCCTTGGCTCCATAAGAAGATTAAGTTCGAAGATGGGCAAAATCGGCCCACTGCCACGCCCACAAAGTGGCGAAAACCGAAAACCTATAAATTAGGGAGGGGCATATTTGGACGCAATTGTTTATTTGGAAAAGTGGGCGTGGCCCCGCCCCCTACTAAGTTTTTGTACATATCTCGGAAACTACTATAGCTATGTCAACCAAACTCTACAGAGTCGTTTTCTTCAGGCATTTCCATATACGGTTCAAACATGGAAGAAATCGGTTAATAACCACGCCCACCTCTCATACAAAGGTTATGTTGAAAATCACTAAAAGTGCGTTAACCGACTAACAAAAAACGTCAGAAACACTAAATTTTGCGGAAGAAATGGCAGAAAGAAGCTGCACCCAGGATTTGTTCTAAAATTGAAAATGGGTGTGGCGTCGCCCACTTGTGGATCAAAAACCATATCTCAGGAACTACTAGACCGATTTCAATGAAATTCGGTATATATTATTTTCTTAACACCTTGATGACATGTACGAAATATGGGTGAAATCGGTTCACAACCACGCTTTCTTACAATATAACGCTATTTTGAATTCCATCTGATGCCTTCTCTGTATAATATATACATATGTACATTAGGAACTAATGATGATAGCGGAATAAAACTTTACACAAATACGGTATTTAAAAAATATGTAAATGATGGATAATGGAATCTCGATTATCACTTTATCATGCGAGAGTATAAAATGTTCGGTGACACCCAAACTTAGCCCTTCCTTACTTGTTTTTTTTTGCCTTATTCATAATACTCCATTGCAAGCGATGGCATATTGTTGTATTTATCTGTTCTGTATTGACAAAGAAAATATCTCTCACAAACATTGAATATCCGTTTGTCCCGCCGGACATAAAAGCAATACACGAAATACATTTTTATCGCAACGCTTGCGGCCAACATATAAAAATGCTGCTCACCAACAACTAACTAAACATCGATTAACCCTTACAACACGTACTAAATTTTATTGAGTTGGACCATGGGGAAATACATACAAACAAACCTACAGACAAACGAGTATGGAAGATTATTTTCTGGAGGCGTGAAATGGAAGGAAGAACGATACAGCGGCAAAGTATGGTGCGCACGCGAAATCTCAGTAGAATCACTGAATCAAACGGCCCATATGAAAGCAATGGCAATAACACATAGTGCAAGTAACTGGTGGCAAGGTCAGCTAATAGGCGCTCTCAGTTGTGTGAGAGAAGCGAGTCAATATTCTGAAATCAAATGGTGCAAACATGATATATTGCGCCAAATGTAAGCACTTCAGCAGCTGCGTACACCACGCCACATCTATAAATGATGTATTCTTCGCCGCTTGAACCTCAGCTCGGCCGTGTAGTTCATTTATCTTGTTTTACGGCACTGACAGTGTTGAGGCAGCATGACATTTGACAGCTGCGGATTGGCAGGCGTGTTCATATGTAATGACACCAACGTCAGTAAAAAGAGTGTCGGGGTAAAAATTAGAGCAGGTAATGTTTACAAGTTCAAGGAAATAACTGTATGTTCGTATATATATACCTATAAAGAAAACTAACTGTACCAGTCTGCTCAGAGAGAGAGAGCAATAGATATAAAAAACGCCAGAGGCCTATCTGCAATCTCTGTAACGTGACTACAATAAGCAAGTAGTTGCCCGCAGCTAGTTATCATTGCAAAGAGATAATCAGTTGGAGATGGAAATGGCCTTTTCTTGCCATTCCGCAGCACGCACAAATGTACAATAACAGCAAGCGATGAACGAAATAGCAATGAAAATACACAGATAATGAAAATTAATCGCTACAGTAAATCAAGCGAACAGTAATAAAACTTGTAATGATTTCAAATATGGTAGTTAAGTAGTGCTTTTCGAAAGATATTTTCGCTTTGAAGACATCGAGTGCCTTTTTATAAAACTGCAGCAATTGTTTGAAGCTCACAATCAGATAAAAAAGTTGTCCATACAAACACTTGATTCCGATCGTTCAGTGTGTATAACGGCTATATGCTAAAGTGGTCAGATATCAGAGGCTGCTTGTAGAGTAAAGGAGGTGTGCACAATTTCAGACCAATATTTTTAAAGCAATATAACGAAAGGATTTACAAGAAGCCAAAAAAGCAAAAATCTACTCTTCGGGGAATGTTCTATGCATCACTCTGAACAAAATTGCCTGAAAAACTATGGTTCCTGCTCTCTGAGAGCACTCGTCAGCAACTCGGTATAAGAGAACTGTGGGACGGAATTTCAAGCTCCTCACATACATTTGCAAAGGAAACTATTGGTTTTCGGAAAATGTAACAGCTGGTAAGATGAGGAGTTAGTTACGCCATGCTAGATCAGTTAGGTTCAGTTTATTTCGTGCTAAAGTATTGGAAGCATTCGGCACATAAGTCGTCAATGCTTCTTGATACCTAACTATATTTTGATATTTTATCTGACCCCTTCAACTGCGAAACCCCTAGATATGATAAAGCTGGCTAGAAGTGGAGGAGGTGTTCCTACGTCTCTCTCTCTCTTTCTACTTCTTTGCACATTCCGCAAAAATCGTCTTGCGGTTATTTCGAGTCTGTATAAGTAAATCGTTTCTCTTCGGAGCTCTTACAAATGATCTTGGCGATCCTGCATGTTTGTAAGGCCTTTCATCTCAACCTGATCCGTCTGTCAGGCATTTTGAAAATTTCATTATGTATCACTTTTAGCGACTGTAGATATCTGTAAAGATGACACTTTTTCCAATTTCATTAGGTATTCCGTTTCCCGAAATTCTTTGTGGTTTGGAACCCAGAATATAAGTACAATGAAATTATATGCAATTATTCTGATAGACGTATGTATGTATATGTTGTTTCCTGGGTTGTTACCTACCTCAGCTACTTTTCTGACCGCAAAAACTTCCGTTTGGACGATACTGCAGTGTTTTGAAAGAAGGAACGGTCACCTGAGATCTACCTGAGTTTTAACTCTATGAGCCATTTTTGATAGGTCGATAAATGTACATTCTGCAACTTCGAAAAAAATTGTTAAAAAAGGCTATATTTACCGGAGGAAATCCTACGTGGACTAAAACTTTCTTTTTCGCAACATTCAACTCAAAGAGAGGAAAATTTTGAAATTGTTAAAGATTTGTGTCTCTCATCTTCATCGCTATAGCAGCGCATTAAAATTCTAAATTTAAAAAGTTATCCACCGACATACATAGGTCGCTCGTTGCAAAGATTGCCTCGATAAGGCATAAAATTTATAAACACTTCGGAAGCCAATTTGAACTATAGTAAAACTTTATCAGTCTGCTGAGCGAAATATTAACATAAATGCAAGCATTTACCGCTACTAAATGGAAGTATAAAACCACACTTACATAACAAAAGAACTACACAAAAACAGAAAACTGCATATAGTATGAATGTAAGTATAAAGAGCTGCAATAAAACTCATTGCAATGTGTAATTTTCAAATAACAATATACAACTATCTATAACTGTACATAAAAAGCTTCGATTAAGTTTATTACTGTGCAGTCAGTCGTGAGTCCGCGATAGTTTTGACTTTTTCTTGCCAACTTTGTGCACCATAATAATCGAGCAAAAATTGCTGTAGGCCGTTGTATATAATTTATTTATATATACGTAATTATATGCGCCTACATATAAGTGAATGCAATTGAATGCAGTTATCAACAGGCTGTAGAGAGGTAAAAAGTGTGCTTTTGCCACATAAAATTATGACATTGCCTTGTGTTGGCAAAATGCCAGCCAACTTATTGAATACGCCGCGAAAACTTTTTGTTCTCTTCGCGGTGCAAGAGTTGGAGGAATTTCACTTTGTTTGCTTTGCGCATTTTAGAATGCACATGCCTAAATAACTTGAAAATTCAAAACGCAACTGCTTAACAAAAATAATAAGAATAATGAAAATAATTAGCGAACTATTTTTTGATGTGAGTTCAAGAGAGAAACCTGCCTTAAATAGTATGCATTGTTGGAATCCTTTTGTTTGCTGAAAATACATACAAAAAAAAAATTTTTGTCAATCAAAAATATTTGAAAATATTCCGAAAAGTTATTTATTTTATTAGCTGCATGGTAACTGTATTTTAAAATGTGGATATCAGTGTAGAATTGACCGGGGCAGTAACTTACGGAGTTTCATTCAGGGGACAAATCTTCTGTGAAAAAAAATCTGTTTACATGGAATAATTCATATACTAAGGCGAAAATTTTTCTTCACCACAAAGCAAAGGGTTTAGTGAATTTAAATCTCTGCACCTAATACTACGGGAACCTTTCCTGAACAATATAAGAGGCGATCCAATAAAAATATTTTTTCAATAGCCTTTTTTGATTTTTATTTGTGTTCAGTATTGTTTGGCATTTTATTATGGAAAGACTCACGCCTAAACAACGTTTACAAATCGTTCAACTTTATTACGAATATTCACCTTCTGTCAAGAATGCATTTGCGCGTTTCGCTCAACTTATGGTCAACATAATCGCCCTACCTAGCGTACTATTCGCAACACCATCACCCAACTTGAGACCCAGCATTCATTATTGAACAATATTCGGCCGAATAGACCACGTCTAGCAAGCAGAGAAGAAAATACAGTAACCGTATCTGAGAGTATACACGAAGACCGGACAGACATATTGAACTATGTCGCATTTTACGTCGAAATCTTAGATTGAAAGCGTAAAAAATACAGCTTGTGACAGAAGTGAAGCCGCTCAACCGCCCCAAGTGACACCTTTTATAATTGCGGATTCACGTCAGCTTACAAAATGGTGGAGGCAATCTCATACCAAGTCTGCTTGGTGAAATTTCGTACGTATTAGGAGGACATTAAAAAAATACAATTTTTGTTCGACTATTTTTCGATTTAAGTGGGTATTCTGGTCCAGAAGCATGAATTTCAGGTAATTTTTAAAGTGTCGTACAAAAAGGCAATTAATATTTTCACTATCCATTTTTTTATTAGTTATTTGTTAATTTTAGAAGAGTACCGAAAAAAAATTAAAAAAAAGTAAAAAATTTCAAAATTATGAGCTGACGAAGTGGGGGGTCTCTAAAAATTTCCACTTGACCATACCCTCCTAGTTATCTGAAACCAAAAAAAAAAAACAAATATTGTTAATCTAGGAATAATGTGGCAATGTTCGGAACTACGGAAAAGTGGGAAAAAAATGTTTGCACAAAATGGCGACTGCCTGAAAAAAAGTTTTTTTGGATCACTTTTTCTGATTATTTCGAATTTTTTAAAAATAATAAAAAATAAAAATTTGGGGATGGGGCTAGTTCCAACCATAGACAAGCCTATAAAGAAGACTCTATAAAAATTTCAAGTAAATCGGTCCAGTAGAACCTCAGAAATCGTGGGTATCGTTCCGAAAAAGTCAGTTTTGAGAAAAACGCGTTTAAAGTTTCGCGTAAAGTCTTTTGTTCGATTAGTTCCGGCCGAACCAGTTTGGATGCCGGGTGAGAAAAATGTCTATATCTCCGAAAATAGTTTGAGTTTTGAAAAATCCTTCTTGAATAATTAAACTTTGAAAAGATAAAAAAAATTCCATTTTTTTAAATTTCTATACCAGAATACCCCCTTAAAAACTCAGACTTAGTTTTTATGCTAAAATCATATCCCAAGAATTTTTGGTAAAAAGTGTGATATCGGCAACAGAAAACACGTTAACTTGGGCTGCATCGAAACTGTATAACTATATAATATTTGATCGGTCAGTATATTTAGCAGCTCCGCTCCATTGGCACGCTTCGACAAATATGTAGCTACTTAAGGAGAGAAGGACGTGTGCAAAATTTCAGTTTCATATCTCCAAAACGGATAATATAATCTTTAAGAGTCATTTATATATGTACTACAACTTTTCTCAAACCAACCAACTAATTTTATGCTCCTGCTGGCATTGAAAATATTAAAGATTCCCATAGAAATCCGGCAGCACATATATATATAGAAAATATGTATGTTTATAATTAGTCTAATTTTCTCAAGTGTATCGATTAAACCAAATGATAATTAAACAAACATTAGTCTTAAATGGAAATGCTTAGTAAGCGTTTGGGGGTGTGTATGGAAAAGCATGTACTGCTACAATTCACCATCATTATGTGTGCTTGTCTATTAGCTAAGCGCTTATTTATTTATTATAAGCCAATTTATTAATAAACAAATAAGTACTTGATAGAAAATCAGGTTTTTATGAAAATGCTTCAACAATTTTGAACAATTGTTTACTAACCTATACAAATAAGTATGAACTAAACGTAGCCAAGTGGATGTAAACAGAGCGAAAAAATATATATTTCTATGTGATAGTACAGAAATAAAATAAATATTTTTGTTTGCATATTTTAAGTATCCATATTATATATTCATTAGGGTGTGCGTTATTTTGAAGTGGAGTTTTCTTGCAAACGCCCGCTGAAGTTTCATGTTTTGGCTCCAAAAACAAAGATCCAAGCTAAAAAAGCTGTTGTTGTTGTTTTTGTAGCTGCAGAATTATGCTGAATTAACAGTGCTTGACCAGATAGAAGATTCCGGTTAGTTCCGGTTAAATAGACCCGACTGTCGTGGGAACGTATGATGTAAAAAAGTTCTTTTTTCAGTCTAAATTCTTCGTTGGGCTTACAATACAATCATAATATATATCAATCTGGCATTGAAAGTGAGGCTATGATAGCCTCTTCTTTTTAACCATTTTACGAAAATTTGTTTAGTGAAGTAAAACTGGTGTAAAAATGTCAGTTAGTATCAAGTCATCGATTAATTTCTGATCACAGACTGCTTGAAGTCTTCAAAAACTTCTTGAAAGATCATTCTAAGAAAAAGGGATAGCTCTAGGCTTTCAAATCTAAAAATTGTTGAATATATATATTTTTTTGATAAGACATTCATCTAGTCTTATTCTCCACTTCTTCTTCTTCTTCTTAATTGGCGTAGACACCGCTTACGCGATTATAGCCGAGCCGTGGCGCCAATTGGATATTCCAAGCGTAGCCAGGTCCTTCTCCACTTGGTCCTTCCAACGGAGTGGAGGTCTTCCTCTTCCTCTGCTTCCCCCGGCGGGTACTGCGTCGAATACTTTCAGAGCTGGAGTGTTTTCATCCATCCGGCCAACATGACCTAGCCAGCGTAGCCTCTGTCTTTTAATTCGCTGAACTATGTCAATGTCGTCGTATATCTCATACAGCTCATCGATCCATCGAATGTGATATTCGCCGTGGCCAATGCGCAAAGGACCATGAATCTTTCGCAGAATTTTTCTCTCGAAAACTCGCAACGTCGACTCATCAGTTGTTGACATCGTCCAAGCCTCTGCACCATATAGCAGGACGGGAATTATGAGTGACTTATAGAGTTTGGTTTTTGTTTGTCGAGAGAGGACTTTACTTCTCAATTGCCTACTCAGTCCGAAGTAGCACCTGTTGGCAAGAGTTATCGTGCGTTGGATTTCTAGGCTGACATTGTTGGTGGTGTTTACGCTGGTTCCAAGATAGACGAAATTATCTATAACTTCAAAGTTATGACTGTCAACAGTGACGTGAGTGCCAAGTCGCGAGTGTGACGACTGTTTGTTTGATGACAGGAGATATTTCGTCTTGCCTCGTTCACTGCCAGACCCATTCCTTTTGCTTCCTTGTCCAGTCTGGAGAAAGCAGAATTGGAGGATGGAGTCATGTGTAGAAGTTCATGCAAGTGAGGAAAGTTCTCTGATCGCCATTCACTTGGGAGTGGCCAGAAACGATTCTTTTACACATGGCTCAAGCAGCTCACTACTTCCGGTCTTTGACCAAGTATCCTCTGGGTAGCCTAAGAACATCCGTTTGAAGGCGAGCTAAAGTGAGAAGGCGAAATATCCCCTACATAGGGTTGTGCGCTGGGTTTGGGACCCGCCACATAAAAAAACACCCCCAATGAACAGTAACAACCAGCCTCGGATGAGAGACCCCCCTTTTGATGACGACCACGGCAAACGAAATAAGGACTACGATTTAAGGGCATGCACCTGGAATGTCCGGTCCCTTAATTGGGAAGGTGCCGCTGCCCAGCTGCTTATTACTTATTACCAATAAGTGTAATTTTTTCAAAGCGGTAAGCCTTTCTTTGGTAACTTGAGCTCGAAGGATTGATTATTTTCAGCGGTATTCATGAAGATGTCCTTACCAACACCTTATCCTCTCTTCATTTTCATTACATATAATCCATAAATACCTCATTCTAACTGGTGAATACTAATTTCCTCAGGTTCTGGTGAGATATTGTCATCGCCTTTTTTTTTTTTGTTTGTAAAACTATTACAAGTCTTACAGTTTAGAATAGAGCTCTTTTTGTTTATAGAGGCACTTTACATTTGTTAAAAAATTTCAAACAGAAAAGTTTTATTATTTTTTTTACGGCAAAAATTTAAAGTTCATAAGGCGTTTGTAAAGGAAAACTCAACTTGAGAAAAGACTGACACCCTAATGTACATATAAGTGTCGATTTGTACGCGCTAATTTACATGTTTTATTGCCTTGTAAACACTTATAATTTTTTTCTTTAATATTTTACAAACATTCATTTTACAGCTAATATATGAAATTGTTTAAATTTATATACATAAATACTGATATACAAATGCATTTTTACCATTTTAGTAATATTTATGCAAAAATACGATTTTGGAAAAATGCGGTGCCAGTGACTTCACTGATAAAATTTGTTTGAGCAATTTTTCTCTTCAAGAAACTTCTGCTACCTTTATATTCTTTGAAATTTTCTACTAAAAAAATAACTTTAAGCAAAAATTTCAAATAAATTCTTTCAAGGGATTGAGGCTACTCATCCACAAAGCTAGCAGCCATATTCCTGCCTTCCATTTTCACTAGAAATTTGTATTCCTTCAATGAATATTGCTCCACAATTTTTTGGCAACTTGCCAGACATACACTTTCGATGCATTGGCATGCTTTTATTTTGAATATTTTCGCTTTGGGGCGCCTCTAAGAGCACTAACTGCTATGAAACGCATTTTCATTTTACTTAAATATTCATTAAATTCTAAGTAATTTGCATGTCTATGGTTTTAAAGTGGAAAAGAAGTTGGCAATTAATTAAACATGGACAAGCACAGAAGAAATTTTTTACGACAATAACGGTGTCTATTATGCATATATTTATAATATAAGTTAAAGTTAAACAAAAATGAAATAAAATTACAATTAAAATACAATTGAAAATGAAAATAAAAATTAATATTTATGTTAATTTTAAATAAAAAAAAATATTATTATAATTAAATTTAAAATTTAAAAAATTAAAATTAATATTGCAATAAAAGTTCCAATTAAAATTGAAATTAATAATTAAACTTTAAAATTAAAAATTAATACTAAAATAAAATAAAAATTTAAAGGAAAATTACATTTGAAATTGAAATATGAATTAAAATTAAAATAAAATTAAGTAAAATTTTTAATTAAAAAATTAAAATTGGGATTAAAATAAAAATTAAAATTAAAACTAAATAAAATAAAAATTCAAAAAAAAAAATTATACTAAAAATATTAAGATTGAAATGAAAATTAAAACTGTAATTAAAATTTAAATAACAATTAAAACTAAAATTAAAAGAACAATGAAATTTAAAGAAAAATTAATATAAAAATGAAAAATAAAAATACAAATAAGTTGAAATTGAAAAAAATTAAAACTGTAGTTAAAATTACAATTAAAAGTAAAATTTAAATTTAAATATGAAATTAAATTAAAGCTATAATTAACAAAACTGAAATTAAAAATTAAATTAAAATAAAAATTTTAATTAAAAAAATTTAATTTAAATTAAAAATAAAACTATAGTTAAAATTAAAACAAAACTAAATTTAAAAAATTTTGAATTTAAAACTAAATTTAAAAAAAATTTTAAATTAAAATTAAAATTAATAATTAAAAATCAAAATAAAAATTAAAAATTTAAATTAATAAATAAAAATTAAAATTAAAATTGAAATTAATAATTATATTAGAATTCAAATTAAATACGCAATAATGATATAAGAAATAGTTAAAATAGAAAAAAAAAAACTATCGGAATAATGTGCTACTGCATAACAACTGCCCTAATACCTATGCAAATGGGACACATGAGCATAGCGCTGTCACTCCAATTGAGGCAGTTACAGCCTACATAACAGACTAATAGACTGCGTGTCTCTAGGGTCAGGCGTCTGTTACTATTTACACCGCATCCCTACCGAAGCCAACAACACTTTCATAACATATTTTCCTTAAAGCTGTCAGGCTAAAAGAAATGCTAATGTGCCCTGCAGTTGAACGGCGGACACTAGAAAATCACTAATACTATGCGCATAAATTAAAAAAAAGAAATACTTCGCAGTACGCAGCAGGCCATGCATGTGTTGGCGTTGCAAGAAAATTTGCATAATTGGAGCCAACAATAAATGCTTTAACTTTGTAGCCGCTGATGCATTTAAGTACATAGTGAAACAACTGAATTTTCAATTATTCATATTGCAAATAATGTTACTCATACGCAGTGGCGGCTGTGTGTGAAAGTGTGCCATATGCAGAGTGTCTATAAAAAAGTTTGAGGCAACCAAGAATATGCATTTTCAATCATAAAAAGCCAAAATAAAATTCAATCAAAGCAATTTAACAGCGCAAAGCAAAAAAAGCGTCGGCTAGTCAAACAAACCAAACACGCAAAATGCAAAATGTAAATTCCAAAAAGAAACCATTTTTCTGCTTCCATAAAGTTTCACCTTTTTTCAAGAAAACTGTTCAGTCAACAGTTTACACAGTATGCTGGCGTCCATTGGGGGCGCAGTGAGCTGAAGTTATATTCAATTTAGCGAGTAAACACCAGGTAAATTAAAAATGAATACAAATTGTATAAAGCAGCCTACAAACAGAGGCACAAAAAAAACGAAAACGAAAAAGAAATGGGAAAAGGCATAAAATAAAGCAAATTTTCTTCTTTGTTCATAAACAAGGTCAGTCAAGTTTATTATATATGCAGCGCCGCAACGGACAACGTGGGAATACCTTTTTCCCAGGTACCACGCTCTTAAGCGTTCAAGCAGCTGAAATGCGCTTCTCGTTACAAATACGCAAAGCTTGTTGTTGTAGCATTGCTTCTCTCCTAGCGGCCCACAAATTGCTTGCGTGTCCACAGGTGTTTTATACAAACAGAAAAGTTAATTAAATCGCTGCAAGTCGCAAGCTAAACAAATTTTTACTTATTAAGTTCCATTTTCTTTTTTTCTTTCTCTTTTTTTCTTCGTTTTCATTTTTAATTTTGCTACGTGCTCTGCTATCTGGCTTCATTTAAAAGCAAATAATGAGCTACTTTCGGTTGTATGTAGGTAATTGTTTTGATTTCGCTTTTGCTTCGTTTTCACCATTTAGGCCACGCGGTCACTTAAGAGCTGCATGCCTGTGTCTCTGTATAGGGTATGAAATGAGCACGATTTTTGCCTTTCTCTACTGTTTATTGAAAGCGCAAGATTGTTACGTCTAGTGTGCAGATTTGTATTTGGTTTGCAGCGGAAACTATCTCCCTTTTATTTATTGAGGCTTGGTATGTTAACTCTGAAGCAAGCTTTGTAAACTGTCTGAATAATGCTTTTGGCTTCTCAGTGGGTTTAAATGCTTGAATATCATTTTGTAAATTAGGAGCTGGAATGCTTGTTTTTGTTAGAATACTAAAAAGTTATTCTTAACTTTTGTAAAAATAAATCAATCCAGGCATTGATTAAAAAATAAACTCGATGGATTACCCTCTATAAAAACAATACAATTTCAGCAGGTGAGTAGTGTTTCTTTTGTATGTATTTTGAAAAACATACTAAAATAAAAATAAGATGTTAATATGTTTACAAATACAAAAAATTCTTTAAAGAACTAGATTTTGACCGGTCAGTTTGTATGGCAGCTATATGTTATAGTGATCCGATCTGAACTATTTACTATTTCTTCAGATATTGTACGGATATCTTTGTCTTAGATACTGAACCATGCCAAATTTGTTGAACAATTTTCCCATACAAGCACATGATTCTGATCGCTCAGTCGCAACAGATATAAAAAAAATGGCCGACATTAGCGTGCAAATATGTCAATATATAGTATAGACTAACAGCCAGACAGAAAAACTTGTCTGAATCGACTCAGCTCGTTATGCTTATCAATTAAATATACATATATATATTCTAAAGTGTATACAGTGGTAGACATTCGTATAAGCGCACAATGAAATTTTTCGAAAAAGCATATTTAAAGCAGATTATTTCGAAAAAAAGATTTTGATATGTCAATTACTGTAGTAAGTAGGCATGTAATGGTACTTGTTTAAGTAGGCAAATCACAATAAAAGAAGCATCGCAGTAGTAACGCGGACATTCGTATAAGCGCATGTTAGAAAAAATCATATTTTTTAAAAGAGGAGCTGCAGCGTAAATTTTTTTTTGCTTTTCATTAGACGGTAGATAATAAATAAAAGGTAAAGTGGGCTTTTTAGTGTAAAATTTTGTATTTACGTGTATTTTATTGATAATTTAGATCATGCCTAAAGGATCTTATTTGACGCAAGAAGAACGGGTGGCAGTTAAATTGTTAAAGGAAAAGAAGTACCCAAATCGTGCGATTGCAAGGAGAATAGGGAGGTCTGAGAACGTAATCCGTAATTTTTTAAAAAAAAGGCAGTAAGTATGGAATAAAACCGCCAACAAAGGGTAACCAAAAAAGGACACTCCGTCAAAAAGGGCAAATACTCCATGCAGCAATAAAAAATAAACTAAATTGCAGCCAAATTAAAGCAAAATTAGAGATCGACGTAACACCTCGTCAAATCGCCAGGGTGCTTAACACTTCCCCGAACGTTAAATGGACGAAATTGAAGAACAAGCCACGTTTAACAACACAGCACACAGCTAAGAACGGTTAAGATTCATCCAAAATATACATGTCCTGGTAAAAGGATAACACAGCAACAAAGCACTTATTAAATATTTAATTATTGTGGAGTAATGTGACGTTACAGCGAACAACTAACGTGTTGACCGTAATTAGAAGAATTGATACTCGGAGAGGCATGTAGAATTGTGATGGATGGAATTTAGTCATATATTATAAATGTACCATAATGCGGTAAACCCAAATTTGCAGCAGCATTCCATTAGAAACGTTCAGTGTAAACAATTATCAAGCATCGATTAATGTCCTGGAAAAAGTTATTCAATATACACCCCATAGAAATTGTAACGAGTATTTGCATAATTATATATACGGTACATGGGCATATATACATATATTAAATACTAGACCGTTTCATCATCCACCGTGCAACATTACTTTGCATTTGGATTTGTATTTGCTCAGTTAAATGCTGCTTGTCCATGCTAAGTCGCGTGTGTGCTGGCATTCAAGTTACCAACCGACAAATTATCAATCATCCAATTATGCAATCGAACACGTAGACATCATCGTCAAGTTTCAGTTGGTTGTGGTGGCCATAAATATTTACAAATAAATGCTCAGACACATTATACATAATGTGGAGAAAAGTGGAAAATACTGTTGAATTGACAACCGTGTGGTATTAACAATATGTATGGTGGGGTCATAAGTAACATTAAAGCATCTGGAAGCAACAATTAAATATTTTATTTATTCAAAGTATGACATATGGAACTGATAACATGAATGTCTAGAACTTTGTATATGGAACATGAATTTTATAATAGTTATCATGATATTAGTTTCTCTGCACATTGGTACGAGATCATGAGTCAAATATATAATTATACGGGTACAACTACCGTAGGGTGGGGATTTATATAAGATCTAAAAACGATCATATAAAAGCCATTAGCATTATAAATTATCCCAGTAAAGAGCTTATCATGTTTCAATATTACGCATCCTAACATTATCCTATAATATCTACTGCGTCCGCAAATAGTGCCACAGCCTTGATGCCTAGGTGTAGCCTCCATGATATAGCATAATTTACTGTAACCTTTTACTTAGCATTGCGTCATTATAAACTTCCTTGCCCAGGCGAATTCTTCTAGGCTAGAAGGAATCAATTCATTCGAGCCCAAGTGTGCTAGTGCTGGAACGGCAATATGCCAATGAAGTTCCACCTGGTTCCATCTGATGTCAATGAGTCATGTGTGAAGTTCACGTCAAGTGAGAAGGATTCTCTGAAGTCGCCATTCACTTGGTAGCAGGCATCCAAACGGTCTTTTATGACTCAAGTATCCTCATGCTACTTCCCGTGCTGACAAATCCTCTGGGTAGCCTGTAGAAGCACACCGTTATGAAGGCAGAGCCTTCTAAAGTTCGAAGGCATGAAACATACCGCGCACTGAGGTTGTGCGCTGGGTTGAAAATTTTTCCGTAAGCCTACCCAATGAAAATAGTAAACAACCTCAGTGAAACCCTCTTTGATGACGATCTCCTTTGACAATAAGGACTACAGCTGAGGGCATGCACTCTGGATCCGGTCCCTTAGTGGGAAGTGCCGCATGCCCAGCCGGTTGTATGTCCTCGTGAAAATAAACCGTAACGAGTAGCCGTGATAACTGTAGGTTTTTAAAAGGTGCGCTATCGGAGTGATTTTTTAAAATGATAACTTTTTTAAAAAAAACGCATAAAATTTGCAAAATCTCATCGGTTCTTTATTTGAAACGTTAGATTGGTTCATGACATTTACTTTTTTGAAGATAATTTCATTTAAATGTTGACCGCGGCTGCGTCTTAGGTAGTCCATTAGGAAAGTCAATTTTGGGCAGCCTTTTTCGAGCATTTCGGCCGGAATAGCCCGAATTTCTTCGGAAATGTTGTCTTCCAAAGCTGGAATAGTTGCTGGCTTATTTCTGTAGACTTTAGACTTGACGTAGCCCCACAAAAAATAGTCTAAAGGCGTTAAATCGCATGATCTTGGTGGCCAACTTACGGGTCCATTTCTTGAGATGAATTGTTCTCCGAAGTTTTCCCTCAAAATGGCCATAGAATCGCGAGCTGTGTGGCATGTAGCGCCATCTCGTTGAAACCACATGTCAACCAAGTTCAGTTCTTCCATTTTTGGCAACAAAAAGTTTGTTAGCATCGAACGATAGCGATCGCCATTCACCGTAACGTTGCGTCCAACAGCATCTTTGAAAAAATACGGTCCAATGATTCCACCAGCGTACAAACCACACCAAACAGTGCATTTTTCGGGATGCATGCTAGGCAGTTGGCCACCAAGATCATGCGATTTAACGCCTTTAGACTATTTTTGTGGGGCTACGTCAAGTCCTAAAAGTCTACAGAAATAAGCCAGCAACTATTCCAGCTTTGGAAGACAACATTTCCGAAGAAATTCGGGCTATTCCGGCCGAAATGCTCGAAAAAGTTGCCCAAAATTGGACTTTCCGAATGGACCACCTAAGACGCAGCCGCGGTCAACATTTAAAATGAAATTATCTTCAAAAAGTAAATGTCATGAACCAATCTAACGTTTCAAATAAAGAACCGATGAGATTTTGCAAATTTTATGCGTTTTTTTTTTTTTAAAAAAGTTATCAAGCTCTTAAAAAATCACCCGATATAATAACGAAGTGCTTTTATTTCCTTGTTTTTGGCACCGAACTGAATATGCTCAACAAATTTTTTGAAGATATTGTCCTTTTGTAACTCTAGACTACGTAAGTATTAGGAAAGGATTTTCCTACTTATTTTCTTAAAATTTTACGCAAATTGAGTGCTAGTGTTGATATAAAGTCAGCTATAGTTGGGAGAGTTCTCATATTTGGCATGAGGGACTTAACCTTAATTGGTTTTCAACCGAAAATCAATTCATCTCCATTTGATATTTAAGATATGGGTATTAGAATAATATTCTGTGCAACAACATGTTGCTCACGTTCTTCTTCTTCTTAATTGGCGTAGAAACCGCTTAAGCGATTATAGCCGAGTTAACAACAGCGCGCCAGTCGTTTCTTCTTTTCGCTACGTGGCGCCAATTGGATATTCCAAGCGAAGCCAGGTCCTTCTCCACTTGGTCCTTCCAACGGAGTGGAGGTCTTCCTCTTCCTCTGCTTCCCCCGGCGGGTACTGCGTCGAATACCCTCAGAACCGGAGTGTTTTCGTCCATCCGGACAACATGACCTAGCCAGCGTAGCCGCTGTCTTTTAATTCGCTGAACTATGTCGATGTCGTCGTATATCTCGTACAGCTCATCGTTCCATCGAATGCGGTATTCGCCGTGGCTAAAGCGCAAAGGACCATAAAATCTTTCGCAGAACTTTTCTCTCGAAAACTCGCAACGTCGACTCATCCGTTGTTGACATCGTCCAAGACTCTGCACCATACAGCAGGACGGGAATTATGAGTGACTTATAGAGTTTGGTTTTGTTTGTCGAGAGAGGACTTTGCTTCTCAATTGCCTACTCAGTCCGAAGTAGCACCTGTTGGCAAGAGTTATCCTGCGTTGATTTCTAGGCTGACATTGTTGGTGGTGTTTACGCTGGTTCCAAGATAGACGAAATTATCTACGACTTCAAAGTTATGACTGTCAACAGTGACGTGAGTGCCAAGTCGCGAATGCGACGACTGTTTGTTTGATGACAGGAGATATTTCGTCTTGCCCTCGTTCACTGCCAGACCCATTTTCTGTGCTTCCTTGTCCAGCCTGGAGAAAGCAGAACTAACGGCGCGGGTGTTGAGGCCGATGATATCAATATCATCGGCATACGCCAACAGCTGTACACTCTTATAGAAGATGGTACCTTCTCTATTTAGTTCTGCGGCTCGAACTATTTTCTCCAAAAGCAGGTTGAAAAAGTCGCACGATAGGGAATCGCCTTGTCTGAAACCTCGTTTGGTATCGAACGGCTCGGAGAGGTCCTTCCCGATCCTGACGGAGCTTTTGGTGTTACTCAACGTCAGTTTACACAGCCGTATTAGTTTTGCGGGGATACCAAATTCAGACATCGCGGCATAAAGGCAGCTCTTTTTTCGTGCTGTCGAAAGCAGCTTTGAAATCGACGAAGAGGTGGTGTGTGTCGATTCTCTTTCACGGGTCTTTTTCCAAGATTTGGCGCATGGTGAATATCTGGTCGGTTGTTGATTTGCCAGGTCTGAAGCCACACTGATAAGGTCCAATCAGTTTGTTGACGGTGGGCTTTAATCTTTCACACAATACGCTCGATAGAACCTTATATGCGATGTTGAGGAGGCTAATCCACGGTAGTTGGCGCAGATTGTGGGGTCTCCTTTTTTATGGATTGGGCATAGCACACTTAAATTCCAATCGTTGGCATGCTTTCGTCCGACCATATTTTACAAAGAAGCTGATGCATGCATCACCTTATCAGTTCTTTCGCCGCCGTGTTTGAATAGCTCGGCCGGCAATCCGTCGGCCCCGCCGCTTTGTTGTTCTTCAGGCGGGCAATTGCTATTCGAACTTCTTTCATGGTCGGGTAATGGAACGTCTGCTCCATCGTCATCGATTGGGGAATCGGGTTCTCCTTCTCCTGGTGTTGTGCGTTCACTGCCATTCAGCAGGCTGGAGAAGTGTTCCTCCATAATTTAAGTATGCTCTGGGCATCAGTGACTAGGATCACCTTTTGGGGGTTCTACAGGAATACGCTCCGGTCTTGAAACCTTCCGTAAGTTGCCGCATTTTTCGTAGAATTTTCGAGCATTACCTGTCGGCCAGCTTATCAAGCTCTTCGTACTCACGCATTTCAGCCTCTTTCTTCTTCTGTCTACAAATGCGTCTCGCTTCCCTCTTCAACTCTCGGTATCTATCCCATCCCGCACGTGTAGTGGTCGATCGTAACGCTGCGAGGTAGGCAGCCTGTTTTCTCCGCTGCGACACGGCACTCCTCGTCGTACCAGCTGTTCTTTTGCACTTTCCGAAACCAATGGTTTCGGTTGCAGCTGTACGTAAGGAGTTTGAAATGCCGTCCCACAGTTCCCTTTATACCGAGTTGTTGACGAGTGCTCTCAGAGAGCAGGAGTGCAAGCCGAGTAGAAAATCGTTCGGCTGTCTGTTGTGATTGCAGCTTCTCGACGTCGAACCTTCCTTTTGTGTTTGGTGGCGCGCGTTTTTGCTGCACAGAGGCGGGTGCGAATCTTAGCTGCAACAAGATAGTGGTCCGAGTCGATGTTAAGGCCTCGGAGCGCACGCACATCTAAAACACTGGAGACGTGTCTTCCGTCTATCACAATATGATCGATCTGGTTGCTAGTTTTTCGATCCGAAGACAGCCCGGTAGCTTGATGAATCTTCTTATGCTGGAATCTAGTCCTACAGATAACCATATTTCGGGCCCCGGCGAAGTAAATCAGCCTCAACCCATTTGGGGATGTTTCGTCGTGGAGGCTGAATTTACCGACCGTAGTGCCAAATATACCTTCTTTGCCCACCCTGGCGTTAAAGTCGCCAAGCACGATTTTGACATCGTGGCGGGGGCAGCCTTCATAAGCGCGCTCCAAGCGCTCATAGAAGGCATCTTTGGTCACATCGTCCTTCTCTTCCGTCGGGGCGTGGGCGCAAATCAGCGATATGTTGAAGAACCTCGCTTTGATGCGGATTGTGGCTAGACGTTCATTCACCGCAGTGAATGATAGTACTCGGCGACGGAGTCTCTCTCCCACCACGAATCCTATACCAAACTTGCGCTCCTTTATATGGCCACGATAGTAAATGTCACAAGGACCTACTCGTCTCTGTCCTTGTCCCGTCCATCGCATTTCTTGGACGGCGGTGATGTCAGCCTTTGTCTTTACGAGGACATCAACCAGCTGGGCAGCGGCACCTTCCCAATTAAGGGACCGGACATTCCAGGTGCATGCCCTCAATTCGTAGTCCTTATTTCGTTTGCCATGGTCGTCATCAAAAGATGGGACTCTCATCCGAGGCTGGTTGTAGCTCTTCACTGGGGGTGTTTTTTACGTGGCGGGTCCCAAACCCAGCGCACAACCCAATGTAGGGGATGTTTCGCCTTCTCACTTTAGCTCGCCTTCGAACGGATGTTCTTAGGCTACGCAAAGGATACTTGGTCAAAGACCGGAAGTAGTGAGCTGCTTGAGCCATGTTGAAAAGAATCGCTTCTGGCCACTTCCAAGTGAATGGCGATCAGAGAACTTTCCTCACTTGCGTGAACTTCTACAGATGACTCCATCCTCCCAGATGTATATAGCGAATATTATTGGTTTGATCTATGGTTTCGTGGAGTCAAAACACCACATTTGTCAGAGACCCCTCCTTTTCCTTACCGCACAGAAGGCAAACCGTTGACTTTCTTACTATCTCCTTATATTTAGCATCCAATGAAAGCTTGCAAACTTTTGTGGCAAACTTAATATACTCTGTCTGCTGTATAAAGAAGTGCATGTCTGTTTTAAGCAAGAAACTTAAAGAGTCACAGTAGGATACAAAAATAACATAAAAATCTCAGTCACAAGCAGATTTCTCCCTTCTCCTTATCCCTATCTCTCACTCTCCTCTCTCTCTCGTTTATCTCTCCTTATCCCCATCTCTCTCTCTCTCTCTTTTTGTTTATCTTCCAGCATCTCTGTGCCTGTGTTGTTGTTTTTGAGCTAGAGAACCGCTTCTGAATGATCTTTGGTCGGTCTTTTAGTTGCAGACTAACCTGGATCTTACATCGCAATCTGAAAACAAAACTGTTCTCGATAAGTTTTAAGCAGAATCCTTTGAAATATAAAAAGAACACTAAAATGGAGAAAACTGCGAATACTCATTGAAACCCTGTATAATGTAAAGGTGATCCACTTCGAGGTTCCTTATTTTAAATCGTAAGGAAAAAAACTCAGAAACTTCAGGATCAATGGGGAATGTATCACCATTCAAAGAATATTTGTTTTTGAGATATCCGAACGAACTGATCAGACAATATATCTCCCAAACAAATGATAATTGATTTGAAGCTCACTTTTATAAAAAATCGACCGCCTCTAATGTATTTATGTATATGCGGAATTGTCCGAACTATATGTACACTTTTGTGAGCAAATAAGCAACTCACAGGTAGTACATTTCTCAAATATCGGAAAACCACAATTGCATTTCTCAACTACACACACATATCTATATCATTCATACACACACATATGTATATTTGTGCAATTACATGTAAAAATCCAACCAGCAATCCGTTGGGAAATCAAAAGCCATCAAAATATTTGCGCCAACAACAAAAAAACCACAGTGCGCATATAAATATGTAGCATCCTCATGTATGTACATAGAAGCGTGTACATATGCGTATGTGTTGCCGTGCGAAGTAGGGACAAAAAGGTTTTGAAATTAATGGCAAATTGAATTGGCACACAAAACCAATCATAGCTTCCCCTCGGGGCAAATGGCAGCTGACAAGAGGCAGCACTTTGTGCAGTCCATAAATTATGAAGAGAATGTACTCTTACACCCACGCACACACACATACTCAAGCACACACATGCGCTGGGTAGCGGTGCTTAACACGCAAGAGTTGACGCTAAGTCGCTTTGCCTAATATTCCAGGCAGGAGGTGTTCGCATACACACACACGCATACAGTTGAATTTCAGCCCCCACATATGTACATATATTTGTGTGCGCGTGTTACCAAATACATGTATATATATGTGTAGCTTAGATGCTTGTGAACTCTACAGGTGGGCGAAGGATATTGATTTGGCTTGAAATGATTCATTGTGACAGTCGTTTGAGTTGAAAGCACTCAAATGTTCTGTTTCTTCGCAAGAAGTTATTTGCGGCCCCGAATGCATGTGATAATCGACAAACATGCTCTGTGCATACGGTTGTAAGTACTCATGTGCGTCGGCATGGCAATGCGTACTATTGGATTGATTGCTTGATTGAATTGAGCATTGCTGCGTTAATGTAGGCATTTGAATACATCTATTCTGGCAGCCTAATTCTATTGGGTGTTGATGAGGCATTGAGATTACTATCTATACGAGAGAAATGAAATAAATTGCATGGAATTATATAAATACGTTTATATATGTATGCATATAAGGGTGCTTCGAAAAAAGGAATGGTTTTTTGGTTGATAGACATCTCTAAGCAAGTTTGATCTTCTTACTATATTTTTTTTCGTTTCCTAGACATTGATGTTTGACGATAAATATCTCGTATCTACTTCACTTAATCGAAAAATTATAAACATTCCTTTTTTTGACCTACCCTAATGCATAAATATTACGAAATATAAATACGAACGGGTGTAAGGGAGCAAAGAGGCATGAATAGTTGAGTACGCAACGAAAAATATAAAAATAATAATATAAATAATTGCAATTGATTTTATAAGACTTTATTAATATAAAGCAGTTTCTAGTTATATGTAAATATGGGATGGTCGAAAAAGTCTTTTCGTATTTTTAATCAAACTTCAACTTATTTTTTTATATTTATACTAATAAGTATCTATATAACCAAATATTTACCATTTTGCTCGACCACTTTTTGCCATTTTTCCGCTGGAGACGTTATTCCATCAGTGTAAAGCTTTCATTAGGGTGAATCGAAATTTCGAAACTACCAGAACGAAAGCTACAAATTTCATTGGTGGCTTACATAGCATTCTTCCCTTTTTTATACAAAAATTTCAAAATATAGCGAACTTTTTCATTATTTTCACTAATTTTTGAACAGCTATGACTTTTTTCCAACTTTCTCGAATTTGACTTTTTTTTAATTAAATCAAGCTTAAAATCTCACCTTTGTAACAGTATATGGCATGACACAATGTGATTGGTAGCACCGGAGATATACGACTGCAACTACATCTATTGACAAAATACGAAAAGACTTTTTCGACTACCCAATATATATAAGTACATACAGAATATTCGCTTGAAAAGCATAAGTTTCGTTTCGCAAATATTTTCGATTAAATATAAAACAAATATTTTTTTTCGTACGAAAATATGAAACAAATATTTTCTTCCTTCGGAAAAAACACACAAAAACAGGGTGTTCCCAAAGAACGTTAACTAGTTTTTATCTCTGAAATATTTAAAGTATATTGGCGCAGGCAAACTTCAATGAATAAATGTAAATAAATACAAAAAATATGTTTCGTTCAAAAATGAGTTTTGGAAGGTTTTTTCTCTTGTGTTCTACTACTGGATATCGGGGCGTCGCGAGTGCCAGCGCTCAGCTATCATCCGTTCAAGCGCTTTCCTAAAATCCTTTTGTCTCGAAAACGATCGTTAGAAATCCAGTGAGTTATTAGCCCTCAGTAAGGCAAGCATCTCCCTATCGGTGATGGGCTCTAACAAGGTTGAGAATCTCACTGCATAAGCTGTATTGAAGAATATGCGATGGAAATATTTCAAAACACTTCCTTCCTGATTCATATATCGAAGTTTTATGTCTATGCTGTGCGATCTCTGGATCAGCCATGGAACCTAACCATGTTCAAAAAATAACAAAAAGCATGCTGTGGAAATACGAAAATATTTTTTTAATTGAAATATTCAAAGTTTTCCTTTTATTTCAAAATTATAATATTTATTTAAGAAAAACATCTACAATATTAATTATTCAATCCAAATTGTCCTACTGACGCTAAAACATTTTCCCATTCTTGTGGCATTTTGAGGATTTTTATCCCAAAAAAAATATTGCCGGCTTGCTGAATGATTCCAGCTAATTTTATTGAATCAAGCTGTTCTGATGTGAAGCAGCCAGTGGAGGTGTTCAGCTTCGAGTGCAAAGAATGGCGGTTGTTTTTGTTGTGACGGAATTCTACCGAAAAAGAAAACTCTTCGCAAAATCACTTTTCTATGCCCAAATGCATCATATTTGAGTGAAAAACTATTGTTGTACGTAGGTTGTTATATAAATATACATATTTCTGGCCTAATAATGTAAATAGGCATATTAATCAACGAAAATGGTGTTTTTTTTTTTTTGTCGATTGCTGTTTTGTTTAGAGGCTCATTCGCATAGATCCATGATTCTTCACCTGTGACGATCTTATAAACGTCTTTTGAAGCACCGCCATCATATTTTTTCAGCATTTCTTTACACCAATCCACACGAGCCTTTGTTTGAGCGATTGTCAAATTGTGCGGGATCCAACGAGAACAAACCTTTTTTACGGCCAGGTGTTCATGCAATATCGAATGTATGCTGGTGGGAGAAATGCATAGGCATGCCTCTATCTGAAGGTATGTTACATGACGGTCTTGCATTATCAGTTCACGTACGGCATCGACGTTTTCTGGCACAAAGGCTGTTTTTGGACGACCTTCCCGGAATTCGTCTTTGAGCGAGCGTCGGCCACGATTGAATTCGTTGTACCAGTTTTTCACAGTGCTATAGGTTGGTGCTTCATTGCCATACAAAGATTTTAGTTCATCGATGTACTCTTGTCGTGATAATCCACTTCGAAAGTTGTGAAAAATGATCGCACGAAAATGTTCACGAGTTAAGGCCAGAATATATATAGCAGCCCTCGTATACGCTTCCAATGTAATGAGATACATACCATACCGAAAAAGACGCAGAAGAAAATAATCTTTCCAAAGCATGTTCGAAATATTGAAGGAATTGAATAACAAGCAAGCTGCTATAGATGAACAAATTTTTTTTTTTTTGTGTCGCCTTCACTTCGTTTTTTTCGTTATCCCTTTCAGTTGGGTGATTTGCTTTAACAGTTAACTAAACGTTTTCATATATCTGTTCTTCGTGTCAACTCGCAACTTACGGTTTACAAACCTCATCTTTATTTCAAACTATCCAACGGCCAGCGACGAGATAACTATTAGAGCGATCATCAATCTTCTTTCTATTGAAACACGAGATTTGTATTCAGCAAGAACATTTGAACCAAAGACTGAACTTTATGATATTTGTGCATCATTTGTTCATAAATTTATTATTGTTACGCAGTAGAAGGACTCAACTAACCAAAAAAAAACCAAGCTAAGCTTTTAACTGGATTCTCGGCAACTTTGATTCACTTAAAATGTGGTAGTTCCTAAATAAATCTAGAAGACGAATTGAGGCTGATTATTCTATAGTATGTCTCAATCTAATTAGGATAAAAGAGTGCGGCAAAGGTGTAGAGAATTAGAGCAGTGGAAGCAGGCGAAAGTTACAAACAGGAGACTATTTAAAAGAGTTACTTTAGGAGTTGCCCTTTTGGATCTGTAATATTTACAAATATTTGTTAGTGGAAAGGTATTGCTATAAATCCAAGAAATCAAAACACTTTATCACAATGAAGTAAATGGGCCCACAACTCAAACAACACTTTATAATAAAATTATATAATGTTTTAATACTTAAACCTTGTCTTACATTTAAATTCTTCCTTTTCTCTATGATTTGATATTAGCAGAAAACACTAAAAGCATCGCCATTAAAATACCCCGTTATTTCTTTTATTTACAAAGTTTGCCGCAGTCCTCAAAATGTATATTATACCGTTACGCTAACTTCATTTCAAACTCAATTCCCATAAAAGCATTTACAATTTATCCACTTTGTGTGCACAATCAACATGTTGAAGCCAAACAAACTTCATTCAGTCTATAAAGACTCGACACGTTTCGAATATTTAATTTAAGTTTTCATGCCGACGAGTGGAAATTTCAAGAAAATTGCAAAAACTAAATAAATATGTTTCCATGAGTGCTGTACTTAGTTTTTGTTGCATTGCGTTTGCTAACTGCGTGTGGCTTAAACTTAGTCAACAGGAATTTTAAAGAGAAACTCAAACAAAAAATTGTGAATAAATCTTAAATATGCAAATATATTTGGAATTTTGTGGCATTTAGATCAATTTTGAATGAATTCACTAAGGAGAAAAATATAATAGAATATACATACATAGTTGAGATTACATGAATTTATGCAACATGCATTTGCAAGTAAAGAAAATAAGTTGGTATATATATTTTTGCCCATAAAAATTTAGCATTTTAATAAAACAATTTTTTTTCGATTTTAAGTATTTTATTGAAATAAATTTAAATGACAATTTAAAGCACATCAAAGACCATTTTAAGCCATTAATTTTTGCAAGTAAAGCTGCAAACGAAACGGGATACTACAAACACCATCAAAAAGTCATTGACGTTATATGTGCAAATAATCGAATCTATCACCTTCGAAAGCAGCAATCACAGCGTAAGTGTCAAGCAAAAGCGCACTCCAAAAGCCAACGCTAATGCACAAACAACTTAGTCAACATCAATTGTTGTTGAGAAGTGGGCTAAAGTGAACTTAACGACATCTCAAAGCAGGCATGCAAATATGCAGGAATACACACATACTCGAGCACACACACGACTATTGTCTAATATACGCATATGGCAGGTTGGGCGGTGGCGTATGATGAACATATGAGTCCCATTAACATGAAATATGAGAGTGAATGTTAACTATATATGTAGTTTGCAAATAACTATTGCTAATATTAATGTTAATGTTAATGTTAATATTAATGTTAATGTTAATGTTAATGTTAATGTTAATGTTAATGTTAATGTTAATGTTAATGTTAATGTTAATGTTAATGTTAATGTTAATGTTAATGTTAATGTTAATGTTAATGTTAATGTTAATGTTAATGTTAATTGTTAATGTTAATGTTAATGTTTAATGTTTAATGTTAATGTTAATGTTAATGTTAATGTTAATGTTAATGTTAATGTTAATGTTAATGTTAATGTTAATGTTAATGTTAATGTTAATGTTAATGTTAATGTTAATGTTAATGTTATGTTAATGTTAATGTTAATGTTAATGTTAATGTTAATGTTAATGTTAATGTTAATGTTAATGTTAATGTTAATGTTAATGTTAATGTTAATGTTAATAATGTTAATGTTAATGTTAATGTTAATGTTAATGTTAATGTTAATGTTAATGTTAATGTTAATGTTAATGTTAATGTTAATATTAATGTTAATGTTAATGTTAATGTTAATATTAATGTTAATGTTAATGTTAAAGTAATAATAACATCCGACAATATTATCTTTCAAATTTTTTGTTGATATATACATCTATCGTAGTTATTGACACACTATTAGGTAACATGCACTCACATATTGCTCTCATCTTAATGTTAATGCACATCACTTTTGAAGCATCATGGTGCAAATAGCGCAAGAGCAAAGTAACATCAGCATTAAGTGCAATAAAACTTAGTTGAAGAAGCTGGTGAATGCTCTCACATCGCTTTCTTGTGCAAGGAATAATAGTAAAGTATCTGCCGCATTTTATATGGCAAAGGTGTTAGGCTCGTTTGTGTTTATCGATTTGGATACCGAATGCGACGGGAAAATCCTACATAATAATGGCAAATACTGCTACACATTTGTCACAACTGTCGCTGATGGCTATGCCATTTATTAATAAGGCCCATAAAATATAAGCGAGAAAAATGTAAGAATTTGAGTAAACGATTATTAGTGGCGCAAAATATTGGCTAAAATTAAAGCAAAATAGAAAAAAATCAGTTTAATGACTTTTCTTCTGCTAGTTTTATTGCGTTAGCAACCACAAAAGAATACAGTAGAAAATGTGCTTTAAAGAATGGGCTAACTTATTTGCCGAACCCACCCACAAACATAAAAATATGCATCAGCATTCACATACATACATACAAATCATACAAATGTAGACAGCAGAAGCATTTGCCCCACTCTGTGGAGACCATGAACTTTCCGCGACAACAGCTGGCAATACAATTATTATGACTATTACGCAAATGCGCAAAATACGCTGCCGCTGCCGCTGTTGCGTGCACGCTCAGACACTTTGCGCTCAGCACATGCGAATGTGGCAGCAACTATGAACTTTTATGAGTCTGGTAAGGCCTGTGTATGCGTATGTGCACGCCTATACTGTGGCATGTCGGTGGGCGTCTCTGGAGTCATCTAATGTTTCGAGTCCTCGCGCATTTAAACACGCACACGCACGTCGTTGTTATGAGGCGATAAAAATGCGACACTGTGCGAACTTATTTTATTGTTTTGGTTTTAGAATTGCTTAAATCAGAATAATCATGAATAAATTTAAATACTTTAATTAAAAAATTATTAAGTGCCGTAAGGTTGAGCACAAAGCCGCCACGACAATGCAATGATAATTATATTTTAAGCTAAGACTTATGAAAGATATAGGATATAAATATAATAAGTACTATATCCAGTATTTTAGTAGAAGCCCAGTGAATGGAACACATTTGGTATGAGACCGCTGAGATTTTGTCACTTGTCACTCTGAATTATTTATGTGAGTTGGTTCGACTAAAGTTTGTCATCGCGCATACAGATTTTAAGGTAAACAATCTTAATTTGATAAGGCCGTAAATTGCAGTCATTATAAGTTCTAGCTGAAGCACTGTCTGGGAAACCTTAAACTGCTCAGTCCTGTTTTCGGATGTTAGTTTAACGAAAAGTATCTAACAAGGTCCCAAAGGTAAGGGGCTACATAGCGCCATTGGCAATTCCATTGTTGGCTTCTAATTTAAACTTGTAGCAGAAACCTTTTTGAGAAATTTGCTAAGATCGAGAAATGATCACACAGATAAAAGAGAATTACATGCCCCCGCATTAACGGAGGTCTTCTAAAAAACACCAATAATAGTGCATTATATTTGTCATAAAATGAAATGAGTTAAGATATTTTTTTTTATCATTTTCTATCGCTTCATAAGGAAGACTCTTGGTGAGAGCTGCCTCAGAAATAGGAAAACAAAAAGGTAGATGCAAATCCACCGATAGTATGAATTCTTATTGTGATATAGATAAGGTTGCCTTAATCTAGTTGGCCAATATATCACGCTAGTGTCCATGAGGAGTAGTAATGCTTTAGGATGCCTGCGCTTGACGCGACTAATAGACTACGGCATCATTATCGATACTTCCTTCCATATATCAGATACTTACAGCTCTTGCCAATGCGGGCAAGTGCACAAGATATACTCTATTGATTCCCTAGTGCCTTGCTCTAGACATTTCCTGCAGCGTTCGCCACCAGATGGTGACCAGTTAGTATTCCGATCATGTTTCTATAGCCTCAAGTGTTAATGGGAATTTTCTTACGTCTGATTTAAGGTTTAACTGAGGACTTTTGCAGTTTTGCACCCTGGGTGCTCGTTCCATCGGATTTTGATTTCCTTCATCATGCATCTGACCACATTGTGGTATAGGCCATGCATAGTTTTCCCAATGTTTATCACGTTTTCGGGTTTTAGCCGTACCTCATTCTTAGCGATCTCGTCCACTGTTGCCTTTGTGGACTGGCCCCCAGTAGAAGTGAAATTGCTTGCTTCTGGCAACACTTTCTACTGCTGCTCTGATTGGTGTTTGGCTCTTTACGTAGATGTTGACTCTGCAATTGCCTGCAGGTACATTAGATGCCAGCCCCGTGGTTCAAGACCTCAGCTTGAAATATGCTGTGGTGTTTCGGCAACTTAAAAGGTTGCCTTATTCCTAACTCTGGACAGTTATGCCCACACCAACTCCATCGTCCATTTTTGAGTCATCCGTGTAGATGTTTAGATTTTTGTGCGTAGCTAACATACCGTTACGTCAGCCATCTTTTTCTTCAATTGCTTTGAACTTTTATTCCCAGTTGAAAAATTCGATCATAAAGTCGGTGTACCGACCAACATTGCCCACAGAGTTTTGCCTAAAGCTTCTAAGTATATATAAGTTCCCCTAAAGTCAGAAGTCGTGCCGCCGTCTTTGCTGCGCAGTTTTCAGCGCAGAGGTCTATAGGTGTCAATAGCTCCAGCTTCTTACCTCAAATTGTTTTGTGTAGAAGCCTCACAGCTACCAACAAGTATTCTTAATGGATGAACTCTCCTCTGGTTAACAGTAATGATTTGATATCTACTACTTTCGGAAAAAGCTATTTTCAGTTTCAGTAGGCTTTATACTAAAACCTGATTCCTAGCAAATATCGAATAAAGCTATCAACTATAAAATATTAACAAGATCGTGTTCGAGAATAATTTTCAGTGATTTGTTGTTAACGCAGAGAGAAGAATAACTCGCGATCTCTTGACCCTCACTACATAATCGCATAGCGCTCTCTGTTCTTTCACACCCATAGCAAATTTAAATCTGAAGTCTTCACTTTCTACTTTTAACAGCTATATAAACTATTATGCATAAATATACATATATGAACATATATATGTACTTTATAAGCACACAATAATTTGTTCTCACGCTAAGTGCATTAATTTGTGAGGGCGCGTGCTTTAATACTTTTTTACAACAATACTCGACCATTATTACTGTTATGGCACGAATCATGCTAAGGTTACCAGCCATATACACATATGTAAGCATTTAAGTATATATACATATGTACGTTTGTGTCATAATGGGCGCACACGTTCCCATTCAAAAGTACTCATATTAAATTTTTTCCATTTCCATTTTCATTTTCAAGCACTGAAACACATTTTGTTGTTATTATTTTTTATGAGCTTGCATTGTTGTTTGCCGCATATTGTTTTTGATTGTACTCGGCGTGCACATATGTACACAGTTACCGAGTTAGCATGACGTTCGTTAGCTATTCCTGTGCAATATTCGTACTTATACGAGTGCAAACAGATGTATACATATGTATGTGTGTAAGGCATGGTTGGCTTTGGTTCGCCTGCACTGTCACTGTCCTCGATATCTTGATTATTGCTTCTGTTCGCATAGCTCGTTCAATAACTTCTGAAACAAACCCGTTCTCACTCGCCCACAACCACGCATTGAAATTATACATGAACCTTCAGTGTGTGTGGTGAAATTGTATGCCGGTGCGTATGAGTGACATATGTGTTTGAAAAATCTAAGATTCATGTTGGTAGAAAATATAATTCAAATTGCTTGCCGAATATAACGAATATTTATGATTAACATTAATTATAAGTGCTATTATGAGTAATACGCACATATGTATGTATGTATGTATTGAAGTATATACCGGGGATATAACCTAACTGTCAGTTACTTTTTGAAATTAGACGATATTGATGAAATGTTATTCTAAATTTTTTCAATTTTAAATTAAAAAAAAAAGTTTATTTGCAATAAATTCTATTTTGATGAAGAAAAATGCATCGACGAATTCAAAGTTAAGCTAAAAAAACATCGAAAAATGGTTTTCGAAAATTACCATCAGATTCTGATTCTGTTCTCTTCAGTATCTTACATCTTGAGCGATGCTTTTCAAAAATAGCATCAATTAGGTTCAGCAGTCACCGCTTAAGCACTATTGTCACCAGGTTTGTATACCGGAAATTTTTTTTATTCATGGAATGGAATAGCTATTCCAAAGAATTAGCCATAATTCAATTAAGACCTAAAAAAATTTTCCTTATAAAAGTCCAAGAAAAAATGAAAAACTCATATTTGGAACTTAATCAATTTAGTGTGCGAACGGCTTGCTGGAGAGAAAGTCACACTCAAATTCCCCTTTGGCATTGGCACACAACTTCTCAAAACTTTTCTCTCAGAATGAGCAACTTATGTCAAAGAAAAGTCAAAGTCACCAATGGTAGCTGTTACCATCGGATAAAAGACCATTGCATTTGACTTGATTTCAAAGCATTAAATCCCTCATCCGTGAATTAATTCCCTGTCTGCCACCGACTTAGAGCCCACTATTAGTTTGCGTTATAAATAAGTTGGTGCTTACCAAAGCTCAACTATTATTATTGCTTATATATATAAATACATATATGTATATGTATTAGTTTGGGTCTATTTTTTATAAATACACAGTATACAGAAAGTGTTCATGGATCACTCTGAACAACTTTACCGAATTAACCTTTCGCACAGGAGTTAGTGGATCAACTAACCGGCCTTTTCTCGATTAAAGCGCTAATTTAGATCGATTTACCGACAATATAAAAACCTTTTTTTTAAGTTAATTCTCAATCGAATTCAAATCGAGTTGAAACTGTAAGGCAATTCCGTAAGTTGTTGTGCACCTCTATCGTTCCGGTGAATATTTTCGAAGCTACACGCAGATTTGAAAAAGCGTTTCAGAGTGCTTGGAAGTGCAAGTCCAGACTTTAAACGCGTTTTCCTCAAAATGGTGTTTTCATAGTCGGTGACCAATATTTCTCGAAAACAGCTAAACCGTTTAGTCTTAAATTTTAACACTAGCTTCCTAAATATATTTTTTAGTAACTAAAAGAAGCCTTTTTCTCGCCAAAAAATATTTTTTTTTATAAACAATTTAAGGCTGATATTTTGGTCAAAATTCACTTTTTTTATAGAAACCGACATTTTGACAAAAAAACTATTTTTCTTATTCCTTCGATTAATTACTAGATTTAACATTACTTTAACGACATCTGCTTGGGGTTTTTTTTTAATTTCAGAGAATCCAGTTCAGAGATATAGTAGTCACCGCAAAAACTCTTTTTTGAGAGGGGCTCACGGAGATCAGCTGTAGTTTCTTCTCAAATAAATACTTTTAATAACAGCAAGTCTTAAAATCCTACCAAAAAATACCATAATATTTGGAAAAAATCTTGGATCAATAAATTTAAATGTTTTCTCAGAAAAAATTGTGGAAATTTCGGCCTTCTAACTGTATATAACTCCTTATCTTTAAATGTGTTTAACTCGGCAGGTTGTTGTCCAAGCTCTAAATATGGTTGTGAGCATTGATAAAATAGCCATCAGCTGAAGAATTTATTCATTCAAAAAACAATAGAAATTGAAGGACATAGGCAAGTGTAACAGCCTATCGTTAACCGAGCCTATCGTTTATAGAGTAGCCGGCTGTGTGAAAGACAAGAACTGGTTTCTTAATTATAATTTTATTGTACTAAATTAATATAATTAATATGGCTGCGTGAGAAGGCTATAAGAGACTATGTGTCTAAAGCCGTTTTCAAAGCAACGATTTTTAAGGCGAAGTTTAAGGAAATGTATAACAGGTTGTATAGGAGATGTATGTTGTAGTCGTATAATCTGACTGATTCTGAACAATGATCAATAGAATATGAAAAAGCACGTACATATAAAATTTCATTCGGATATTTCAAAACTGAAACCAATTTTAATAATCCCTAACAAACTTGGCCTTAAAAATTTCTGGCTTAAAACTGGTTATAAGCCCTCAGTCTCGTAGACAAAGTTGTACAGAATGATCCACAAGCGCGATTTTTCCATTTTTTTAGATACTGTATACCCGCTCTAATTTATAAATATGTATATATTTACTCACGTAAATATGTATTTGTATGCATACATTTACATGCTAACAAGAAGCTGATGACAGCGCAACATTCCGACTAAGAATTATACAAATTAGCCGAGCTCCCGCTGTGGTCACCATTGGCGCAATGCAGTCTTGCGGTCGAACAGATGGCTTGGCTCAGCGCAGCTTGGCACCAAAAATGTCACAATAGCAAACACACACAGTGGAAGCATTAAAAGCAGCAGCGCAGAGTGGAAGCAATGTTGTGCAATAACAACAAATAATATAATACAGAAAGTGAAAGTAAAGCAAAAAAAAAGTAGAGAAACAGGGAAAAAAGTTTCGAAAAGCAAGAACAATGTGTCACAGCGCAGACACACACGTGTGAAAGCTATGCTCCTCGCCAACCCGCCGACTTACTTACGGTACAAAACAGACGCTATTTAAGCAGCTATTTATATTAAGCGTACACCTACCTACCACAACAATTTTTTGCTGAAGACAATTATTCACGCCAATTTACGCACATTGCCACCGTATTTTTAGTTGCTTTGCTTCAACTTTTCTCCACTCAAATTAAATTTCCATTGAATTTCGTTATATTTTTTCACATATTTTCTTCAATTGTCATATAACATGACACATGAGGTGCTTTAAACATTTTCCGCTTAACTTTTCTTGGCTTGTCACTCACTCCCGTCACCGGCCCCGAGACGCACAAGAACGACGGTTCAGCTTCCGTTCGCTGCGAATACCGCAAATGGACTAATTTCTTTTAGTGAAATTGGGTGTTACTTTTAGTATTTACCTTTCATTTGATTTTTTCCCTTTTTCAATTATATTTCGTTATGTGTGCGTGTATGTGTGTGTTTGATTGTTGTAAACAATACCTGCGCATTGGCACCGCCTTTGTAATTTCCGTTGTTGTTCATACGCAAACACCGTGCATCCGGTAGGAGCGAAGCTTTTAACCCGAAAAGCTTTAGCAGAGACACATACCTTAATGGACATAGGGTGTGCTGGAACGGTAATATTTTTTTAGTTTTTTTATGGAGTGAAAATTTCGCGACATTTTTTTTTAGACAATTATATTTGAAAAAAATTCTTCGTCCATGTTCTTAAGAATTGTATCTCAAAGGCATGTGTGAAATTTCATGAAAATCGTTTAAGTAGTCCTCGAAGAATCTTGCCAACCACCTTCAAAGACACAGTTTCGAGAAAAACTCCGCAAGATTTTAAGGCTGTAGCTCAGAAACTATTACTCGGATCAACTTGAAAATTTAAGAAATTTTTAGAATTTAATAAGACAATAAAAAATCTTCTGTAATCCCATAAAATCCGCTATTTAGTTGTCTTACTTGCCAGATATCTCTAAACTCACAATTCTGATTCTTATAAACTTTTCTCGACTTCTTCATTGAGTTTCCGAATCAAGTTGGTTTCTAGTCTATGCCTGTCAGAAAATTTACCTTCAATAACTAAATAAAATAGCTGTGCTCTATTATACTTTATGAAGGTTAGGCTCAACGCAAAGACCGACTCTAGCCTCGACGTACCGCAACTAATAGAAAGAGCCTTTTTGAAGATAAGTTAATCAAACTGTTACATAGCTATTATAGAAGATCTTAAAATACGCCCACAGATCTGAGGCAACGACAAAGCATTTATAAGATCAGAAAGATATAAGGTTTTCCAATGGGATTGTTATAATTTCTTAAAAAAAAAACACACCAATTGTTAAGGAAATTCAAAAATTTGCATTTAATAGAATAAAGTTCTGAATATAACGTCATTGAAATGGCCTCCCCGACTTCTTTTGCAAAAAAGAATACGATGAGCCCAATTTTCGAATAGTTTTTCCACTAAATCAAGTCGGCTGTCAGGAGTAGCACTGGCAATATTGACTTCCAAAGCTTGAAGAGAATCTGGTTTGTTGCTAAAGACCAATATCTTGTAGTAAACCCACAAAACGTGGTCTAATGTTGTGAAATGACTACTTTTCTTGAAAAAATCAAATCTCTAAAAGTTTCTCACAAAAATTCGGTTGTTGTACGTGCTGTGTGGCACGTGACCCCGTCTTGTTGGAACCAGATATTACCAAGATCAACTTCTTCCAATTACGACCATAAGAAGTTGGTTGGCATTCATCTATACCGCTCTCCATTGACAGTAACGGCGTGACAAAGGCAACTGTCGAAAGAAGTACGAACGGATAATTCCATCAGACCAAAAACCACACCAAATTGTCAACTTAGGTGAAAGTAATGTTTTTTCATTAATAATTAGAGTATTTTCTGCGCACAAGAATCGACATTTTAGCTTATCTACCGCACCACTCAGATGAAGGTTAGGCTTATCGGAGAAGACGATTTTCCTGAAAAAATCGTTATCGCTTTCAAGTTGTTCCAAGGCAAAATCAGCATATTCACGACATTCACGGTGCTCCGGAGAACAATTCTTTATGAATGCAAGCCTTCTCTACTGGCGAATACACCGATTACGCGATTATAGCCGAGTTAAAAACAGCGCGGCAGTCGTTTCTTCTTTCGCTCCGTGGCGCCAACTGGAGGTCTTCCTCTTCCTCTCCCGGATACTGCGTCGACTACTTTCAGAGCTGGAGTGTTTTCGTGACATGACCTAGCCCGCGCAGCCGCTGTCTTTTAATTCGCTGAACTATGTCAATGTCGTCGTATATCTCATACAGCTCATCGTTCTATCGAATGCGGTATTCGCCGTGGCTAACGCGCAAATGACTATAAATCTTCCTTCTCTCGAAAACTTGCAACTTCGATTCATCAGTTGTTGTCATCGTCCAACCCTCTGCACCATACAGCAGGACGGGAATTATGAGTGACTTATAGAGTTTGGTTTTGGTTCGTCGAGAGAGGACTTTACTTCTCAATTGCCTACTCAGTCCGAAGTAGCACCTGTCGGCAAAAGTTATCCTGCGTTGGATTTCCAGGCTGACATTGTTGGTGGTGTTTATATTGGTTTCAAGATAGACTCAAAATTATGACTGTTAACAGTGACGTAAAAGCCAAATGAGAGATATTTCGATTGTTGATTTGCCAGGTCTAAAGCCACACTGATAAGGTCCAATCAGTTTGTTGACGATGGGCTTTAATCTTTCACACAATACGCCCGATAGAACCTTATACGCGATGTTGAGGAGGCTTTTCCCACGGTAGTTGCCGCAGGTTGTGGGGTATCCCTTTTTGTGAATCGGGCAGAGCAGACTTAAATTTCAATCGTTGGGCATGCTTTCGTCATAATTTTAGTATGCTCTGGGCATCGGTCACTAAATCACCTTTGGGGGTTCTACAAGAGCAGCTCCGTTCTTGAAACCTTTTGTTAGGCGCCGCAGCTTTTAGTAAAATTTTCGAACATTACCCCTGTCGGCCAGCTTGTCAAGCTCATACTCACGCATTTTGGCCTCTTTCTTTTTATGTCTATAAGTGAGTCTCGCGTCCCTCTTCAACTCTCGGTATCTATCCCATCCCGCATGTGTTTTGGTCGATCGTAACATTGCGAGGTAGGCAGTTCATTTTCTCTCCGCTACGACACGCCACTCCTCGTCGTACCAGCAGTTTTTTAACTTTTTTCGAAAACCAATGGTTTCGTTTGCAACTGTACGTATAGAGCTTAAAATGCCGTCCCACAGTCCTCTTGTAGCTAGTTGTTGACGAGTGCTCTCAGAGAGCAGGAGTGCAAGTCGAGTTGAAAATCGTTCGATTGTCTGCTGTGATTGCAGCTTCTAGACATCAAACTTTCCCTATGTTTGTTGACGTGTGTTTTTTGCTGCACAGAGGCGGGTGCCAATCTTGGCCAGGTGGCTTGATGAATTTTCTTATGCTGGAATCTAGTACCACAGATAACCATATCCCGGGCCCCGGCGAAGTCGATCAGCCTCAACCCA
Organism: Bactrocera tryoni; assembly: GCF_016617805.1. Lineage (NCBI taxonomy): Eukaryota > Metazoa > Arthropoda > Insecta > Diptera > Tephritidae > Bactrocera > Bactrocera tryoni. Next base: position 19,532,376 of record NC_052499.1, read on the forward strand.
TTTGGGGATGTTTCATCGTGGAGGCTGAATTTACCGACCGTAGTGCCAAAGATACCTTCTTTGCCCACCCTGGCATTAAAATCACGATTTTGATATTGTGGTGGGGGCAGCTCTCATAGGTGCGCTCCAAGCGCTCATAGAAGGCATCTTTGGTCGATATGTTGAAGGACCTCGCTTTGATGAGGATTGTGGCTAGACGTCCATCAACCGTGGTGAATGACAGTACTCGGCTGCGGAGTTTCTACCCACCTCGAATCCCACACCAAACTTGCGCTTCTTTATATGGCCACTGTAGTAAATGCCACAAGGACCTACTCGTCTCTGTCCTTGTCCCGTCTATCGCATTTCTTGGACGGCGGTGATGTCAGCCTCTATTTTCACAAGGATATCAACCAACTGGGTAGCGGCACCTTCCCAATTAAGGGACCGGACATGCCAGGTGCATTCCCTAATATCGTAGTCCTTATTTCGTTTGCCATGATCGTCTTCAAAAGGGGGGTTTCTCTTCCGAGGCAGTTGATAGTTTTTCATTGCTTGAGATTTTTACGTGGCGGGTCCCACACCCAGCGCACAACCCTATGTAGGGGATGTTTCGCCTTCTCACTTTAACACGCCTTCGAACGGATGTTCTTAGGCTACCCAGAGGATACTTGGTCAAAGACCGGAAGTCGTGAGCTGCTAGAGCCATGTGTAAAAGAATCGTTTCTGGCCACTCCCAAGTGAATGCGATCAGAGAACTGCTAATTCCTGCTTAACTATATTTCTAATGAGCTTGATAAGGGAGATACTTTCGTAAGTCTCTCTTTGATTTCGCGGAAAGATGTAAGTCTTCGGTCACATACTTCGTTTTGTGATCATTATGTAGAAGGTTCGCCAATTAACAGTTTACATATAAGCTATAACTCGAATTCTTTTTATTTAATTCGATATTTTTTACTTTTAAAATATTTTTATTAAAGCTTTATAAAATATTTTTCTTATAATAGTAGCACTAATGGCAGTTAATGGTTTCGTTGATCACATTGGTGGCGAGAATTTTTCATGAATACATTTGAGTAAATAATTGCTAAAACTAATGACTTGATATACCTACAATATCATGTATAATTTTTATAATAAATTAAATCTTTACATTACGACAAATACAGTTGCATCTTAGTACCGCATACGCCAAGAATTCTTTATCATATCGGCCGCCTTCTCTGCAATCATAATCACAATAGCGTTCGTATGTCCAGCCGGTATGGTGGGCATAATGGAAGCATCGACCACACGCAGATGTTTTATGCCGTGCACATGTAACTGTGGGTCCACTACTGCAGCAGCATCTGATGGAGGACCCATTTTACAAGTGCCCGCCTGATGTTGCAGACTGGAGCCATAACGACGCAGACAGCATTTCCAATAAGCCTTACTGTGAAAGGTCAGATGCTCACAGCCCAGGAACGGTTTCGCATTGAATGTGGTACCAAGGCGACGCATAGCTTTTGTTTGTGTGATTTGAAAAATCTGCAATGAAATTTAATTATAAGAGTACATTAATGAGTCGCGCCAGAAGGCAACTTGCCATTTGTACACCCTCCAACATGGCACGTATATCATCGGGATCTTGCATATAGTTTGGCTCCATGCGTGGCCAATGAAAAGGATTTGTACTGCGCAAGGATATGCGACCTCTACTGCTGGGGCGCAGCAGAACCGGCACCAGACCAAAGGTTTCCTGGAATTAAGGGACTTCATTCCGATAGAAATATTAAGTGACTGAAACACTAACCTTTTCGTGGAGACCTTCATACACTTTATAGTAAAATTCATCGGGCATCCCGAGTAAATCACGCAAGGAACCCATATGATCACCACTCAGCGAGCCGGCACCCAAAACAATCTCCATATCGGCGTAGTCCTTATCTGCACAGCAATGATCGCATGAAATATTCCTTAAATATTTTTACCAACAAAAAATACCCACCAACTGTCGAGTTTGGCGTACGCACGAAAGCGAAGCCTTCAGCACCACCGGGTATTGTATAAGGTCCTCTACCCTCCAAAATATAGTGTAGTATGTCAGTAGGATTCATTAGACGGCGATCATTTAAAGTCTTCGTGTCATTCACCGTAAATACCAGACCATTCAGCGTCACGTGATCTTGTAGGTTATAGCCCACTTGCAAGTCACGCATTACGGGAATGCCTAGCTCTGCCAAATGCTCACGCGGTCCTATACCAGATAACATCAGCAACTGCGGCGAGGCGATGGTGCCCGCTGAGAGTATCACCTCCTTTCGGGCCTTCACTATATAACGCTGATGTTGCTTCACAAACTCCACACCAGTGGCTACCTTACTCACCGGATCCACAAGTATACGCGTTACCCAAGACTTCATTGAAATGTGTAAATTTGGTCGCGCAGCAATGGGTCTTATGAATGCTTTACTTGTGCTGCAACGTCGGCCATTGCGTAGATTTGCTTGTGCACGCGCAAATCCCATCAACTGCTCACCATTTGTATCCGTGATTTCGTAACCCATTTCGCGACTTGATTTCAGAAAGGCTTTTAGTATGCTTGACTTGAAGTCGGTGTAGCTGACATCGAGTGGACCGTTGCGTCCGTGGTACGGCGACTTGCGCAATTCTTCGATGCCAATATTTTCCGATTTTTTGAAATATGGCAACACCTCCTTATAACTCCAACCGTTATTGCCAAGTGCAGCCCAGTGATCATAGTCTTTGCGATGGCCACGAGTGTAAAGCATGAAATTTATGAGACTTGTACCGCCAATGCCACGTCCTTTCGGCCAATTGCAGACGCCACCTTTCAGACCCTGGCAAGCATTTGGTGTCGGATCAGACTTGTAACCCCAATTGTAGCGTGTCATTTGGGTGAGCGCGGCGGTGAGGGGGACGTCACTAAGAAGAAGGATAGAAGAGAGGTCAGTTATTAAATCCACCCAAGTGATTAGAGACAACTTTTGGAGCTACGATAAATGTAAGACTCTTCATTTTTATTGGCAAAGACATCGCTGTCGCGGTTATAGCATAGTTTACAACAGCGCGCCTGTCGTCCTCCTTTTCGCTCTTTGGCTCCAATTGGAGATTCCAAGTGTAGTCAGTTCCTTCTCCACCTGGCCTGTTCAACAGAGTCAATCGACGATGTTTCCTTTTCCTCTGCTTCCCCCGACGAGTACTGTGTCGAACACTCTCAGAGTTGGAGAGGCCATTCGGACGTTGTTCCTAGCCAGCCTGGCCACTGTCTCTTAATTCGCTGAACTTTGTCAATGTCGTTGTATATCTCGCACAGCTCGACATTCCATCGAGTGCGGTGTTTGCCGTTGCCAATGCGCAATGAACATTAAATCTTCAGTAGAACCTTTCTCTCGAAATCTCGTACCGCTGACTCATCCATGCCTCTAGACCATAAAGCAGGAGGGGTATGATGAGTGACTTGTAGAATTTGGTCTTTGTTCGTCAAGAGAGGACTTTACTTCTCAATACTTTACTTCTCAATTGCTTATTAGTCCGATTTGGCAAAAGTTATTTTGCGCTGAATTTATTAAATTCCGAAACACAGACAACTTTGCCATGATCTAGCAAAATTATAGGTTTGACTTTGGATGACAAAGATGCCAGTTTTTCAGATTTCTTCCATCTTCCTGTAACCCTCAAACCTTATAATCTTTAACCGAAATACAAAACTTTTGAACCAAAGAGTTATAAAACATTCATTCATTATATCTAACCTAATCTATGTATACATTGTGACGGACCTTAAAAGAGGGCCGAAAATTGCAAAACTTACTAAGAATTGGAATCCCCAAATTTTCTACTTACCTCAAGAACGTTTCCTGATCACCCGCCTCCAGCAACAGCACCGTCGCGTTGCTGATCTCACTTAGTCTATTGGCAACAACACAGCCACCCGAGCCAGCGCCGATAATTATGAAATCATAAGCCTCCTCGAACGTTCGAGTATCGGGTAGGCGCGTATTGAGTAGCGACGTCTCGAAATTGCGTGCCAAATCGACGAGTGGCTGTGCAGTCATTAGCAGTGGCAAAGTGGCAAGCCAGAGGCTGATGCAGCTCCAAGTGATGTGTGACATACCGCAGCTCGTTGTCATACTAATCGATGGAAAAGCGGCAGCAGCTGTGCCTGCGGTTAGAAGAGGAGGGTAAGAGGTATAAGCAAACATTGCACTTGCAAAATAAATTTGTGAAAACACTCTTAGTTGTGCGATTTCGTAGATATGTGTATATGTGTATGTACTAATGTGTGCAAATAAGTGGCATAGCTACTTAGCGTTGTGGTGCTAATTGTATGCGCTACTTATATTTCTAAATTAAGTTCTAATTCACATACTGAGTGGTGTTAAGCAGGTAATTAGCGCATGGCCTTGAGCGTCATTTAATGCATTATTTGCTGTTTTGGTTACTGTAAGAATTATTTTTAGTGTGGAATGCAACCAGCTCTGCTTCTAATAATTAATTACATTATATTCATTCTTACTTTAGATGAATTAAATATTAATGAAAATGTCAGAATAAAACTATGTACGGGGTATTAGTACACGGAAAAGCTCATTTAAAATTCTCGAATTTAGACTTTAGGGTTTTAGACTTCAATACCGTATATAAGGATATAAGTGTCCATGGCTGTGTTCATATTAAAACTGTAGGAAAATACCTTTTTTAGACTTTATAAACCGAATATTAGGACCTTATTGCCTTGAGCTGACTTTATACAAAAGATATCGAAAAATCTTTTCTAAAAATGTTTTCGAAGTGAGGCTTTAGCCTTTTAGACTTAGATACCGAATGTAAGGATCTAAGTGGCTATGGCTGATTTTATACTAGAAATATAGGAGTAGCTAATAATATTAAGGCGATTCTGGGTTACAAATATCTAGATAAAATTGGTTCGCCGCAACATCAACGCCGTGTAGTCAACATTCTCAAACTTAGAAAACTATTCGAAGGAAGAATGGTCTGTGAGTGAACGTGTTCAAGACATAGTCCATTCGCCATCAAGCAAAGGTTCTCAAAGACTGGGAAATCACGTAACTGTCAACTGTTTTGACTTCAATATAGTGAAAGACTTCTTCTATTAGATCCAGTAGAGCCCTCTAGTCAGTCCTAATACTCGTACTGCTGTGTGGTGCGGAAGCATGGACAATACGACAATCGATCGGGATTCTTTAAGAGCATTCGAAAGAAAATTCTCTTAGTTATTTTGGACTTCCTTCAAGTGTATGAATTCAAGTACCTAATACTCTGGCTGGATCATGTTATCGAAATTGAAGAAAGCACTCCAGCTGGCTTGATGTGCGATTCGCTGCGCAATTGTAGCCGACTAAGAAACTGATAAACCAAAATTAGCTGGTAAGCTCAAGGGGATGCAGACCTTACAAAACTAGAAGTTTCCAACAGAGACGGCTGGCCAAGTCTTATCGACGCAGCCAGAATCGACAACCGGTTGAATGGCAAACCTTAGGATTCATTTGGATATACAATATATGTAGTTAGTAGCCTAAAACGGATGCAATTGGTTCACATCTAATGTCTCAAATTCACATACAGGTAAATAAGAGAAAGCTGGCGGATTTCAGAGAGACAATACGGTTTAATAAAAGAGATACTGATACTGCGAAATGTGTACTAAGTGGGATAAGATGGAAAGGTGGTACAAAGAAATACTGCACGCTAATAACCCTGGATGTGAAGAATGCGTTCAACTCCGCAAAGTGGACAAATATAATAAAAGCTCTATACGAAATACGTGCTCCTGATAATCTGATAAATATTATAATGAGTTACTTTCAAATTAAGAGATTGTTATTCGACACGGACGAGGGCACTCAGAGCCACACTATCTCCAGTGGAGAACCGCAAGGTTCGGTTTTAGTCTTACTACTATGGAACCAAAAAATGTGAAAACAATCGCATATGCAGACGACCACATAGTGGTAGCAGTGGCAAAGCATCTGGATGACCTCCGGATCAAATACAATGACATAAAATCATAAGCTAGACCAATTAACGCAGTGCATAGACTTTCTGCAATACGCGTGATAAGTGATTTCCGAACCAACCGTATGGTGCCGATTGACATCCAGAGAGACGAATTCGACGACGCGATTATACAACTTATCAGAGACGTCAACGGTGGCAAGCTTCATGGACGGCGGGTCCACAGACTGATTCCGGACAAACATTCGTGGATAGATAGACAACATGAGGACATGGATTTCCAACTAATCCAAACAGTCAGTGGCCATGGATGCTTTAGAAGCTTCGTATACAAATATTATCATAACTTTAGTCCATATTGTCCGACGTGTACAGAGTGTATAGAAGACTCTGAACACGCACATTTCTCTCGGTTTTGAACCACATTTGGAGGTATTCTCACGGTGGAAAATTTTACTGCAATTATGTGCGAGTTCTCTGTAAAATAGAAAGCTGTCAGCGAAGCGACAGCTCTAATTATGATGATATTGAGAGAGTTACAACAGATTATGTGACAGTCAGTTCGTACTATAGAGGAGACTTAAATGTTTTCTTCTCTCCCATAAAGAAATTCTTTGTTCAGTGGTCCCGTAGGAGAGACATAAGATAAGAGTGGGTTAGGTTTAGCGGCTTAAAGTACGGCTTCCTCCTGCTATAAAAAAGGATAAGAGAATTAGCTGTGCCTTCGAACATTTTTCAATAAAAAATGCTTTCGTACGCAAAACACACTATCGCTCGATCTTCTTCAAAAAAGCAGCACAAAACAGATCTTCAATATTACAAACATACTTAAACTAGTTCTAATTATATTTAAACATATTTAAAACCAAACTTCCTCCATTAAATTTTTACATTCAAAAAGAGTTTTCGATATATGTGCACATAACGACTTCCTGCTTGCTCTCAAAATTACAAAGCGATATAAAATATAATGACTTCTTTCAAAAAACAAAATTAATTATGCAAACGGAATTCAAAAATAAAATCCTAAAAAGCAATAAAATAAATTCTGTGAAATTCACTGTCAATTCGAAAGATTCTTGACCTTGAAGCAGCGTTCAATAGTTTTGCTCTTGTACCACCAACTTGGCAACCGGTTTGCGGCAGCTCAAGTTCAAAATCGAGTGAATGCAATGGACGCCAGCTCACACTCACTACAACAACAGGTTAGTATCTTCAAAACTATAAGTTAAGCGCGAATTATGACAAAAGGAAAATAAGAAACAAAATCGAATCGAGGATGAACTGCATACGAAACGGCAATCAAAACAAACTGAAAAGGCAAAGACTGGTTCAGCGTCGCTTTCAGCCAAATCAAAACAAAAACGGCAAAATGCGTACAAAAACAACAACAATTATAGTCATTATAAACAGTATATGTACGTACAAGCTTTTCGTAAAACAACCGTTTTGTAGCGATCATTATCGGCACATATACATATGCAGGTGGAATACATACAGACATATTCGATCGATTGAATCGATTTTAATTTTTTTACCATAAAAGCCGACAATTACGCACAGAAATGCTTGAATACGAAACACTTGCAAGCTTGCGCTTCGTTTTGTTTTTATCGCTGCAAATTTATTGCGGATTGTCGCTTTTAATATCGGAATTTTCATGCACGCCTAAGAGTACAGCACCCTTCGCAATATCTTAGCATTTTATTGGTGTCAAAAATCACTTAGCCCGATGATTGAATTGACCATGATTGTAGCAACTTGTAATGATATGGGTGCTTGGGTTCGCGTTTGATGCTTCTTAGTTATAATATTGACATTTCAATTTTCTGCGGCAAACTTTTGAGAGGTAGTTGCAGGTTTGCACACTTATACAGGGTGCTGCGTTATTTTGTAGTTGCATAATATGTGTTAGTTAGATTATATATTGATTGTCAAATATCTCCCTTCCGCTTTTTTTGCTCTTTATTCAAAGCTTTATAAAAAGTGTTACAATGATCGGATTTAGTTCAAATATGCGCCGTTTCACAAGCCTCTTTTGTGTTCCACTTTAAACCAACAAGGGCATTCGCCATGGACAGAAACAGGTAGTAATCACTTGGCGCTATGTCCGAGTTATATGGTGGATGCGATAAAATCTCCCATACGAGCTCCCGTAACTTATGACGAGTCATCAACGAAGTGTGTGGTCTGGCGTTGTCCTGGTGGAACACCACGCCCTTCCTGTTGGCCAATTCTGGACGCTTCTGGTCGATCTCCTACTTTAAGCGGTCCAGTTGTTCGTGGTGTGGATGGTTCTCTTCCAACCCCACCAAACACACAGCAAAACCTTCCTGACCGTCAATTCCAGCTTGACCACTGTTTGGGACGATTCACCGACCTTCGATCACGACCGTCTTCGCTTGCTATTGTAGTATGGAATCCATTTTTCCACTATCCGCTTCAAAAATGGGTCGAGTTCGTTCCGTTTCAGCAGCATTTCACAGGCGATGATTCGGTCCAAAAGGTTTTTTGCGTCAAATCAAGCGGCACCCAAACATCAAGCTTTTTCGTGTATCCAGCTGTCTGCAGATGGTTTAAAATGGTTTGGTAACTAACTCCCATCTTCTGGGCGATGTCACGAGTTGCCACATGCCGGTCTAACTCGATGTTTTCCATGATTTGATCGGTATTCGTTGTCACAAGTCTTCCGCCGGTTGGATTATCCATGATGTTGTTTTCACCTGCTCTGAATCGTCGAAACCATTTCTCCGCATTTCGAAGTGATAGAGAACCATCGCCCAAAACACCATTAATCTCACGGAACGTTTCTGCAGTGGATTTGCCTTTAACGAAGGAAAACTTTAAAATAGCGCGAATTTCGGCATTAGAGAACTCCATGTTTACACGTCTATAACTGTTGAACGCAATATCCAAACTAATCATGCATAGCGTCATTTTGTAGGTTATTTCAAAGACCTTTCAAAGATGTATAGTATTACCAGATACGAGCTCTGTAGCGTTTTATACATAGCCACGAAATTCAAAAGACAAAAAGGCGGAAGGGAGATATTTGACAACCTAATATTAACAATGTTAATTTATAGAAATAATATTTCTAATAGTATGTAGGAAATAACCCCGTAAGCCATGATCAGGGAGGATGCGCCCACGCCCCCCTGGAAGAGAAGAACAATGTGATCAAAAATGCCTTCTATGAGCACTTGAAGCGCAGCTATAAAAGCTGCCTGGCCATGATATCAAAATCGTGCTTGGCAAATTTAACGCCAGGTTGAGAAAAGAAGATTTCTTTGACACCACAGTCGATAAATTCCTCCATGGTGAAACCTCCCCAAATGGGGGAAGGCTGATTGCATTCACCGGCGCCCGAAATATGCTTATCTATAGTAAGTACTATATTCAAGCTTAAGAAAATTCATCAAGCTACCTGCCTGTCTCCGGATCGAAAAGCCACCAACCAGATAGATCATGTTGTGATAGACGGAAGACACGTCTCCAATATATTAGGCGTGCGAACGCTCCGAGGTCCTAGCATTAACTTATAAAGGAAGACCTCCACTCTGTTCGAAAGACCAGGTGGAGAAGGATTCGGCTGCACTTGGAATCTACAATTGGCCCCAAACAGCGAAAAGAAACAACAACAGGCGCGTTGTTATAAGCTCGGACAACTACTTTCTTTGTGTGCCTTTCTTAGTTTAGTATGTCTTTCACTTGAAACGCCGAAAATAATATTTTTTCATACAATTATGTCGAATTTTATGACTGAAAAAGTATTTCTGAGGCCTGTTCGTCTCCATTACTTTACGCGAAAGTTTGAAGCTAAGAAACAGAAAGCATTACGCGAAGAAAATTGTTGCCAAACACAAGAAAAGTGCGCAGAAACTTTGGGAGCCACACCGGCAGACAGTTTAAAACGTTTAAAAGCAGCCGCATACATTCGAAAGTAAGGAAATTGGAACCATATGAATTTAGAGCCTAAGACCCGCTATAAAAAGAAGTTGTTTTTGCATCGGATTGTGATTGGTGATGAAAAATGGTGTCTTGCCGACAATCCTAAGTTCAAACAGCATATGTGAAACTTGTACAACCAGACAAATCAACGACAAAGCCGAATATCCACGACACCAAGATAATACTCTGTATTGGTGGGATCATTATGTTACGAGCTTCTAAAACCGCTGAAACCATTACTGGGGTACGCTATATAGAACAACTCATCAAATTAAAGCGAGCGATTGCCAAAAAACGACCGGACTTAGAAACTTTACACGAGGAAATAATTTACCATCATGACAACGGTTTGTCTCATGTTGCAAGATCGGTTAAATACTATTTGGTAAAAAGCGATTGAGAAGCTTTGCATCCCCTACTTCATAGTCGAGACCTTTTACCTACCATTTGTTCTGGTCGATGCAACATGCGCTCGCTGGAATACGGTTCAAATCAGTACAGGGTATCAAAAATTTGCTTAATTCAGAATGATCGGAAAGTGTTACAGCTTCAGTTGAGTAAAGCTTTGAATATATAATTATTTGCTTTTGCAACACGCTGTATAATTGGAATGCATTTGACGTCATTGTTTACAGTAAATGCAATTAAATTGAGGATACATCAGTAAACAAATGTGTGCAGGCGTGCTAATGGTGCGCACGCGCGTCACACTTCAAATGTTTGTAATTCTAATGAGAATTGCCGAGCATAAAAGACCTTCACTGCTGCAAATATACATACAAATTGACAGAAGTAGAACTACAAAGTGCTACAATGTATTGAGTATATAGAAATTTTTTTTTTCGAAAACGGAATCTATTTATACTTTCATTCAATATTCTGGCGTACTTCACAGCGATCGCTTAGAAGGTAGGCTAGGTTGACATAGTTTGAATTATTGGTGCTTCACGAAATATGAATTTAATTTTAAAAAGTTTTCTTACCTTTAATTAATTTTTAAAAGTTGCATAATAAAACAAAAATCTGTTGGCACCAATTTTTTCACAAATAAATATAAAATAAACAAATATATAGTTTTCTCCAAGTGTTTGGTACCTGTTGAATCTTTAGAACACTACCATGACATAGTATGTATTACTAGATTATATGACAAAATTATTAGAAAATCTTTATCAAAATTAAAAAGTATTATTTTCACCACTAACTTAGTATTAAAGTATAAACAGTATTAATAAACTATCTAAGCAAAGGTCTAACAAAATAGAATATAAAATATTCACTACGTGGTGGAATACTAAGAAAATGTCTATACATATAATCAAAAATATTATTCACCATATGGTGAGTATTAATGTATCAAAAATTAAAAAGTATTATTATCACCACCAGATGAGTATTAAGATATTAACAAGATTATTACAAATCTTCATGAAAATTAAAGAGTAATATTCTCACCACTAGCTGAGTATTGAAATGTAAGCACTACTGTTATAAAAAGTAATGGTAACATATTTATAAAATATTTAAGAAAAAGTCTAAAAAATTAAAATATATCATATTCACCACGTGGTGAAATACCAAGAAAATATCGATAATAAAGAATGTTATTCACCTCGTGGTGAGTATTAAGATACCAATAAACTAAAAGGTATTTTTCTCACCACTAGCTGAGTATTAAGATAAAAAAAAATGTTGTAAAGCAATAATACTCACATTTATAAACTCCTTAAACATACAGTTATCAAATGAAAATATATATAATATATAAATATATATTTTTTGCCCCTGTGAAATACTAAGAAAATATCTATTAAACAAAAAATCTTATTCACCACATGGTGAGTATTAAGTTATTAACAGAAAACTGCTACAAAGTTAAAAGTTATCATTTTATCAAGTGGTCCAACAAAAAAATACTCCATACAAGGACTTCAGTTTGAGTCTTGTAGCTAGCTTAATATATACAGTTTATATCCATATAATAGCTAATTTCTATTGGCACTCGATAGAAGAGACTGTGGTAACATGATGGGAATACTAACTGGTCACTACCTGGTGGCGACACACGCCCGCATGATGGGGCTGACCGAACAAGAAGATTGCACGAAATGTCTAGATCAGGGCACTAGAGAAACAATAAGCATCCTTGTGCAATGGCAAGACTACACTGTAAGCATCTCGGGTCTCCTGCCAGCAGAGTCTGTTAAGGTTCGTGTCAAGCTCAGATATCCTAAACGATGAATACTCCTCTCGGACTTAGGGACTCTACTCCATCTGGTAACGCAAAGGACCAAACTGGTCTATGTGTGGCTTATGTGCCTACAAGAATTACCTAACTTAACCGATATAATAGCTATATGTGCGCAAAATTTAGTAAGACTGAAAAGTCCAATTTTAGGTTTAGTGTTTACTATACCCTTGTCTTTCTGAAGTACATGAAGTGCATTCAGCGATTTTTACGATGAGTTAAATTTTCCCAGAAAATTTCCATAAAATTTTGTGTGTTGAATCAAATTTTCTGCTGCCGAAACGTTCAGAATGTTGGAAAAAGCCTTCGATGATAATTGTTTGTTTGACAAAGAGGGTTGAGAACGTCTTGACGACGGACCACCTCCAGAGCGGCTATCAACAACAACTGATAATCAACACGTCAATAAAATAAAGTGCTTGAGCTTCGACGATTAACAGTCAGATATCGTACTGATGCCAATATGATGCCGAACGTTGGAATATCAGATGGTTCAGTGAAATCTATTTTGAAAGATCATTTTGGCCTAAGAAAAAAAAAGCATTCCAAAATCACTCAATTTTTTCGAAAAACAACATCACCAATATATCAAGAAACATATTACCTACTTATTACTAGCGATGAGTTTTGGATCTAAGCTTACGACCCGGAAACAGACGATCACTGGTCCGAATAGTGTGGCAGAGGTGAGCCATAGCCGAAAAAACTACGTAAAGCCGGTCAAAAATCATGGTTATATTGATAGTTTTCGTCGATTATCGGTGTGTGGTGCACTGCGAAATCTTTCCGACGGACCAAACTGTCAACAAAGAATACTATTTGAGTATTACGCGTACAGGTATTCGTAAAAAGAGGCCGGTATTATGGACCGAAAACTCTAGGTTTTCGCACCACGATAATATCCCGGAAATTGTCTTTAAGAACTGTTTCGAGGATTCGAAAAAACGTTGGTGCAAGTGCATTAGAACAAAGGGGGATTAATTTGAGAAGGACGGCATATATTTTGTAGAATAAATTATGAATTTCAAAATTAAGAACAAAGTCTTACTAATTTTTGCTCATAGTAATAATAGGGTATCTAGGGTAATAATAGGGTATCTGGGTATTGAGGGTGTACAATTTATAACAATAAATTATAGCGGTATATATAGTGCAAATACCTATGCTTGAAAAATAATAGCTTTCAACATTCTAAATGTGTCAATTAAGATTTAAATTCAATATCCACATGTACGGCAGCACTGCTATATTAGATTTATGCACTTGTTTGGAATATTAATGCCGTTAAATTGGTTTGTTGGATCGATTTTCGAATTTTTTTATTTTCACTGACACATTTTACAAAGGCAAAACCAATCGTTATAGACAATGTAAACATTTGCACATATGCACATATGTACATACATATATATTAGGGTGGATAAAAAAAACTTACTTTTTTTCGTTTGGTACGCTGAAAAATAGGTTCCTAGACACCTCTAAGAAAGCCTCTCCAAAAACCTATGAGTTTCATCATTCATAATAATTTCTTTCATTTAGTTATAAAATTCATGAGAAATAAAAAATTTTCCCAAAAAATAATCAAACTTCAATCGTTAATATCTTTTAAACGTTCGGGCTTACGAAAAAATCAAAATAGACCTATTTTATAGAGCATTCAATTTCCTACAAAATCTAAGGAACAAGATATTTTTTCAAGTAGTTGGAAGCGAGATATAAATTTTTCTATCTGATAATAAGAAAAAAATAGAAAACTGTAAGAAGGAGGACCTTCCCGTTACAATTAAGAACTCATGCTCGGAGAGGCTTTCTTAGCGGTGTCTAGAAACCTATTTTTCAGAGTACCAAACAAAAAATTTTTTTTTTGTTTTGATCCACCCTAATATACATATGTGTATATGTGTATATATATATCAACAGATACATAAGTTTGTGTATTATTTTTTTTTTTTGTATTGAAGTTCTAATTTCTTTCGATTTTATTTCTAGTTCACTTTCCCGCGCATAAACCTCAGCAGAGCGCCAGAACACTTTCATTTAATTAGCATTCTAGGCACATTATACAGGGTGCGGCAGTCAATCCCGCATTTTTGAAGTAGGTGTAAAAAAAACACGGACATAGATATCAAAATTATATTCATAAAATATTTTTCTACATTAAAAAGCATTTAAGAAACATTGAAAATAATCACTGCATTCGCGCAGGCGATTTGCGAAGCTGTTCATAACATCACGAAGCATAGGCTGAGGAATTCTCTCAATTTCTAGCCGGATTCTTGCCTTCAGTTCACCAACAGTATGAGGTCTTTCTTCGTACACTTTACTTTTAGATAACCCCACAAGAAGAAAAATCACACGCAGTGAGGTCTGGTGAACAGGGCGGCCACTGGGAATCGGGCCATTGCGGGAAATCACTCGGTTTGGAAAAACTCCGTTAACTCCGATCTCGCACTGCACACTCTCTTTTTCTTGTCGTTTCACCAATATTTTCAAAGTTTTCGACCCACAACTTTATTGCGTTTACCGAAGGCACTGGTCTATTGCGATTAATTTGAAAATGCGTTCCGGAAACGACGCCGAGCGGCTACATAGCTACCACTTTGATAAAAAGCTTTCACGGCAAACGAACGTTGTTGCTTAGTCCACGGCTCCATGTCTACTGAAATGCTATGAATAGGACAACACAATGGTGACCTTGGCTGCTCGCCCCCCACCACTCCTACGCTCCTGCGCGCTATTTATAATTGCAGTATTGACTGCCGCACCCTGTAGCTATTTCAACAAAAAAACGTTGGTGATTTGATTCGCTCTTCACTTAGAGTGCATGAATTCACATTTGCTATCTTCATATGCCATATACAACAACAATAAATACTTCTATTAGTAGTGAGGTGCTAAAAGTATTTATGACAACAATTTTATCTATGAATTGCTGCCGCCAATGTGAACTCCATTATTGTGTGTATTTAAAAATTATTTTATTTTAATTAAATTAACACTTAATAAAACTATTTTCTGATATCCATTATCTGGTGTTTTTATTGCCTTGTTATTATAATTTAATAGGCATAAACTCTAAATTCCAATATATTTGGTTTTGCATTTTTTTGTTTATAAATATTAACTATACATATACATTATAATAAACGTTTTATACTCTTGCAACTTGCAGGATTCAAAACCAGTGAAATACGTTAAGGAGGATCGGAATTCAAGCAATTTTATATATACATACATATTTTATATATGTATAACTCATAAACTGGCCGACATATTCGGCACAAGGTTTGTTAGAAGAACGATAGTCATTATGTGTAGTATATGGGAGTTGGGTTAGTACCATCATCGTGTCATATACTAAATAAATGTTCCCTGGGTTCTATTGAAGTACCTCACACACCAACACAAATCCTATGGAGTAAAGTTAGCAGGATGTTCGAAAATCATGATATTAGTTCTATTGGGACTAGATCAAGTTTTCTCGCTATTTTAACAACTTTCGGCACAAATATACACTGTTATGAATAAAGCACGTTCTCTCATTTTCATTGCCATAACCAAAAAAAAATGCCCGATATATACAGCATAACGTAACCCGGAAGTTCGAAAATATTTACAGCTGTTGCCAGCTAATTAGAAACGACACATATTTTGAAGTAAATGATGTTACTTTCCAATAAATCACGTATATTTATTGTATTTTCACTTATTTTATTGAAACCAATGTTAAACTTAAACTCTAATAGTAAAAATTTTGTTTAAAATTCGTTATTGTTTTGAAGATTTTAACAACAACATGTGGAACCAACGATTTGAGTGCGACAGCTAATTAGAAACGAAAATATTTTATCAACAAAATATAATGATATTACAAAAAGTTGTTTACTTTCAGTTACTATTTTGTTGGTTATCTCTTTTACAAGGTATGACAATTAAGTAATGAGACTGATTCCATAAAAACCGTATATTTGAAAATTATACTACAACTCTGCCATTCCCTTCAAAGTAGTCCCCTTGGGCAGCTATACAGCGATTCCAGCGCGTTTTCCATGCTTCGTAACATTTGTGGAACGTTTCGACTGGGATGTGAGCGAGTACCCTCGTCACGGCCGCCTGGCTGTCCGTAATCGACTCAAAATGGGTTCCTTTGACCACCGATTTTGTTTTAGGAAATAAAAGCAGTCACAGGCTGACATGTCGGGCGAATAAGGCGGCTGTTGCAACACGGCGATCCCTTTAGAGGCCAAATACTGGGACACGCTGAGGGCGGTGTGTTACGACGCGTTGTCGTGATGAAGGATCCAGTTACGAGCGACGTCTGGGCGCACCCTGTTGGCTCGTTTTCGCAATCTTTTGAGTACTTGGCAATGGAAGACTTGATTCACAGTTTTCCCCGCTGGAACGAATTCTTTGTGGACGATTCCACGGCTATCAAAAAAGACAATAATCATCGTTTTCACCTTCGACTTGCTCATGCGAGCTTTTTTCGGGCGGGGGTCGCTCGGAGAAAACCATTGTGAGCCTGGGCACGACCAAGAGCACTATCACCATACACTCTTACAATTTTAGCGTACGTTTCCGAAGCTGTTTCGCCCAATCTGGCGCAAAATTTTATCGCGACGCGTTGCTCTTGATTTCGTTTTTCCATTTTCGTGACGAACACTACAAACACACGTCTACTCAATTTGACGCAGCAGGCGAACTAAACAAGCTAGAGCGATGGTACATATATCAATGGAGAGGGGAGGGATGCGGGAAAAAGAGAAAGAGAATTTCAAGGTCACGGTTTGCCACAAGCGCGGCAATAAAGTCAGTCTCATTACTTAATTGTCAAACCTCGTACTTCAATATTGCTTCACATGGATTCCGAATTTACGTTATAAGACTCTGACAGCGCACCAATGATGTAGCTTGCGATGCCGTTCTAATTTCATCACAAAGAACAACCATATTTGGGATATTTTTGGTACATACGGCTCTTTTAACATCATCCAGAGATGTTCTATAGGGTTTAAGTCTGAGCTGGACGATTTCCACTCCACAACTTTGATTCGTTAAAAAACGTTTGTGTTAACTTAGACGTATGTTTTGAGTTGTTATCTTCCCTATAACATGCAAATTTTCCTCAGCTCATGACAACATGACATTTTTTAGGAATGTTGACGTATTTCTCTTTGTTTAAAATTCCATCAATCTTATGGAGTGGACAAACACCATTCCAGATAAAACATCCCCACACCATGATTGATCCTCCACCATACTCAACTACGCGTGGAACATAGCGAGGATCAAATTCTCGAACCATTGGACGGCGAGCATACTCTCGACCATCAGGTTCTAAGCAATTAATTTTTGTTACATCGTTCCAAACGACATACCTCCGTTGCTTTGTTGTCTTAGACCAATAAGAGTTGGCAAAGTCTGCGCGCCATTTCTACGAATTTTAGTCAGAAGTGGATTCCTGCGTGCTTCTCTGCCGTGAAGTCCAGATACGACCAAACGCCGGGCAATTGTTCTCTTGGATATTTGGACTTTGTATTCACCTTGAATTTCATGTAGAATGTCAGTAGAACTCTTTTTTTAGGTCTCTTCGCGAGATATTATTAATTCTGCGGTAGATTACTGTTGCAGTTTTTCGTGTTTTTTCTTTGCGTGCAATATTGAAAATAGTTTTAAAATACTGTATATGCTTAAGAACATTCAAATATTTTTTTTTTTTTTGAGAGTTTGACCTTTATCGAAATTTCTTGGCACATCTTTCCAGACCAACAAAGGTCACAAATGTAGCTGCGAAGGCTAGGTGTACAGCTGCAGCGTTTCCTCATTAAAAAACTTGAATAATACATTTTAATTTATTTTAAACCACCACTTTGAAACACACCCTTACCAGAAATCACAAATATTATTAATAAAAATTAACACCTCGAGGAATTTTAATTCTTTATAAAACTGTTTCCAATTAGCTGTCGCACTTAATTCACCTTCTACATCGTAACGCATTTACTATTTGGGAAAAAATTAAAAGAACTTTCACCTTACAACTACAAAACAGAGTGAATTTAGTAATGAATAGGGTAACACAAACAATGCAAGACTTTTAAGAATATAAATAACGGTATATCAAAAATTTGTATCATTATACTCATCAGCCACCTACAAAAAAGGAGCGTTTCTAATTAGCTGTCAACAGCTGTATATTAGGGCAGAGTTGATGCGATTCAACCCATTTTTCATACACAGGTAAACTATTATCAGTTATAGATTCTCTCTGAATTTGAATAGTAGTATATCCGTACATTGGCTGATATTTTCGGGCAAAAGTCAACTATAGACGCTGGGGTTCATATATACGGTACCTAGCGACTTGAATAGTTGTGGTTGGACTTGGGAAATTTTTGGTCATAAGTTGGTATACTTTAAAGCCAATATTCGTACAAATTTGTATCCCGTTATATTAATTACTGCTTGATTTGTGTACAGGAAAATTAAAAAATCAAGTAGAATTGAAAATTCTGCTAAATGTGAAATAGACGTGGTTATTGGCCGATTTCGCTCATTTTCGCACTGTGACATGAGAATATGAGAACAATGTTACGTATCGAGATGTGTGATTTAACCTAGAAATGTGCGGTGCCACACCCATCGTCCAATTTTTGCCCGACTTTCATAAAGCCCTTTTTTATCATTTCGGATGCAAAATTGTATGTCTCTGTCGTAGGATGATGAAAATAATTGATCGAATAAAGAAAGTTACGATACTCGCATGGCAACGAAGATGGAAGAATAAGAGTCGACCTCTACACAACACAGCTGCTATCCAGTCACAGATATTTCAGAAACTACCTCCATAAAATGGCAAGAACCGAAGAGCCGTTTTGTCTATACAAACACGCGATAGAAAACGATGAGGAATACACAATTTTTAAATGTGTGCGCCGCCGTAGAAGACCTGGTTGGCTCAATAAACGTGAACAATTTAATTAGCGTTTTGCTGGAGAGCGAAAAAATTGGGGATTATCCAGAAATACACAGCAGTTTTGCTACGCTGAAAAATGGCCTGGACGTAGGTGCACAGATGTTAATCTCTCAGTCAGAAAAATGGAACGCTACCTCGAAGTTTCAAAAAATCCCATTTTTTTATTGTCTTATTAAATTCTAGAGGTGTTAGAATAGTAACCAATTAAGTTGATCCAAGTAATAGTTTCGGAGATACAGCTTAGAGAACTTGCGGATAACTAGGCTAAGTGTGCCGTCTTTAAACGCGTTTTCTCGCAACTGCGTTTTTGAAGTCGGTTGGCAAAATTTCTCGAGAGCTACTCAACCGATCTTGATGAAATTTTACACAGGTTTTTGTGATACAATTCGTAAAGACTTGGACGAAAGATTTTTTTCACGTATTTTTTTCACTTTTGATCCTGTAAGGAGTGATCCTTCCAACGTGGGCGAGTCTTTCTTCCGAGGGGTTATCGAAAATGTGTCGCAATGGCAGAGTTTTCCTCAGAGACTTCTATCATTTTTCTCAGCAAAAACTGCTCATTTGCGCGAACCGACGATATCGGAAAATCATAGCAAGCAAACTTACTGATAAAAACCTAATTTTTGATTTGAAGGGTATGATTCGATGCAGCCGAAGTTAACGTTTCTTACAATATTTTTTACAATTTGTTATATTTTGTTCGATTTTTTTAAATCAAGGATATTAATACACAAAACTTTTTGATTCTACATTTTTTTCGCAAAATTTTTATCATTAATTTCGAGCATTTTTTTGTATGTTTTATATATGTTGTATTATATATATATTGTTTTTAATTTCACTATTTTAAAATTATTGTAAAATATTTTATAAAAATTTATTTTTGTTTTTTAAGAAATTTTTATAAAAGTAACTTAATTTTTTTTTTTTAATTTCAACGACATAAAACTAAATCAATATTTATTTTCATTGCCTTTTTAAAGTTTTTTTATTTATTTAATTTTTATATAAATTATTTTTACCGTATTATTTATTTATTATTTTATTTTATTATTTAGTTATTTATACTTAATGTTTTTGAAAATAGAATATTTTTAAGCCGTTTTTATATCTATTTTCAAATCACTTTTCTTTAGTTAAACTCTGCATAAAAATCACTTTTAGTTCTTATTTTATATTGCTATAAATAATTCACATTTTTGTAAGTAAATTTTAGCCCCGCAATTAATAAAATTTTCATTTTAGCCATGAATTTATCCTTTTGAAAAATCTTACACTTACTTTTTATAATTTTTTTCTTTTTTTGTTGGTATTTCTCACTTGTATGCTTTTTTATTAATATATTCTTACTAATAAACAGCACATGCACTCATTCAAACTGTTTTATCAACACCAAAATTTTCCACAGATTTTCAAATACAGTTAATCTTTGTCGCATTCGCGTTTCGTTGTTAGTTGTTAGTGGCAAATCAGTTCGCTGCACAGCGCAAGCGCAAACGTTACACCTTCGACCGTTCGATTGCTATTGATCGCTGTGGTCAGCGGCATCTGCACTCGTCAGCTCGGTTGCGCCAAAGCGGTCAGTAGCTGGCGGCAGCGCGGCGAACGTAATCATCATCATTTAAATTATACATTTAACTGTCAGTGTATGTGTGTGTGTGTGTGTAACCAAGTGGAGTAATGTTGGCAACCTTTCCTAATTCGGTGTATATCACCTAAGTGTGTTGTTATTGTTGCTGCTCTTTGCAAATTATGACAGTGCATGATTTTCAAGTTCAAATCCCAGCATTATTGCACACAATCATTCGATTTCGTTGCCGGGCACAATGTGCGCCAGCGCACGCAGCACACCTTCGCACTCGAAAGAGCTTTTGTGCTGTTGAACTAAATGCGCTAAATTAAATATAATAGCACTCTACAAACACATGTACATATATGTACTTATATAGAAATGTTTAATAATGTAATAATGAGTTTGCTAATTCTATAATAATTTTTTTCACTAATCGTATTTTGTACAATACTACTTAAATTTAATTTTAAAAAATAATAAAACCTGGTTCTTAATTTTAAAATTCCTAATTTATTCTTAAAAATCTGTGTCGTCCTCCTCAAATCAATCCCCCTTGGCTACAATAGACTTGTGTCAAAGTTTTTTCCAATCCTCGAAACATCAATTTCCGGAACAGTCTTCCGTGCTCGTAGCGACTCAAGTTTAATGTCTGCAATTGAATCAAAACAGTTTCCCTGAAGCAGTCGTTTGAGGTTGCTGAAGAGCCAGAAGTCGCAAGGAGCTAAATCAGGTGAATAGGGTGGTTGCGGCACGATATCGGTTGAAAATATGGCGAAAACCGCACAAAGAATCAACAGCATGCGCCGGTGCATTATGGTGGTACAAAAAGCCAGAGTTGTCGGCTCATAATTCCGCATAACACTCAAATAGCATTTTTTGTTGACAGTTTTGGCGATCGGACGGAATTCGTGTACTGCGAACACACTTCAATAATCGAAGAAAACTGTCAATATAATAATAATTTTTGACCTGGCTTAGCGTAGTTTTTCGACTTCGGCTAACCTTTGCCGACATATGCGGCCGATTGATCGTCTGTTTCTAGGTCGTAAGTATAGATTCAAGATTCATCGCCTGTAATAATACGTTTCATGACATCCTGGTAATCGGGAAGCATTTTTTCACAGACATTAACGCGACGTTGTTTATCGAAAAAATTTAGTGATTTTTTTTCTTTAAATTTTCATAGGCTAAATAATCTTTCAAAATGGTTTTCACTACTCCTTCCGATAATCCAACCATGCCAGCAAGATCTCTGACGGTTAACTGTCGATTCTCAAGCAACAGTCCCTTTATGGTTCGTCGTCAACTCGTTCTTGACCCTTTTTGACAAACAAACAATTATCACTTAAGACCTTTTCCAATATTCTGAATGTTTCGGCAAAAATCCAAAGCATCAAAATCTGGCTCGACATAAGCACAAGGAGTCCATGAAAACTCTCTGCTGATCAAGCAAAAAGTAAAAAGAGCTTTCAGACGAAACATATTCATAATATTACACACATACATAATAGACATCTAAGCTGGACATAAGATCAAACCTGGACTAATATGGAGCTGTATAGGATAGGGGAAAACTTGATTGAGTTTAAAGGACCACTCCTTCTTCTCTTTTATTGGCGTAAACACCACCTTCACCTGCTCTTTCCAACGGAGTGGAGCTCTTCCTTTCCTCTGCTTCCCCCGGCGGTTACTGCGTCGAATACTTTCACAGCTGGAGTGTTTTCTTCCATTCATACGACTTGACCTAGCCAGAGTAGCCGCTGTCTCTTAATTCGAGGAACTACTATATGTCTCGGTAACTCGGAACGTCGACCCATCAGATGTTGGCAGCGTCCATGCCTTTACACCACGTAGTAGGACGGAATTGATGAGTGACTTGTAGATCTTGGTCTTTGTTCGTCAAGAGAGGGCTTTACTTCTCATTTGCCTACTCAGTCTGAAGTAACACCTGTTAGCCAGAGAGATCTGCGTTGGATCACAGGAGATATTTCGTCTTACCCTAGTTACCTACCAGACCCATTTGCTTCACTTCCTTATCCAGTCTGGAAGAGGATGGAGCCGTTTTCCTCACATGGGTCACCAAAAACATCCGTCATGTCGAGAGATATTTTGCAATAAAATTTTTTAATTAATTTTTTTTTTTTTCATTTCATTTCGTTGCTGTTGTTGTTGTGACGCATAGGCAAAACATAAGTGAGTGCTACTATTAACACTTTGTAAAAGGCAAAACCCAAAAATTAGACAAAAAATTAGAAAAAAATAATCAAAAGTAAAAAAGATAAATTTTAAATGCGAAACAATAACAAAGCAACCGGTGACAAAGACACAATCGAGCTGCGCGCCAACTCTTTAATGATCAGTGACTTTGCATAAATATTTTAGTTCGAAAGCTTGTTTTCTTTTCGTGATTTTCGTCGATTATTTGGCAAAAGCGGAGATCAATTTTACAAGACGCTCAACTTTTTTTACTATTTTTCATACCACAATAAAGACTTCATGGTCAATTGTTGGGTTGATTATGAAAGCGCCGAGCGCCAAGCTGCTCTGGCCCACTTTTCGCCAAAAAACACACGCACACTTGGTTTAAGGCGCAGCGTGGGCAGCGCAAAATGCAACAAAACTATAAAACAAAAAATACATAATTACAAATTTATGTTAATCTTTTAGTCGCCGCTTCTGCTGCTGCTGCCGTTGGGAATCGGTAGGGCGCCAAGAGCTGTTTGGGCGAGCACGTCATTCGGCGCCGCTTATTGTGACCATTAAGATGATTAACTTTCTTCATTTCGAACACACGTTTGTTTGTATATGCCATGTTTTAGTATGCGACCTTGCCGTTAGCGCCAACGAGCTAACAACAAATGATGAGAGTACAACAATTACAAAAACGCTTAAGCCGCCAGCAAAGCCACGGCTATTAACCATGACCGTGAAATTTACGCTTGCACTGCATGCGTGTATGAGTGTTGCTCAGTCTGCGCTTAAATCTCAATTTGATTAGCCGGAAGTGAGTACTCAAACGTGGCTCTGCTACTTGTTACCCAAAATAAACACAAAAGACCACAAATAATATAATAAATAATATGACTAAATGGAGCCACTTAGTGGGATTTTCTCGTCTAGGCGCTAATCAAATTCAACCAATAACGTTTATTGACACCACCGAGCGTATTCGTTGGCAAATAACAACTAACAAAACTCATTCATAACAAATCTAGACTCCACATAAAAGGTATATTTACCTAAAGTTCGGTATTTTAGATCACTTAGTGTGTGACTACCACTCGACGTCTTGTGCGTTCGAAACCCAGAAGGCTTAAATACTCAAAGTTATATGAAAAAGTGTTTGAAGGAACGCTGAGATTGCAACCAGTATTGGTATCCTCATATTCGTTCACTCTAGAAGCCTTTAATTGACCGAAGTCGCCTTGAAGCCCACTGGATCACTAGCAAAAGTTCGGCCCAGAGTCTATCATAGTGTCTTTATTATAATTTTCTTGGCAGACAATGTGTGGAAGCAAACAATGTAATCCAGCAGCGACTGAGAATTGAAATATAATTTTTGTAATCTTCTTTAAAAGCACCTACTTTAAATAGCGAAGAAGAATATAATTACCCAATAAGACTTTCATATCCGCAACAGTTAAGTTTGCCAAGAAGTTCGTAACACTCCGAAGAAAACAACGGAAACTCTATAAAGTAAAGGGTGTTCCATTTCGAGGTTTCCTGCTATTTTTAAGAAAAACACAGAAATTTCAAATGTAGTGGGGAATGTTTCTTATCATTTGAAAGAACATTCTTTGGCATTTATTTTTTGAAAGTTATCTTTTTCAAATGTTGGCCTTCGTCTCAGTTGGTCCATCCGTTGTGTCCAATTTTCGATGACTTGTTCGAGCATTTCGACTGGTAATTGGCGAATGACAAGCGTGATTTTTTGCTTCAAGACCTGAATCGAAGCGGGATTGTTTGCATAGACTTTATACTTTACACATCTCCACGAGAAAAGGTCTAACGGTGTGATAGCACACGATCTTGGTGGTCATTCGACCGACCCAAAACGTAAAATTATCTGCTCTTCGAAATATTCTTCAAATAAATCCATCTATTGATGCGATGTGTTAGAAGTGGCACTGCCTTGTTGAGACTAAATGTCGTTGAGAACGCGAACTTCAATTGCAGGCATCAAATAGACGGTTATGATAACGGTCGCCATTGAGAACAACACCGGCTTTATTTTTAAAGAAATATGGACTGATAATTCCACCGCCCCACAGACCACACCGAACCGTTTTTTTCTCTAAAACTCTTCAGGTTGCTCTTCGTCCCAAATGTGACCATTTTCTTTATAGAACGTTAACGTAATAAAGTTGAACGATTTAAAAACATTGTTCAGGCATAAGTCTTTCCATGATGAAACGCCAAACAATACTAAACAAAAACAACATGACACCTTGCCTCGACTCACGTGTGATCTGTCAGAAAAAGGCTATTGAAAAAAGTACCTCTACTTGGATCACCCTTTATATATGTATGTAACGTGCTGAGTCGTTTTAGCTGTTACATCTGTCTGTCCGCCAATATAGATGCAAACTAGTCCTTTAGTTTGGTTACGGGTTTTCAAGAGAAAAGTTCTGCGGAAGTGGTCCCTTGCGTATTGACAACGGCGCATACCGTAGTCGATGGAACGATGAGCTGGACGAGATATACGACGACATTGACATAGTTCAGCGAATTAAGAGACAGCGGCTACGCTGGCTAGGTAATGCTGTCCGAATGGATGAAAACACTGCAGCTCTGAGAATGGTTGGCGCAGTACCCGCCGGGGGAAGCAGAGGAAAAGGAAGACGTACACTGCCTTGGAAAGACTAGTTGGAGAAGAATTGGGCTACATTTGAAATCACCAATTGGAGCCAAACAGCGAAAAGATCGGAACCACCGATATCGCGTTATCAGAGTACAATGGTATGCGATATAATTTTCATACAAGCTGGTTAATGAAATTCAAGATTAAGATCTTCTTAAACACACTGGAACACTGAAGAGAGTGTAGATAAAATCCGAATGTTATAATGTACCAAATATTTTTGTATATCGGACTAACAAAAAAAATTACATCTTCAACTACTTTAATACAAAACTTTAGTAAATTCAATTTTCAATGAGAGTCCATTAGAAGACAAAATTTTCTCGCCGCAAACAAAAAACTGCCGTTATTCTAACTGGATGTCTAAAAGTATGAGTCCGAGCTGATTTTGGCCTTGATCTAGCATAACCGAGACATTTGAGGATGAAATGTTGAGATGATTATTCTTCTAAACAGATGTTAGTTCAATCTCCCGATCGGACAGTGTCCCCATAGACTCCGATAACAACGAAGAGCTCTTTAGACCTCTTACGGTTTACCACGGGCTAGAACGACGTTGCGACTTTACAGCAGCTGATAGTTGACCAACGCTTGCTGTGCTGGTCTGTGGACCAACAGTTCAGTAGTGAACCACAAGAAGCCAACAATACCGCAACCCTTCTCATTCCACAGATATTGAGACTGAAGTATCTGGCCTAGTGAGCTCATCAGGCTTACGGTTTCCCACAATACCGCTGTTGTCAGGCTTCCAAGCCAATCTACTCACAAAATAACTCGATGCTAGAGATAAAGAGTCTAGTCAACCCTCATAAGTGTTGAGCGCATTGTCAGCGAACTCTAGCCTAATAACACTGCCATACTATCGGAGTGCATAGTAACCACACTGAAGGTGGCTGCGCTCCGGTGCATTAGATCTACTGCTATATTTATGGTAGCCACCTCCACTTGGACAACGCTGCAATGGTCATCCTCCCTCGAAAGTATGTGAGCAGAGAAAATATAACTATTATAGATAGTTATATTGGAATGAAATTAAAGTGTGCGAGGACTTCAGAAAACGCAGGCTCGCAGTCATCAAAGTAGCCATATTATATCAGTCCAACTGCAGTTTTAGCGGCTATAGACATTACGGCTATATTCGCCGCCGCATTCACCGCCATAGTTGTAGTTAACCACATGTTCGGCGTGGAAATAAACCATTTTCCTGACTCATATCGTGTAAGCCTGGCCTGTCTAGGTTGAATTTGGTATTTGTATGTTGCCTTTCCGAAATTTTGCTTCAATATGTAATGTGAGTTAACTTCATGGAAGAGTCCAAAGGAAAATAATTACTTATTACAGAAAATTATTATTCTGTATGAGAAAGAAAGGAGTATTTCATCAGTGACTGCGTCACAAGCTAATCAAAACGTTGACAAAATTGCATGAACTCAGCTTCAAATATTCAGATCTGATCCCTGGTTAAATTACCTTAGTCTCTGGTTTAAAGTGAACGTTCGTTAAAAAAACTTTAGCGAGGATGAAAAGGTATGGGCCGAGATATATGCCTATTTTAATGTAAAAGATAAGTGCTGGTACAAAAATTGTGAATGAATGTTGAGGGAAATAATTATTGTCTCACCCTCGGTGGCAATCGAATTTTACCAAAAAATTTGTTTTATTTGAGCAAATGCAACTCTTCACACTTCGTTCACCATCGCTTTCTCTATGGTCGATTATGTCAAAAAGCAAAAGTATAATACAAGTATATTTATTCAGGCCGGGATTCTCAACTATTTGATGAATGTTTAGTGCAACTACAACAAAAATAAGAATTATAAAAATGGTTTACAGACAAACCACATTTCAGTTTAAGTATTCAGCGATATTCAAAGAAATATTATAAAAATGATGTTGTATTTCAGGTCCTTTTTAATTATTACGCTGTATATCCACAGAAGGTCAATATTATGTGTTATGAGAGTTGAATTTTTATTGCTCCATTGCTTATCGCCTAATTTTGTAGCCATTTGTTGTTGTTTTTTCTATGTAAAAGCGTATTCCATATTTCTCATAGCCAAACAAATAATTTGCAGTAATTTTTTGCTTATTAAACCATTAAATCACTTAAGTTCCACCGGTTTATGGACTCAATGATTTCATTCACAAACGCAGCAACTATCACGAACATGAATTAACAACAACATGTGTAATTATGTACATATTTAAACGACATTCCACGCAGGTACTTTTAAATTAGAGGCACCAACATGCCACCGACAACAAAAACACGCAACTGACATACGGTGAATTATGCGCAATTTGTACGCTGATGGTCAATGCCAGGTGGGTGGTCGATTTGTTTGTTTCTGCGCCAAAGAGTCAGACATTGTAAGCCATTTTAATGCGTTTTGTTGTTGTAATTTGCAGCAAATATTTACTTGTGTATAAATAAATGTAAATATGCTTTTCTGTTTTGTTTATGAATCGTCTCGTGTTAATGTTGTTGTCATGAGTTTGAACATTTTACTGTTACCTGCGTAAATTCCAAGCGATTGCGTAGCAAATACGCGAATTGGAGCAAAACAAATCGCATTAATTGTTTTTCTCTTCTTTTTTTTAATTTAATATATTCAGAAAAATGCTATGTCGTATGTATTTGTACATACTTAATAAGCGTTAAGTGAATGTACGTTAATATTTGAAAACTATAGATAGAGTATGTATACACAAATTTTGATAAATAAATTCCTTAAAGGAATACTTTTGTTTTAACGGCTTGTAAATAAGTGCTAAGGAGAAGAGTCTGTGTTTTGATTAAATGATTTACAGGCTTGTAAATTGAACCAATTCATTCGCTAAAAGTTACCGCACCGAAGTTATAATGTCCTTCACAAAAACAAAAAAACAAGAACGCTGATCGTTCAGTTTGTATGGCAGCTATATGACATAAGATCCGATCCGATCCGATCTGCACAATTTCTTCGGAGACTGCGCCATTGCTTTAGAAAATTATCCCTGCTAGATT
Source organism: Bactrocera tryoni (assembly GCF_016617805.1). Classification (NCBI taxonomy): domain Eukaryota; kingdom Metazoa; phylum Arthropoda; class Insecta; order Diptera; family Tephritidae; genus Bactrocera; species Bactrocera tryoni. The sequence continues at coordinate 19,560,953 of NC_052499.1, forward strand.
TCGTGAATATAAAATAGCACTTGATTCCGATCGTTCAGTTTGTATGCCAACTGTATGCTATAGGGGTCTGATATTGGCGCTTCCAACAAATGAGCAGCTTCTTGGAGAGAAAAAAGCGTTTAAAAAATTTCAGATCGATACCTCAACAACTTTATACTATATAGGCTTTTCTTCTGGGTGTTGCAAACTTCGTGGAAAACTTAATATGCTCTGTACAAAGTGGAAAAAATTTGCTCAATTATTTACTGATGGACTGAAATTTAAAGAAAATTCTTCAAAGCAAGAATTTCGTCCTTATTTCATTTGTTACAATGATTTTTGGAGGATACTTTTTTCTATATAATTTTATTATATTGAAATAATTTACTTTTATTTCAGATTGAGTATTAACCCAATCACAGAAAAATTTAAAAAATTTAATTTAATAGATAATACAATCTTCGATACATAATTTCCATATAATAATAAATGTTTTGAAAGTGAGAAAAGCTCTATAAATTGATTACCTCTTATAATACGGCTAGATGAAATATTCGAATTAGTTATACATAAAGTCCTGATTTCAAAGGGTTCTCTATTGTTTGTACTTAAATGCCCCAAGAATTTTACAGCCCGTTTGGGTGCTATTATACAAGGTCTGCCGCAAAAGAAACAGAACTTTTTAAATATAACTGTTTTTGGTGGCGCCACCTATTGGTGGGTATACGATATAAAAAGTTTGATCTCTTGTTGACATTTCGTAAAAATTTTAAGACAATTGGGTAACTACAATCGATGTTATCGAACAAAAAGTGACAGGAGCTTTTGGTCATCGGTCGTAAAATACATTTTGAACAAAGAGCAAATATTAAATTTTGTTTTAAACTTGGGAAAACATTTACTGAAACATTTCAAACGATTAAAAAAGTTTAGGGTGATTAGTGCCTATCCCGTAGTAATGTTCATGAGTGGTTTAAGCGATTCCAAGAAGGTCGTGAGGACCTCTGTGACGATCAGAAGTCGGTCGTCTTCAGAAGTCAAAAATAAAGAAAATGCTGATTTGTTTTTACGATTCCGAGGGTATTGTACACCGAGAGTTCGTCCCACCTGGCCAAACGATTAATGCTGTGTCTTACCTTGGCGTTATGAAGCATCTTTTATCACGCATTCGTCGTGTTCGACCACAATACCGTGAGGCAGGGTCCTGGCGCCTGTTGCACGATAATGCGCCGTGTCATCGGTCGACGCTTGTCACTGATTTTTTGACAAAAAACTCCATATTAACCATTAATCACTCACCCTACTCACCTGATCTGGCATCTAGTTATTTTTACCGTTTTGGAAAACTTCATTTGCCCATGAAAGAACACTGGTTTCAGGACATTTCAGCTATCCAAAAGGCAACGACCGATATTCTCAAAAGCATTCCGAAAAATGACCTTAAACACTCATTTGAAATGCTGATTGACCGGGCTAAACGCTGTATCGAAGCACAAGGAAACTACTTTGAATAGAAAAATATAACTTTTGAAAAATATTAATTTTTTGTTGTTTTTTTTAACTGCCCTGTTTCTTTTGCGACAGACCTTTTATATATGAATAAGTATAAGCAAATTTCGATCTTCTCTCCCACTTAATATACTCTCAAAAACCCGCATTATTATCATCACTGGGGCTCTTCGACCCACACTTTATTGGTGCGCCCACTTTTAAAGCATTTGCAAGTATCTAAGTCTAAATATGCTAAGTTGTTATCAAGATAGAATTTAACATTAACATCACATATGACAATATTTTTTATTGTGAACTTTTTGTAGTTCTATTGTTCCAAAAAAACCTTTAATACGAGAACAGTGTTATTAATTTTCATAATCGCAAACCGTTCAGACTGGGGTATTAAGAATGATTCAAGGATTCTAGTGAAAAAAAATGTAGAACTATGTTCCCAAATGCCAAAGTGACTCAAAAAAGATTCAAAAATTATAAAATTGTTATGAGAATTATTATATGATAGTCCGACATTGAGTAAATGTAAAAATCAATATTTATAGAAATTCAGCTTAACGACGTTAAGTTAGAGTTTATAATCATCCTTACATCCAATAGCCATGTTCGGTATACCATACTCGTACAACTTATACGGCTGGTTCGTAGATAGGTAGGTAAGAGAGCAGCCCATTCGTGCTCAATGTACCATTTTGATACATTATTCGTAAGACCTTGCTGTCACATTTCATTATTGGGTTGAAACCATTTGATGCGCTCAGAAAAAACTATTTATCTCCATTGTGCTTTTTGAAAATAGTAATTCAAGTTTTGGTATTTGAAGGATTTCAAGAGATTTGCGTCGGAATTGTGATAAGAGTTGGGCACTCCTTACTCTCTTCGAGTTTGCATTTGTTTGACGTTTTATGGGGCATCCCAATTTTTAATGCATATTCTTCAAATGTCCAATGCCCCATTATGATAGTTGTAGGTCTATATTTACTTGTCCTGGATTTATTTAATTAGCCCCTAATGCTTGCCTTGTATTATTTTGTCCATATCTGTTTCGTCATCTTGCATTTGGTTTTAGATTTTCATGTAGCAAGTACGGTTTTGTCTCCGTCTCAGAATCGTGTAGAGAGGCTCCTGACTTGGCAACCTGCACTCCTTATTCGTTACCGAAAATGTTTCTGTAATCGGGAGCTCATATTATGTACAGGTGGAATTGACCTTCCAGTGAGCTTAAAGTTTCCAACATTTTTCATCGCGATTTTAAATTGAAAGCGTACAAAATATAACTTTTTCCAGAACTGAAGACGTTTGACCTTCCCAAGCTACATCGCTTCGCTGTAAAAAGTTCCAAGAAGATCCTATGTTATCGAGCCAAATTTTGTTTCAACGATAAGGCCCATTTCTGGCTTAATGGGTATGTAAACAAGCGAAATTGCCGTATTTGGGACGAAGATCAATCTGAAGACATTTCAGGGCTGCCATTTCATCCAAAAAAATAACGGGCCGGTGGAATCATCAGCCCATATTACTTCAAAAATGATGCTAATGAGAACGTCACCGTCAATGGCGAACGTTTTCGCATTATGATAGCCGACTATTAGATGCCTGAAATTGAAGCTAGTGATCTAAGCGACATTTGGTTTTAACAAGACGGTGCTACTTCCCAGACAATTTCACGTTTTGGACCAATCGATTGGCTACCAAGATCCTGTGATATCACACCGTTAGACCTTTTCCTGTGAAGATATGTAATGTCTAAATTCTATTGATAATCCCGCTTCGATTCAGGCCTTGGAGCAAAACATCGCGTAGGCGGATTCAATGCATGATGAGATAAGCTTAAAAAAATAAATACCAAAGACTGCTCTTTCGAATGATAATAAACATTCCCCATTAAATCTGAAGTTTTCACGTTCAATCGAAATGGGTCACCCATTAATATCTACCTTCCATAATACTAATTTTCGAATTATAGAGCATGTTTTTTTAATATACAGAATATCCTTAAGGATAACTGTCAATAAGCATCTGGGATATTTACAAGCATATTAATTAAACAGCAAGGTGTTCATAGAAATAATAAGAGCCAAAGCTGTCTTCGATTCACCAAGCATTACTCTCCAGCGAATCGAACAAACTGTACCAGATTTTCAAACAAAGGGGCAGCACTTGTGATGCATTGAAGATAACGGTTAGTTATAGTATCTTCTGATGATCTGCCTTAATCTCAAAAAAAATTGGAATGAAAACTCTACAGAAGACCTCCTTAGTTGATACCCCAACTTTTAAGTTATGAAAGCCTTTCTAAATTGTTTATTTTTTTCAAATATTTATTTATATTTCGAAACTTATTTCGTACAACTCCTACAATACGATATATATCTGTATAAGTATATAATATGTATATAGTAATTCAGAATATATTAACTTAATTAATTGGTATTTTATTCTTAGCGTTTTATTGTGAAATTGCTTTTCGTAAAAGTTGAAATGTATGGCGCAGATGTTTTAGCACACATACATACATATGTTTGTATGTATGCATTCGTATATTTTACATATGAACAAGTGTATATGTATTTCTCATATTTTTTTGTTAATAAAAAGTTCTGGCAAAGCATTTTCGGCGCACTCATTTCAAACATCGCTTGCTTGCCAACACTTGCAGCTATAAAAAAGACAATTACAAATACATTTTATTATAAGAAATATTTTATAAAAATTAGTTTATATTATACGATTATAAATAGTACATATATATGTATATATAAATATATATGAATATAGTTAATGTACATATGTTATTTTATCAAAAGATGTATACAAGAAAAACGAATTTAAAATATTACGTACAAATAGTTAATAGTTATGCCAATTACAATATAATTTATATATCTATGTAACTTTTTTGTTTTGCAATAACAAAATTAAACGACTGTTTTGCATGTTAACATACTTGTTTCAAAAATGTTACTGATAGCAGACGCCTAGCTTCGATCGAAGCATACATATGTATGTATATATTTTTGAAAAATACATGTTCTTTGGTCTTGTAAAACTTCATCTTGAGGAATTGCTTAATAATTTAGTTTATTTATCCTTTATTAAGAAATAAAAAAAACATTTAATTAAGAAAAGTAATAATTATAAGAAAAATTAAAAAAATTTATTAATAAAATTAAATTTAAAAAATTAATTAAAAACAATTAAATTAGAAAAAACTAAAAAACAAAAATATTATAAAAATATTTTTAAAAAATTAAATAATTTTTCTTTTAATTAAAATTAATTGAAAAAAATTTAATTAAACAAGTTAAATCAAAAGAAAATCTTCTTGCGAAATTTAATAATTTAGTTTATTACTTATTAAATAAAAAAATTAATCGAAAACCACTTAATTAAAAAAATACAATTATAACAAAATTTAAAAGAAAATTATTAATAAAATAAAAATAGGATTATAAAAAAAATTTAAAAAATGTGCCAATAAAATTAAATTAAACATTTAATTAAAAACAATTAAATTAGCGAAAACGAGTAAAAAAAATTATTATACAAAAAAAAATAATTTCTCTTTTGAATAAAATTAATTTGAAAAATGTAATTAAAAAATGTAATTAAAAAAGGAAATCTTCTTGAGAAATTTAATAATTTAGCTTAATTATCACTTATTAAATAAGAAAAATTAATTGAAAACCACTTAATTAAGAAAAGAAAGTATAAAAAAAATTAAAAAAAATCCACCAAAAAAATTCAATTAAAAACATTTAATTAAAAAAAACCGAATAAAAGCAATAATTATTATAAAAAATTAAATTTTAAAAATTAATTATGTATTAAGCAAATTTTCTTTTAAATAAATTATTTAAAAAATGTAATTAAAAAAAGTTAAATTAAAAGAAAAAGTAATAATTACTTAAAATTTATATGTGCTTAATTACTTATTAAGTTTATTTATTTCAAAATATTCCAAGCAAGAACTTGAATTTGATTGGTCAGGTTGTATGCTGGCTTTAGCCGAACTGAACAATTTGTTCGGAGGCAATATCGTTAATCGGCCAGTTTGTATAACAACTTTATCCTACAGAGGTCTAGTCTGAAAAATTTGTTCGGAGATTGTAGCTTTGCCTTGGATAATAATCCATACCAAATTCTGAGGAATTATCTTGCCAAAATAAAAAGTTGTCCATACAAGAATTTAATTTCGATCGTTAAGATTGTATGACAGTCATATACTGTGGTATCCGATCTGAGCAAGTGCTTTTAGGATTACATCGTTGCCTAAGGCAATAACTCATGCCAAATTGCGTGATGATTTCTCTTTAAAAGAAACGGTTTTTCTTACAAGTACTTGAATCCAACATCCAACTACAGTGATCCGATTTCGGCGATTAGTGGGAAGAAAAGGACATTTGGAAAACTTCAGACTGATATTCCAAAAACTGAGGGACCCAGTTAACGTACATACAGACAGACGGATAGACAGGCAGACATGGCTACATCGGCTCAGCTCGTCAAGCTGCTCTTCAACGTTTTATTCTGGATACTACAAAGTCGGTGGCAAAATTAGAATATTATTATAAAATAAAATCTAAAAAATTAGAAATAGTTTTTTTTTAGCGAATTGAAATTTTAAATTAAGCAAAATATTTTTTTTTAATTAAAAAAGATATAAAAAAATTAAATATTAAAATTTAAATTAATAAAATTAAATTAAAAAAACCAAATTAAAAACAATTGTATTGGAAAAACTAATTTAAAAAAACTAATAATAAACATTGTATTAAAAAATTTTAATAAAAAGTTAAATAAAGCAAAAATCATTTTGAAAAATAAAATAATTAAATTAAAAAAAGATTTATTATAAAAAAATCAATTTAAAACGAAGAGATATAAATATAATTAAAAAACATTAAACCCCAAAGAAAAAAATAATTACAAAGAAATAAAAAAATGCTTAATAAAATTCAATCAAAAGTAAATATGATAGAAAACACTTAATAAAAACCAAGAATTTTTTTAAAAAATTAAATAACAAAAATATTCAATTAAAACTGTTTTTTTAATAAATTGAGTAAAAAAGTATATGTTATGGTAAAGTAAATAAAAACAATTATTAAAAAACTTAAAAAAAAAGGATTATAAAAAAATTCTATTTAAAAAAACAAAAAAATTTTAGATAACAATGTAATAAAAACACGAAATTGAAAATTACTTATTTAAGAAATAAAATTAAAAAAATTTAATTAATAAAATAAGATTTAAAAATTTAAATTAAAAACAGTTAAATTAGAAAAATCTAATTAAAAAAATTATTTTAGAAAAAGTAAAACTTTAAGGAACAAAATTTATTAAAATAAATTTAAGGAAATTTATTTAAAAAAATTATAAATATATAAATTATAAAAAAAAGAATTAAAAAAATTAAATTGAAAAAATTTAAATTAGAAAAAATTCAATTTAAAAAAATTACCCAAAGTGCATGCTCGTCTTCAAAACATATTATTAATTGATTAAAATATATTAATAATTGAAAATTACTTAATTAAGAAATAAAATTTAAAAAAATTTAATTAATAAAATTAGATTTAAAAGTTTAAATTAAAACAATTAAATTTAAAAAAATTAATTATAAAAATTATTTAAAAAAAGAAAATAAAAAAATTAAGGAACAAAAATTTTATTAAAATAAATTTAAAGAAATTTACTTAAAAAAAATTATAAAAATATTTGTTATTAAAAAATTAAATAAAAATATATATTATAAAAAAACATAATTAAAAAATTAAATTAAAAAAGTTTAAATTAGAAAAATTCAATTTAAAAACGTTACCCAAAGAGCGTGCTAATTGCTCTTCAAAAAATTACATTAAATGCCAAGATAGTTTTATTTTTTCAAAATACAATTTTATTAAACAAAAGTAAATAATTTTCAAGCCTAAAAGTAATACTTAAAACAAATATTTCAGAACAAGAAAAAGTAATAATTTCTAAGAATTTATGTGTACTTAATTACTTATTAAACTTAGTGTTTATATAAGCTCAGTGAGGTTAATATTACAATAATTAATCAATTTCTTAATTTCCTCGAAAAACAGAACAAAAATATTTTTCTTTATATTTTATACTTATATTTAAGAAATTTTTTTTGAAACCATTCCATTTTAAAGAAAAATTAACTAAGACATGATTATTTTAAAAGTTTTACAAAAACTTCTTTTGTGGTTTGAAAAATCATGTCATAGCAAATTATTGTAGTGAATCATTTTCAATTTTAATTCGAAAAGTTGAATTTTAAATAAGTGTGCAACTCAGTTCTGAGTTATAATTATTTCTTAAATTTTGACAAACATTTTTTTGTTGTTTTTTTTTTTGGCTTTTTTTAATAAACTTATAATTACACGATGTAAATTATATGTAATTACTATAATGAGGTGTTTTATAAGTCGAAATCATTATTTTGTACAGTGCTTAGTTTTTTCTTCTAGCTTTAGCCTTAATACACAATCAATCTTAAATTTCTCATACAGTTTTTTTCAGAAAAATTAATTTATTTAAATGAATAAAACTTAGCACATACGTAAACATACATATGTATGTATATGTACTTAACTAAATAAGTCCAAAAAGCTGTGTATTTATTATGTAATATTTTTTTAAATATTTCTTTTCTTAATGAAATTAAATATATACTATTTATATTATTTTAATACGTTTATAATATTTAAAAAAATTGATTTTGTGTGTGTGTGTTTTTAACATATAAGTTTAACTTAAAATATTTTAAATACTCACATTTTGCACTAAACGGGTAATCAAAAAACTTATAAATAAATTTTAATATATTTTCAATTTTATTTTGTTTAAAAGTTAACTTATTCATTAAAAAATATAATAATGACGGTTTTTTTTTAATTTGAAGCATATTTTGTAGTTTTTAAATATTATTTTTATGAATGTAATTATTTTCTTTGAAATATTAATCATTTTAATTAATTAAATTAATCGAATAGTAAAATTCTATTGTCAAATTTATTTAATATTAAATGTTTAATCAAAATTTTAGTTCTATTTTCTTAATCTTTCATTTTCAAAAAAATTTAAAATAATTTAATATCAAAAAAATTAATTTAATTTGAATATTTAATTTAAATTTGAATTTTATTTCATTAATTTTTAGTTTTCAAAAAATTTTGAATGGAACAAAAAAAATAATTTATTATTAATTATTTAATTTTAATTTGAAATTTAATTTCGCTAATTTTCAAACAAATACAAATTTTGAATGACAAAAGAAAATAATAAAAATTTAAGAATAAATATTTGAAATTTACTTTATTACTATAACTTTTAATGTTAAGACAAATAAAAATTGCTAATTTAATTAAAATTTAAAGTTGAATATTACTTTATTAAATTTTAATTTTCTGGCAAATAAAAATTGCTAATTGCAAAAACGCTTTATAAGAATTTCAAAAATTAAATTATTTTTTTTCGTTTGCAAAAAAGTTAAATTTAGTCCGCTCAAAACAAAAACTAAGTTTATAACAATTTACAATATGATTAGTGATTTTATTATCTGCAAAATTGTAACTAAAAAAATTGTTTATTTTTAACTTCAAATTAAATGCCAACAATTTAATTCAATTCTTTATATAAATAATTTGAAGAAAACTAAAAAAAAAATTATATAAAATTATTAATAATTCCAAGAATATTGAAAAAAATTAGTAAAAATTATTAAAATATGTTCAAGAAAATTTAAATAATTAGTAAAAAATTATTAAATAATTCCAAGAAAACTAAAAAAAATATCTAAAATTACAAAACTAAAAAAAGATTATATAAAATTCTTAATAATTCCAAGAAAATTTAAATAATTAGTAAAAAATTATTAAATAATTCCAAGAAAATTGAAAAAAAATATCTAAAATTACAAAAAACTTCAAGAAAACTAAAATACTAATAGAGTAATGGTAAAAAATTATTAAATAATTTCCGAAAATTTAAATAAATTATATAAAATTACAAAAAAATTCAAGAAAATAAAATTATCAGTAAAAAATTATTTGCAGCAAATAACTAAAAATTAATATAAATTATTAAAATTTAATTTAGTGTTAATTAATTTTCGACAAAAATATATATTTTTAATAAATTATTAAAATTTATTTTATAATTATTTTTAATTAATTTTTTCCACAAAAATTTTATTAATGCTCAAATTATTAACTAATTATTTGTAATTTCAATGACAATTTGTTATCAAAAATAAAGTTTTTTATAACTTAAAAAAAAAATTTTAATTTTAATTAACAAATTTGTAGCATTAAATTTATATGCTAACAAATTGTAACAAAACAAATTTTTCTGATTTTTTAAAACAAAAACTAGTATTAATTTTTTATTAACTATTGGCGGCGAAAATATTAGAATTACTAAAATAATTATTTCTTTTATGTCCAGAAATCTAAAACTTTCCATATATTAATTTTGGCATAAGACATTTCAAGAACCACATTTTCTCATACATTTGGCTGATTTAGTAAATTTTTTTAGTTTCTCATACAAATAAAATTTAATTTATATTGTTTGATAGATACATATGTATATGTATATTTTATAAAATTTGCTGATATTAAATTTTTATTTTTATTTTGAAAAAATTTTCGATTTTTTGTTCTAATTTTTATACTTTTAGACAATATTAAAATAATATTTTTATTTTATTTTGATTTATTTATTTATTTTTTTTGAAAAATATTTTTAATTTTAGCTTTGAGCGTCGCCATAAATTTAATATAACAAATATAAAAATTTCAAAATAAATATTATTTATAAGATATTTTTATTGTTAAATTGTATTTTTTTCGCCGATCTGGTAAACATTACTTTTCTTACTTGCTGAGGCTATTATTTAGCATTTCCTATATTAAGTTCTCAACGTCTCACTATCATTTACGAACTATGCTCACATTTTATTCACTACGCTCAATAAAATGTTAAACTTTTAGTTATCAATCAGTACATTTTCTATATAGAAATTATAAATACGAATTTATTACGCGCTACATACATATACAATAACCAGTTAAAATACTATAGTTGTTCAGTGCTACAAAAGCCTGTTTGCATGAAAAGCAACAATAACAAAAAAAACGCAATTGATTTGGAACAAAGCTAGAAGCCAAGCTAGACGCTACGTTACTAAGCTTACGAATATTTGGCATATTTTTAGGAGCAGCAAAGGTTTCTCGTACAAAAAGCATTAATATTAAGGCGAAAATGCATTAAAATATACATACATATGTATGTTTATATAATGATGTAAGCAGAAAATGTGCTCTTTGTGTGAGCAGTGTTTGTTTTCAAAATTCACTAATATTTTTTAGATTTTTTAAATATTTAAAAACTTTGATATTTTTATTATTCAAAGTTTAATTTCAATGCGTAACGGGAGTAATGTGGCCAACTAATGTGTTATAGCGCTTTGACTGATTGTTAGAGAAACTTTTAATTTTTTTTTTGTGAGTTTTTTCAGTTTTTCATTTTTGCTTTAAAGGCGGAGAAAAACTTTCGTCTGAGATCACTACAATGCTAACAGTTTTGCTAAATATGTTTGTATGCTGAGTGTGCTGCCAACAATATTTGGTCGCCTGCAGCTCTACCGCAGCCTTTCGCGCACCCCTCCCTCTTCTTGTATGCTATGTATGTATGTTGTGACTAGTTACATACTTTAATGCTAGAAAATGAGTAGTTTTACTGTGTTTAAATATTTGTTGTAATATTTTTTTTGCTGTTGTTGTTGTTGGTTTTTCTTTAACTTTGCTTTGTTAATATTCCATCATATATACTTATGTATGTGTGTATACTATATAGCTGTAGCATATTTATAACTATTTTATATACATTAATTACTTTTTATATTATATATTAACATATTATGTATGTCTATGTGTATGTCTATGCGTGTATATGATTTGATTTCTTTATATAGAATTTATAAAATGCGGCTGCGCTGCGGTGTGCTTGCATTGTTTTTGCTGATTTATCACATTTTGAAATAGAATTGAGGTACGCCTGCAAGTATGCATTGCAAGCAGCTTGATTGGCTGCCAACAAAAGAAAACCCAAAAACAAAAACACGCCGCGCAAAAGCAAAGCACTCAAATGATGTACTTGTATACATATATGCGTATGTGTGTGTGCATACCTATGCATAAGTATATGTGTAAATGTTGGTTGAATTGTGCTTCGCAACATTTTAGTATGTGTGCAACATGTGGCCAAGCGTCAGCAACATGCTGCTCGCTACAATAAAACTACGCTTAGGCTATCTCCAGTCCAAGCAACATTTTAGTGTGTGTGCAACATGTGGCCAAGCGTCAGCAACATGCTGCTCGCTACAATAAAACTACGCTTAGGCTATCTCCAGTGCAGACAACATTTTAGGCCTCCGCCGCGTTTTGACTCTGCTGCATTGTTGTTGTTGTTGTTGTTGTTGGCGATTGTAACGGTGTTAGCGATGATTCGGTTGACGGCGAAGGCATTGAAGGTGATGACGGTGTTGACGATATTGTTGTTGCCGGCGAATTCATATTACTGCGAATGTGTCGGTTCTCCGGATTTGCCATTACCGATTGTATGAACTCCGATGTCTCGACCTGCAGCTGCGCCAGACGTCGTTGCAACAATTGATTTCGTTTCACCAATTTGATCGTCTTCAACGCTATCGATAGCAGACCTTCGGTTTTCTTGATCTCACACATGCTGGAATATGTGTCGGAGTCGGTGTCCTCTTCATCGCTGCCGTAAAGACGCTTGTGACTGTTGTTGTTGCAGTTGTTGGCGCTCAAATTCGTTGTGTGTGTTGCCAGCAATTGTTTGTCGCTCAGCGCTGGTGCTGGAAATACTGTTTTAACGGTGCAATGCAACATTTGTCGTGCTTGGCTGCCATGATTGTTGTTATTGCTGTTGCTGGTGGTGGCGGCAATGTCATTGTGATAGCGCGCCCCACTTGTTATGGAATGTACTTCGCAGTCTTCTTCATCGAGTGTGTCATTGTCCAGCTCCATATGTTCGTCGATTATTGCGCGCACCAATTCCGGTCCCCATCGTGGATGAAGAGACAAAGTTCTCCGGATAATTCGTGTTCATCCTCTTCGTCCTCCATAATATGCAACCGTTCACCGCGTAACGAGTTCTGTGTAGGATTTGTCGGCTGCACTGTCGTCGCTTGGGCCACGTATGCGCAGTGTGGATGAGGTGCGTCCGCCTGCCACTGGAAGTACAAGATAGTAAAGGGAGCTTATTAGTTGAAGAAGATGTAATGAGTTCTGAAAGCAGTTAATTGTTATAAAATTTTTATGATAATATTATCCACGAAAACATCAAAAAAGTCCACAAAATAATTTCGGATGACAACATAGAAAAGTTGTTCGAGATAGCAGGCACTCTAAAGATATCAACTGAACGTGTACATCATAACAATCACGACATTTGGGTATGAGAAAGCTCTGTGCAAAGTGTTTGCCGCACGAGCTCACTTTTGACCAAAAACAACGAGGAGTTGAAGATTCAGAGCAGTGTTTGTAGATGATCAAGCGAAATACACCCGAGTTTTTACGTCGATATGTAACAACGAATGGAACATGGCTCCATCATTTCGCGCCGAAGTCCAATCGACAGTCATCTGAGGGAACCGCTCCAAAGCGTGGAACAACGCAACAGTCTACTGGCAAGGTTATCGTGTCTGTATTTTGGAATGCGCATGGAATAATATGTATTGGCCTTGTAAAAGGAAGGACCATCAACAGCGACTATCACATAGCCATTATTGGACCGTTTGAAGTACGAAATCGGCCACTTTTGAAAAAATAATGAAAATGCCCAAACAATGCATCGTGTCATAAGTCAATGAAAATCATGGCAAAAATCCATGAATTGGACTTTGAAATTCTTTCGCATCCAACGTATTCTCCAGATGTGGCCCTCACCGACTATTTCCTGTTCTCAGATCACAAAAGAAAGCTCGCCTTATTTTCAAGCAAATAACAAATCCTGCTACAGAGAGGATACAAAAAGTTAGAGGATCGCTATAATAAGAACTATGTTGAATAAAAAACGAAAAAGAAAATGTGTTTTGCTATGGCAGGCCGGGTACTGTTCAAACGATCTGTTCCGTAGAACCTGTTTTCCGAGTCAGGCGCTATAACGAGACTGAATCTCTTTAAACCTAGTAATACAACGACGGATTCGACCGAACAGCAGACAAATAATACTGGTAGACACATAATTTGTGACATGAAAATTCTTAGTACTGTAATTTACCATCAGTGAACAACTTCCTATTCCAAAAGCACCAGAATCTTGAAGTCTCGATGAAGAATTAGAATCGACTAGCCCTTCCACGGATTTTACAGAAACCGCAAGGGAAGTGACAACCGACCCTTCATTAGATTTACCAGGATGTTCAACGGTGTCGTTTTAATTTCACACACAAATCGCAGTCCGAACTTTTATCATCCAGACTAAAAGGTAGGAACCTTCTCCAAAATGCTGTAAATATTACTTTTTGCAGAAAAATGCAGAAAGACCTCACAAATTGCTTTCGTCCAGAAGGGGATCTAGTATACTGTTCAGAAGTTAACCTTTTCTTTAACTCAATTGGACAGAAACATGATCCACGTGATTGGCGTCTATTCATTGATTCCTCTAAACTTAGTTTAAAGGTGGTATTGGTTCATAACGGTAATAAATAACCATCTGTGCCCTTAGCTCGTGCGGTTCATATGAAGGAAACATATAAGAATTCAGCAGACTTCTTTTAGAGTATGGTTGGGCAATATGTGGAGGCCTAAAAGTAATAGCCCTTCTTCTTGAAAGCAGTGGCCAGTACGTCAGGCATTCACTCCTCAACAAAAACGTCATCAGCGAACCTCTAGATGATCCCAAAAAGATATTACCTATTACCTTTGCATATTAAATTGGGTTTAATGAAGAATTTTGTTAAGGCAATCGACAGAAATGCAAGAGGGTTCTTGTAAATATTTGAAAAAAAAAAAAAATATTCCAAGAGTCAGTGAAGCAAAAATTAAGGAGGGCATATTTGTGAGTCCGCAAAGAAGAGAACTAACGAAAGATAAAACATTTGAGGAAATGCTCAATGAAACTGTAATACGAACCTGGAGTGCCTTTAAAAGCATTGTTAAACATTTTCTTGGAAATGAGAAAGCTGACCATTACAAAGATCTTGTGACTGAACTACCTACTTCCTTTAAAAAAAAATGGATTGCAAAATGTGCCTTAAAATTCGCTTTTTGGACTCCCATCTGGATTTTTTCCCCGAAAATTTAGGGGTTTACCAAGTCATTTCTGCTATGGAGAAACGATACCAAGGCAAGTGGAGTGCCAGTTTGCTTGCCGATTACTGCTGGACATTGTTAAGGGATACTCCAAAACAAATTATCGCTGAAAACATCGACAGTAACATTTTAAGGTACTCTTTGGTTAATAAAATAATATAACAATAATATATCTCGCTATTTTTTTTTTTTTAACAAAAATCCTGATAGCAAAAAAAATATAGGTAATAGAAGAAATCTGTAGCTATTTTTTGCATTTGTAGCAATCTATGTACATATATAAATAAAAATGAATCGCCAAAATGTATGTACGCTCATAACTCAATAACGCCTGGACCAATTTAGCCAATTCTTTTTCTTAAATGTTGTTGAAGTTCAAAGATGGTTTTAACGGGGAGAAAAATTCCAATAATTTCCGGAAAACCCTAAAAACAGCCTTTTTCTTTTTCTCATACAAACGTTACATACATACATACACAATGAATGTTTGTTTGTTAGTAACACTAAGAGAACGGTTGATGAAATTTTTAAAGGTTGTTTGTTGTGGATCGGGAAACGTTTAGAAACAAATACCTTATACTTTTCATGAGGAGAAGTCGGAAAATTGGACAATTCCGAAAACTAACATTTTCATACACATTTTTTTCAATATTTGTTTGTTTTGTTTTTCAATAAATGTAAATAATGTAAAATATTTGAATCGTTCAACTGCGGTCGCTTGCTTTTTTATTCCGGCTATCCAAAGGAAAAATTATTGAAAATTATTCAGTGAAAACTTTATGTGTGTTTCAGACGAAGTGATCAATTACTGATTGAAATTTGTCGCGCTAATATTTGTCGGCGTTCTTTTTGCCATCAACGTATGGCAGCCCAAAGAAAGGCAAGAAGTACTCCCAAAATGCGATGACATACGTGCGGAATTAGGGATCGCGGTCAATCAGCTAGCGATCGTAACGGTATCACAGCACGACTTTTTAAACAATAGCTGCGATGTTTGGCGGTCTTTATCTTGAAGCAACCTATGGTATATATGGTGCTGTTAGATGCTGAATGTATTCTGTTGCGTGTTGCCGCACGCACACATTCTTCTTTGGATGCAGATGGTGATTACACCAGATCAAATTGATGAAATCATTTCAGCGGAAATTCCTGATTCAGAGATATATCCAGAATTATACGAAGTGGTGAAAACCAATATGGTTCATGGACTTTGGGAACCTTACAATCCCACTTTGGTTTGTATGTCTGACAATAAATGCACGAAACACTACTCATGTGCTTTTCTTTCGGAAACGGAAATGGAAAATGATGGATATTCACTGTATCGGCGTCGCTCACCAGACGACAATGGCAGAACATTTAGCATTTAGAGGCGTGAATATCGACGTTAACAACACATCGAAGTTGAAAACATATGGATCGTACCACATTCGCCACTTTTGTCTAATTCACATTCAAAACTCATGTCAATGTTGAATATTGTAGATTGGTGAAATCGATCAAATACGTTTGCAATTACGTCACCAAAGAAAGCAACATAGCGGCTATTGGCCTTGAACAATATGAGATCAGCAGTATCAAATGGGTTTGCAATTCATGAAAGTTTTCCGACTGTTGTGCGTCTCGCGGTTCAACTTCATTTAAGTCATTGCGTATTGTGAATGGTACAGTGTGTGCAACTTTTTGAGAAGCATGCCAGCAGTTGCGTTTGCTGGAACATGCTAATCACTGGAAACAGACGAAGGACAATGCAATAGTTACTTCGCATGCCACTGACGTTCGCATAGTTTTCGCGAAGATCATTTCGACATGTCAGCCTTCAAATTCGCGTTAATTATGGGATACGAAAAAATGACATTGCCGATGACATTTTACATTGTATTCGCTAAGAATTGGAAATGTGCAAATTTCGGTTGATACTTCCAGTGGTTTGATATCAATTTCACATCCCTTTTGTCAATTCACTTCAACGGAAGATGAACTCATCACGAATGTTTATCCGCACATTGGCAAAATTATCGTAACTGCAATTGCTTGAGTGCACGCGCAATTTTAGTTGCCAAAAATACCGACGCTAATGACTTAAACTGGAAGATTCAAAGTCAAATTTCGGGAGGTTTGCGCTCATATAAATCGATCGATCGTCTTGACAAGAAAGACGAACTCGTAAATTATCCAGTGGAATTTCCAAATTCTTTGGAGAGCCTTGGTATGCCCCTAGCATCATTTGCGTCTCAAAGTTGGATCTGTCATTATTATGTTTCAAAATCTTCATGCGCCGACTGATTCTGACGCAGTTATCGAATACAAGGGACAACCATTTCATTTCACACGTATTCAATTTCCAGCGAAAATTGGCCAGATATATGTCGCGTGTTGACGAGTTGAAACCCATCTTCTTTGTATATTTACGCACCAGAACAGAAATCAAAAAAATTATGTTTATTAAACTGCACTGCGGCTGCGGGGTCAGCTAGTTTTTATATAATCAACACTTTGTTCTGTTCATGTCACAAAAAACAAGTGGATTTTTGTTTATTAGTAGTGATGAGTTCAGTTTTGCCATAGTAGGTAAGTATGTATATTCGACCGCTTATCACAAAGAAATTTGTTAGATAAATTGAATCATATCAAAATAAATATAAAAATCACAATATGTACATAAGTATGTACATAAAAGCCTAATAGAAAAATTACCATAAAATCACTAAACAAATAACTTCAATAATAAATTGAATTACGCAAATTTTAATCAAAACGCTCATAAAATTAATGGAAATTTTATTGCTAAAAAAAACCGAATTGTAATAAAAGCAATGGTAATTGGCATTGTGGATCACGTGTTGTCAACCAACGCCCAGCATTTCACGCAGCCACAATTAAAACACACAAACGCCTGTTGTATATACACATACATATGTATATGTTTATCTATATATAGTATACGTACATGCGCCACGGCACACGAGTTAATTCCGGAAAATGGGTCACAGCACAGCGTTAAATCTTACAGTTACGTGCGATGCTACGCAGCGTTGCATTTAATTAGCAATATTGCTGTTGATAATCGGAAGCAGACGGTGGCGCACTTCGGTATGCGCAACAACTTCAACGACAACAACAGCTCAGAATCTACACACACCCGTTCGCAAATAAGAAAAGCATCGTCAGTGTGAGTAAATAAGCAATAAAAATGTGTCAGTCTCATGCGCTTACCGGCTGAAGGCAGTAGTATACGCGTCGAAAACGTGACCACACCAGAAGCCACGGCAATGAATGCAGTACGGTCAGTTGAACAGCGTTAAATGCAATGAGGAAGCGCGCAGTGTGGCTTATGGGTTGGCCAGCCAGCAGTTGTATAAGTAAATATGTAGCATGTGTTTATATATAGCGCGTGAGTAGCGGTAAAAAGCGGTTGACCCACTCAAATGATTCATTGTTCTCGTTGCTGTCAAGTTTATACTCGTAGCGCAAATATAGATCTGGGTGCAGAGTTTATGTGCAGTCGCTGTGTTTGCATGTCAGTTAACGAGTTCGCCTTTGTGACTGGTGAATGAGGTCACTTAAACATGCGTCCGTTGAATTATAAACACGTTGACCGGACTGAAGTGGCCAGCAATTTGTGTTAAGTGAACGTCACTGGGTGAGCGACTAACTACCTTATGATCGTTTGAGACAAAACTTGATAGCTCTGAGTGAATTTTCCAAAACGCGGTCGAAGTTTTACAGAAACAGTACTGGATTTAAATGAATCTCATACCTACATAAATATGTATGATAGATAGTCGCAAAAACTGCGACCGATTAAGAATAAAACGCGAGTACAAAGAACTTGCAGGACCTACAGTCCAGCTGAGGAACAGAAATAGTTAACTGTGTTTCTTGAATGTACCAACGTCCTAAAATTAGCTCCAGATTACTTATAGCTGCTTGTGAGAGGAAAACAAAGGAAAAGGAGACAAGAACAGGAAAGATGACTGAAGGAAAGGAAATGGGAAAGGAAAAGAAAAGGAAAAGGAAAGGAAAAGGAAAGAAAAGAAAGAAAAAAAAGAAAAGAAAAGAAAAGAAAGAAAGAAAGAAAAGAAAAGAAAAGAAAAGAAAAGAAAGGAAGAAAAGAAAGAAAAGAAAAAGAAAAGAAAGAAAGGAAAGAAAAGAAAAAGAGAAGAAAAAAGAAAAATGAAAGGAAAGGAAAGGAAGGAAAGGAAAGGAAAGGAAAGGAAAAGGAAAGGAAAGGAAAGGAAAGGAAAGGAAAGGAAAGGAAAGGAAAGGAAAGGAAAGGAAAGGAAAGAAAATGAAATGTAAGGAAAGTAAAGGAAAGGAAATGGAACGAAAGGAAATGAAAGGAAAGGAAAGGAAACGAAAGGAAAGGAAAGGAAAGGAAAGGAAAGGAAAGGAAAGGAAAGGAAAGGAAAGGAAAGGAAAGGAAAGGAAAGGAAAGGAAAGGATAGGAAAGGAAAGGAAAGGAAAGGAAAGAAAAGAAGAGTAAAGGAAAAGAAAGTAAAGGAAAGGAACGAAAAATGTCCATCAAAATATGCAAGAAATACTCTCGAAAAGAGATAGCAAATTATAAGTGGGTTCAGCTGAGTAGCGAAAAAGTCTTAGACATCATAGTTTGAGCATTTTTTTTTGCTACTTTCCCGACTTTACGATAGATGAAAGCCACCAAAGTCAGTAACTTTATATAGACAAGATCTCGTGCTTTTCAAATTTTTTTGGTGGTGATTAATTTGTGAAAATTCTTGACATAATTCAGTACCTTAGTCGGTGATAATGATTCAAATCGGTTTGTGTGACTAAAGGAGACTTCGGAATGAGAATTCCTTATGTCACGAAGACCGAACTTTGAGGAAAACATTGACCAGACAGAACTCCTTTCGATACAGTTCTAGTAGTTCTTTGAGTTCATCAAACGTCGTATTTCACACTACTGAAACGACTCGAATATATAGTTAACTACTCAAAAAATGTCAAAAATCAAAACAAATAACCGTTTTGGGGCGAATAAATTCAAAGATAAGAAAGCTTGAGCCAAGATTTAACTTCAATTGGAACCATGAGTGAGAGAGATTTGGAATTAGACAACTCAGATTGACAGCAATATGAGCTATTCAGTTGTTTTTAGATTGTATTAGCTGAAGTCTATCAATCGGTTGATTGAGGAAAGTATATCAGCTCTGGCCAGCTGTTGGATTCCGTGTTACTGAGTGATCTACCTGTATAAGTTAAAGTATAACCTAACGTATGTATAACTTTAAGTATAAATAACTTAAAGTATAACCTAAGGTATAAATAACTTAAAGTATGTATAACTGAACGTTTTCCGAAAAATGTTCCTGTTTTTTTTTCTTGCTTTTCTGATATTTATTTTATTTTTCAAGTAGACAGCTGACCCAAATCGACGCAACAAATTGAGAGCGCAAACATTTCCATGCATTTACTTTTAAGCCAACACCACACAAGGTTTTGTAATTTATAAATATTTATATATGCATCATATATCTTATCTCATGTGTATGTAACTAACTGTGCACACTTATTTTCAGTTACATTTGCTGTTGCGGCATTTTCGTTTGCACATTGCCAAGCCGCACGACAGGTCAGCTCAAGTCAAGTGGCCTCGTTATGAAAGCCTACAATGAACTATATACAGACAGGGCAGGTGATTATCAGTAGACCTATGTTCGAGGCATGTGCAAGTGGTTTTTGCGCTTCCAGTTAGTGCTAGTTAGAATTACAAAAAAAAAAAAGTTAAAAGTAAGTGACGCATAGACTCTCTGACTAATTAATCGGTTAACGGAAATCTCTAAAATATTAAAAAGGGAACTAACTTTTAAGTTTGAAACTTTTTCTGATTTTTTTTCTTCCTAAGCCCTTCCTATTAAGCAGCTTGGGACCATGATACCGAAAAAATTAAAAGTTTGTGAATTTAATTTTAAGTCGAGAGTTTTTTTATTTAAAATTAGGTACAGAACCTTGTCTAACCTATCTTTTACATGCATACATTTATATATTAACGGAATTTCCAATTTAGACTCTTTTTGCACACTGTGCAATATCTGCTGACTGCTGTACAATGCTTGTCGCAGTTGCAGCGTCAGCTTTGTTGTTTTTGTTTTGGAATTATACTTGTTGATGTTGGCATGGAGCACAGCTGACCTTATGCAATTCCCCGTTGCAATGCACGAAGTTGAACACAGTTGATTTCATTGTTGCTTATTGACTTTGTGGCTTTTCCCTTTCTATCTAAATATACATATGTATACATACATACACATTTACCCTCGCTCATTTCAGAGACTTTGCTTTCCACGTTACTGCACATGTGTAAGTTACTTTTACAGCAATCTGTGTGTGTATGTATGTGCGGTGTTTATAATTGTTTTGCTTACTTTGCTGCTGCTCACGCAACAGACGGGAAAGCATGTATGTACATGTGCATATATGCATGTATGCATGTGTAAAAGTGTGCAAGCTTACGTTTTTTCAAAACATCATTTGTCATTCCTAATTATTGAAAATTAAGCTAAAATCGCTTTTATGCGGAGTAATTTGTGCGATTAATGCTAATGTTAATATTTTTGAAGTTATGATTTATGTTAGAGAAGAAGTTATTAAAATCAGTCTTATTTCAAAAAAAAAATATTTCGAAACAATTAAAAAAGATAAGAAAAAACTTAAAATTTAAAATAATGTATACTTAAAATTTACATATTTATTGCACGAATAAACTATTTTGGTAAAATTAATGAAATAAAATATTTTAAATAAAACATAGAAACTTAAGTATTGGAACACAAAATAAAAATAAATAATTAAAAAAAAAAGATTAAAAGCATATTACAAAAAAAAAACTAAATAAAATAAATTTTAAACAAATCTGAGTTTTAAAAACAATAACTTTAAATTTTTTTCTAATAAAAATAAACATTGAAGATTCAGTATTTGTACAAAATTTAAAAAAAAAATACTAAAAAGTTTCAAAATACATTAAAAAATGATGAATACAAGAATTTTTAATAATTAAGGATTCCGAAATCATTAAAAAATTATTTTTGCTAAAAAATGTTAAAAGTAAAAATAAAATTAATTCTAAACAAATTTGATTTTTAAAAACAATAATTTCAAGATTTTTTTATTATAAAATTAAGCAATGAAGATTCAGTATTTGCACATAAATTAAAAAAAAAATATTTTTTACTAAAAAGAGCTAAAATATACTAAAAAATTATTAAAAAAAAATTTGTTATTTTACTACAAAAAAAATATTTTTTTAACAAAATTTATAAAAAATGGAAGTGGCCATGGATTATATCAAAAAATATTTAAAAAATAATAATAAATAATGAATTCATAACTAAGAATAGTTATATATAATATTTTACATGAATTTAAATTATAATTAATTTTTTTGATAAAATTTTTAACACATTCTAATAGTCAATTTAGATAAACAGATAGCGGTCACGTCAGGAGCAGCACAAGGATCCATCCTCGGACCAGACTTATGGAACATTAGCTATGACGCTATATTAAAACTAGAAATGCCAGATGAATCGTATTTAAGATGGGACACCGAAAGTCGCGGCAGATGGACGGCCAGGCTTATAAAAGATCTAGACTCATGGACAGGCCGAAAATTCGGAGAGGTAGATTTCTACACAACCCAGCTGTTATCCGGTCACGGGTGCTTCAAAAAGTACCTCCACAGAATGGGAAAAGTCGAAGAGCCGTCATGCCTATATAACGACGCGACAGAAGACGACGCTGAACATACATTCTTCGAATGTGCGCGCTGGCAAGGAGAAGGCACCGCTGTAGAGGACCTGGTTGGCCCAATAAACGCGGACAATTTAGTCAGCGTTATGTTGGAAAGTGAAGAAAACTGGGGCATCATCAAGAAATTCGCTGCACTCTTGCTACGCAGCAAAATGCGGGACCTGGACGCAGGTGCGCAGATGTAAATCTCTCAATGAGAAAAATGGAACGCCACCCTGAAGTAATGCAAACGCGGTCGCGGTGGGCGACGGTTCCTTAGAGGGGGGTTTTTAGTGACCTGCAAGTGGCACATACCGCTGCTGTGACGATAGCACCGACGATGCGGAAGGCATTTTCCACCCCTTCGCCCGCAAAAAAAAAAAAAAAAAACAAAAAAAAAAATCAATTTAGATTTGTAATATTAATACACTTTTAATATTTTTTAAATTTAATTTTATAAAAATGGAAAATTTAAGTGACTATGTCTTACATAAAAAATTTAAAAAAAAGTTAAATAATGAATTGTTGATTATTATTTTTTTTTTTGTTAAAATGTATAACAACTTTAAAAAATATTATACATTTTTTTCCAAATTTTACCAAAAAAAAAAATTATTTAAAAAAATTTTTTGATTTGAATTAGATAAAATACAGTGTAAATTAAGAAATAATATGTTTGATATAAAATATAAATATTTAAAATTTTATTTGTAAGAGTTAATGACAAATTGAAATAATTAGTTCAGACTTAGTGAGATAATATATTATAAGAAAATTTTATTTTTTCATGATAAATTTAACATATAATAATTTTTAAATAAAAAAAAGTATATAAAAATTTGTAATAAAATTTAAAAAAATAAAAAATTTGTAAAAAAATATTAAAAATCATATAAATTTAAAAAAAAATATATGATAAGATAAAAAATTCACACATTTTTAAAATTTTTCATATCAAATTGAAAATTTAAAAAAATTTCAATCACATTAAAAATAAAAAAATTAATTTTTTTAAATATTTCTAAATTAACTCCTAACAAAAATTAAATAATGTATTAATAACAAAAAAAAAATATTTTTTTAAGAATAATTAATTTCTAAACTTTTGAAATTGTTATAAAATTATTTAATATACTACTTATGAAGTATTAAGATATGTTAATTAATAATCGTTTAAAATTTTAAAAATATAATAACGTAAAATTTTCATTAAATATAATCATATATGAATATTTTTAAAATTCAAAAATTTAATAAATTTTTAAAATGAAAATTTAAAAAAAAATTTAATATTTTTAAGACATTTTTGCAGGATTGCTAAAAATTAAATAACGTATTAATTAAAAATTGAATAGAAATAAAAATTAAAAGCAAAAATTTATTAAAAAATAAATAATCTATTAATTAAAATTTAAAAAATTAAAACTTATAGAGAGAAAAATTTAATTAAGTTAAAAAATCCAAATTTCAAACAAAATAAATAATTTTCGCTTAAAATTCTAAACTTATAATAACGTAACATTTTCATTAAATAATATTATATAATTACATATATTTGCACAAATCATTAGCAAATCACGCATTTTCGCGCATTTTCACTCACTTGAATTCACTTATTCAGCAAATGTGAGCACAGCTCACAATCACCTAACTGATTGACTAACTGACTCATCACACTCACTTAGCAATGTATGTATGTTTGTATTGCACGCAATCAACCAATAATACAGGCATTCAGCTTATTTCCATTTCTAACTCGTATAAACCGCACACTACCTGCCCTCGTGCACTGCCCCGTCCTGCCCTTCAAGCTGCCAATAAAGCGGCCTATTGATTGCGCCGCTCGTGTAGCTAAATGTGCCATGAGCAAACTCGTGTTGGCATAAATTAATCGTACAAAAGCTTTATGGCTTGATATTTATAAATTGCTCTTATTTGCTAACAGGTGAGCAATGTTTGCGAAACAAACGCACACACACACGCACACATAACGAGTATGTGATTTTGACAAACAGAAAAGCAGACTTGAGGGAAAACGCGTTAATTATGCTCGCTGTGGCTTAGAATAATTAATGGAACATGTGAATATATAAAGTGTTCATTTATGTAGCTAATGATGTGGCTGTGAGACGTTTAAATAGTGAGTAACGTGGAATTATGCATGTAGTAATGCATGTACATATGTATACCATATATGATGGAGCTGCCATATTGCAGTTTGCGGATGAGTTATTTTTAAATACAAATTATTACAATCAATTTCTGTAATACTTTGAAGAAAAATCTCGAAAAGTGCAGATATTAAAAAAATGCTGTTATAACGGTAAAAAGTTAATTTTTTTTTTTTAATATAAAATTCAAGTGGAATTTCAAAAAATATGTGAAAAAAGCATATTCGAGTTGTCGTATTTTGATTAATAACTCTCCTTTAATATAAAAAAATTTTATTGTTATTGTTGTTATGAAATGATGTTGCCATATTATAAAAAATGCACAATAAAACTTGAGTAAGTATCACAAGGTGTTATTTAAATCAGTATTTTTAAAACATTAAAAAAAATGTAGCAAGAGTTGCCATATCGTTAAGA
Source organism: Bactrocera tryoni (assembly GCF_016617805.1). NCBI lineage: Eukaryota > Metazoa > Arthropoda > Insecta > Diptera > Tephritidae > Bactrocera > Bactrocera tryoni. The sequence continues at coordinate 19,586,136 of NC_052499.1, forward strand.
ATTATATTTATTTTTAAGAAATTTTTAAATTTTATAATGATATTTTTGTTGTAAATTGCGACATCATTCAAAGCTATATATTATTTTGTTATATTGCGTAAAAAATAGTAAATAGTAAATATTATATGGCATCACAAGGTGTTGCCATATCGTAAAAATGCACAATGTAACTTGAGTAATTGCAATATTGAAATCAGTATTTTTAAAACATAAAAAACGTTGTTGCAAGAGTTGCCATATCGTTGAAAATTATATTTATTTTTAAAGATTTTTAAATTTTAATATAATTCTAATGTTTATCTTCTTTTGTTATATTACATAAAAAAATTTAAATATTATATTCTTTCATAATATTTAAACAATAAAATAGCAAAAAAATCGATTTAACTTTCAAACGGTTTTTATAACAAAACTTTGTTTTTTAAATATACAACTTTTTCTCTCGATAAGTTTCGATATTTCTATTTATCACAAATTATTTTGGAATTCAGAAATAAAGCTAAATCGAAATTGCTTCACATTTTTACAAAAAAAATAAAAATGATTTAAAAAAAATTATAATATTTCTCAATTATTTAACCTTTATTCTCAGAACTCAACTGTTGTTTTGCAATCATTGCAGCTCTATCAGAATCGTTACAACATTTAATCAAGAATTAGAAAAAAACAAAAAAAAATTAAACATCACAATAATAAAACTTTACACAGTCTGGCAAGCTGACGTGAAGCCATCTGCGGCGCACAACTCTTGAATGCCGAACTAGGCAGGCACGTGGGATTAGTTAAGCTGTATTTGTCGCAGTCGGCGCACACTTCGCTGCCAACTAACGGTTAAGGCCAGCTGACAAAGGTTTAGTTAGTTGATTTTTCGTTTTTTTGGGAATTTTTATGACTGCAGGAAGCTTTAAAACGTTTACTCGACTAAATCCTACACAGCTTGGATGCCTGTGACTACAAATGCATGCGCGGTAATTATTGTGCAAACTTTCCTTTTCTTGGGTATTAAAAACAACAGTGGGATGTCATTCACTTTGAAAGGTGTGGCTTAAAATAGTTATTTCTGTTGATTAACTAGAAGATTTACATATTTGTTGTTTTGAGAAGAAAACACTGTTTATGTACAATAATATAAATGTTGCTTTAAGCGTTGAGGATTAGCAAAGCGGTGAATCGAATGAGTAATTGGTAAAGAAATATTTTGAATGACAACTACGGGAAAGTTAAGTGTTTAGCTTTAAAAATGTTTCCGCAGCATTAAGCGAATCATAAAAGAAGTTGGTATAAATGCGATATACAGGCTTAATGAAGAAGAGATAGGAAATTATTAGTTATGGCATTTCAATGAGGCATAGAGTTACGCTCTTTTCTCGCATTAAAAAATTGCTGTCTGTATACACGAGAACTAAAGCCTTAGTTTATGAGGTATACATCTGAAATTTTGCAAACCTTCTTTACTCCCCTAGAAGCTACTCATTTGTTGGAGCTGTCGATATCGGACTACTATAGCATATAGCTGCCATACAAACTAAACGTTCGAAAACAAGTACTTGTATGGAAAACTTTTTCATTTGACGAGATTTCTTCACGAAATTTAACATGGTTTATTTTGAAAAGCAGTAATGCAATTTCCGAAGAAATTGTTCAGATCTGACTACTATAGCATATAGCTGCCATACAAACTAAACGTTCGAAAACAAGTACTTGTATGGAAAACTTTTTCATTTGACGAGATTTCTTCACGAAATTTAACATGGTTTATTTTGAAAAGCAGTAATGCAATTTCCGACTAAATTGTTCAGATCTGACTACTATAGCATACAGCTGCCATACACGCTGAACGTTCGAAAACAAGTACTTGTATGGAAAACTTTTTCATTTGACGAGTTATTTTCGCGAAATTTGACAATGTTTATTTTGAAAAGCAGTAATGCAATTTCCGAAGAAATTGTTCTGATCGGACTACTATAGCATATAGCTGCCATACAAACTAAACGTTCGAAAACAAGTACTTGTATGGAAAACTTTTTCATTTGACGAGAGTTCTTCACGAAATTCGACACGGTTTATTTTGAAAATCAGTAATGCAATTTCTGAAAAAATTGTTCAGATCGGACAACTACAACATATAGCTGCCGTACAAACTGAACAATCGAAATTAAGTGTAGGTATGTATGAAAGCTTTTTGTTTGTGAAGATGCAAAGATTTTTTCTCGTTATAAAAACAAATTTAAAAATCTTGTTTACCGTTCATTAATCAAATATATTTATTTATTTCTATTATATGCACTTTTTTTATTTCCAATAGTTTTGTAACAATCCATATGCCACAACTCACATCAGGTTTGCTTGCATAACACGAAATTGAAAAAGGAATGCATAACCAAATGACAGTAATTGCATTTACGTAATGAAAATTTTACATTGAGTTTTATACATTAGTGCTTAACAACAAAAACAAGAACCGCATCGTTGTACTAAATGTTAGGAATGACAGCGAATATGAACGAACAAAGAAAACTACGCGCCGATGACTTGCAGTCGCGTATGACAAATGGAATTTCTCTGCAGTTTGCTGTCATTTTCTATTTTATTGCACTTTCCCAAATGTGGGCGCACAGCAAATCATGAGTCAGGCAATTTTCAGAAACGGTATGTAGGAAAAAAATTTTTAAATTCTCTTCTTTAAGCAAAGAGCGGCAAAACGACTGTTGCTTCTTGCTACTTTCTCCGAAGGCAGCCAGCAGCGAGTTAATAAAACCAAACACAAAATTTGTATGTATATATACATATATACATATATGTATGTATATATATATATATACAATAGAAATGCAAAAATGTTAAATACACAGCGTGACCATAATAAATAATATAACTATACAACTATATAAAATACAACAACACTAACAACAATCGCCCGATAACGGCGATTCAAATATGCAAAAGTTGAGAATTAATGCAAACAAAAATGGGGAATCAGTAAACGAGAAACGTGAAAGCGAACTACAAACGAGGGGTACAACGGACGGCCACGTGTAGCGTAACAAGCGCAGCTAAATTAACATTACGCAAATGAAATTTACATTTCAAGCCAACGACAATCGCGGCGTACAACAAATGCATTTCACCACACAACAGCGCGGAATTGTAAGCACGCCAAGCCTAGCTGGCGGCTAGCTCTCGATATTATGTAGATGAGCTTGATGAGCGCGCTTATGTAAAATCAGTTTCACACGCTCGTATGCCGCTGGCATATGGTGTCGTACGCGTGCTAGTTACGTATACGCCGTGGCATGCCGCGTGCGGCCACCCCTAACTAATTAGTTGCTTGGTTGTTGTAACACAAAAACACACGTACATCAACGTGCAACTTACCGTAATTTATAATGCTAGATGTGCCACTGCCATTTGTCGCAGCGTTGCCGGGCGTCGTTAGCGTTGACAATAATGCGTTGGCTGTGGTATTTGGCTGGCGGCGTATTTCCTTGAGATTTGCGCGTATTTGGCGCGGCTTTTTCTCAGAACAGATTGTGGGCGCCATGGTAGCTAAGCTTCAGCTGTGTAATTTAATAATTAAAATCTGTTGTTGTTGTAACTGCAGTATGTCTGCAAAGAGAGTTGAAAGTAGAAAATATTCATTGATGAGTTGCGTTTAGAAGTTGTTAAAGATATTCAATTGAATTGATATTGTTTGTATATAAATTTTTTTATTTATTATAAATACAATTAAAAATAGATTTGTTTAAATTTTTTGCAAAATAGTTTAAAAAAATATAGATAAAAATATAAAGTACTTAATTTTGAAAATAAATGTATTTTTAATTAATTAATTTAATGGATTAATTTAATTTAATTTAGTTAGCTTAATTTAAGTTAATTTAATTTAGTTTAATTAAATTTAATTTAATTTAATTTAATTTAATTTATTTTATTTTATTTTATTTTATTTTATTTTATTTTATTTTATTTATTTATTTTATTTTATTTTATTTTATTTTATTTTATTTTATTTTATTTTATTTTATTTTATTTTATTTTATTTTATTTTATTTTATTTTATTTTTTATTTTATTTTATTTTATTTTATTTTATTTTATATCATTTTATTTTACTTTATTTTAATTTATTTTAATTTAACTTAATTTAATTTAATTTTATTTAATTGGATTTTTTTTTTTATAAATTGTATAAAATATTATTTTTCTATATTTTATTTTAATTTTATTTTTTTTATTTTATTTTATTTTAATTTATTATATTTTATTCTACTTTATATTTTACTTTATTTTAATTTCATTTAATTTAATAAACTTTAATTAATTTTTTTGCGGTTGAGGAGATGAAAAGCCTTCCGCATCATCATTGCTGTCGTCACAGCAACGGTATGTGCCACTTGCATGTCACTAAACATCCCCTCTTAGTAACTGTCACCTACCCTGGAACCACATTTGCATTAGTTTAATTACATCTAATTTAATTTAATGTAAATTAGTTTATTTTAAATATTAATACTACACATTGTATAAAATTTTATGTTAATTTTTTCTATTTTTTTAATTTTATTTTTAAATTTAATTTATTGTATTTTTATTTTATTTTAATTATTTCACTTGTTTTTTTATTTCCAGTTAAAAATCAAGCTTTAGTCAAGTTCCAAACCACTTTTGACACAGCCACGCCGTCAACCCACACATAAAACCTCAAATATTTTTACACCGTGACAGTATGCCACACGTGCCTGCACAAAATTATAATACCCCATCCATGTAAAGTGAAATTAAAAATTAATACTTGTAAACACGCTCAAGAGAATGCTCAAAATGTCAGTGAGCAGCAAGCAAGGGGAAAAGCAAACTTGCAACACACACTTAAGTTTTGAATGAAATATTAAGTAGCGGTATTTTACAGTAGCTGTATATTTTCTCAGAGCATTTGTTGAAGATGTCGCTCGTTGTTGTTCTTTATATACACAAGTATTTTCTCGTAGGTGGAATTGCTTGATTTACTTTCTGGCAGTAAAATAAAAGTAGGACAATAATTTGTTTGCTGTTAAGACGTCGCCAATTTAATCGAATGGTAAAAGTGTTGACAGTATATAAGTATAAATATATATATACATATATGTATATATATATACATATATATATATATATATATATATGTATAAAGTTATTTTTTCTGTTACATGCCAATGATCTGCAGGTTATGCCGGTCAACCAACTAGCAAAAGTTGGTCATTAAATTTCAACAGCAGTACCGGAAGCAGCTGAAAACTTGTGATATCCAAATGCACGCGCAGCAAAAATGCCTGGTAAACCTGGATCAAACAATCAACTAAGATATAAGCGTGGAATTTTTATTATTTGTATTTCCTTTTCTAACTGCTTCTTAACGAGAAATTAGATTATTCACACTCGTGTGCACTTAAATCGTCGACTTTTGGACACTGAACAGATAGACACACGCACACCATGCATTTATATACTTACATACATATATTAGCACTCTAGGCCAAAGCATTCTAAACATTAAAGGGCAAAGCAAACACGCACAACAATAACAATAATATAAACAACAAAGTACATGCTTGTATATAATACATATATAACTGTATACTTGTATACACATACATACTTACATATATACAAGTTGAGCAACTTGGCCCAGAAAAGAAAAACGAAAACTCTTGAAGTAAACACATGCAGACATACCCAAGTGTAAATTTGTATGACGAACGGAAAACGACGGCACGTGTAGCGTCTGCAATTACATATAATAAAATTTAAAACCAAGTAAGGAATGGCTAAGTTCGGGTGTAATCGAATATTTCATACTCTTGAAACTGGCATAAGGTTTTGTAAGTTATGTTTGGTGTATGGCAAGTTTTCACACGATATTAACCATTTTAGGCAAATAGATGCAACGTTATTGGAAAAACAAGCTCCCTCAGTTTTATAACTCACATATTGACCGTTATTTCACGCACAAAGTCAACTGGAAGTTCGAAAATCTTTCTATTAGGTACATGGGAGCAAAATTTTTGTGCCGATTCGACCAATTTTTGGCATACCAGACTACTATTATTAGAATTTTCTCCAAATTTTAATAGTATATCTCACATATTAATCGATAAGATGTATGGAATTGGAACTCTAATATTCCCTATATGCGAACTTGAAAAGTTTTAGTCCGGTTTAAACAATTTTTATTTGACCTCTTCTAAGCGCACTATTCGGACAAAGTTATATCCCGAAATATTGACTGTTACTTGATTTGCATACAGGAAATTGAAAGAATCATTTGGAGTTTAAAATTGGGTTATATGGGAAGTAGGCGTGGTTGTAGTCCGATTTCGTTTGTTTTCGCATTGGAATATAGGAACGAACGATTAATTAATTAAAAGTTGAGGCGGCAGGGCCGTTTCGTTCCTAGTTTTGAAGGTTTTCGATGCGTTATTATATATATGACTATAAATCGGAGATCGGTATACTAAAAATACCTTGGTTTGTATTGTACGGACTTATTATGTCGTATACTACAGTAATCTCGTATCGCATATCGACCACAAGTGTCTTGGGAAGTAGGGGCGGCAGCGGAAAGTGTTGCCAGAAGTAAGCAACTTCCCTTCTACTTCAGGCCACAAAGGCATCGAGAGCAATGAAATAGTGGACGACATTTTCCAAGAATGTGGTACGGCTATCATCCGAAAACGTGAAAAATATTGGGAAACCCATAAATTGTCTATACGACGATCTTGACAGAAGCATGGTAAAGTAAATCAAAACCCGCTGGAACGAGCTACCTGGGCGCAAAACTTCAGAAGTAATGCGCAAAAAGGGAGATTGGAAGTACACAAAATTCTTATTGGCACTCGATAGAAGAGACTGGAACACGATCGGAATACTAACTGGTCACTGTCTGGTGGCGACACACGCCCGCAGGATGGGCCTGATAGATCGAAAGGACTGCAAGAAATGCCTAGAACAGGTCACCAAAGAAACAATGGAGCATCTCTTGTGCACTTGTCCCGCATTGGCAAGACTACGCTGTAAGCATCTGGGGACCCCACAGATAGTAAGGCGCATAGTCTATGAAAGATGACTTTTAATGTAATCTATAGTACCACTGGAGTTAAGAAACATCTCTAAACCAAAGCTAACCGAGGCTCCATTGTCGTGTTTTTATTGTCGCTGTGCTTAAGGTTATCACGTATGCTTCATGGCTTTGCAAACACTCGTTCCTCGAACATTGCAACATGGCATGTGGCAATGGTTGTTGTGTTATGATAACGAGATATACTAAGCTTTGCCTGGCATGTTATGATAAGACATACACGCCTCTACGTACACGTACATAAGTATATACTTACATACATACATATGTCTGTACAATGAGGGACGTACATGATGTAAGGTTAAAGATATGCGCCTATTAGCTTTAATTAGTTACGGTGTGCAAACTTGCCGATTTATTGCTTTTCATAACTGTGGTTGCTGTGGTTTTTGTCCTTTTGCCACCTACCTATCCCCTCCTACCCAGTAATGCGCCTTTCATGTGCTTCGAAATAGTTGTTAGTCGCCCTTTCACTTGCTTGGAACGCATGTGTCTTCAAGCAGTAATTCCAAATCGAAGGCAGCACATAAAATTAGGCGTAAAACCCCAGAAGTCATTGTGGCATGAAATTGAACATAGACGAAGACGTAGCGACATACATACATACATACATATATTTTGCAAAACGAGCTAGTAAATGGCACGAAACTGCTATAAGCATTTCTAGTAGCTGAACCAACAAAGCGACAAGTATTTGCGCACGTGTGTGCGCTCATTACACGCGCTATCAAACAGCAAGCCTGCCAGCCAGCCAGCCAACCAGCCAACCAGCCTACCCGTTGTAAGCGGCGTGTGCAGACCCGTTTAGCGGGCCATATGCTTATTGTTATGCCCAAAACGCGCACTGGTTATATTTTTTATTATCTATATGTATATATATATTTACATATATATGTATATATAAATATTGTATATGTGTGTCTGTGTTTGATTGTTTGTACACAAACCCACTTGAAGTTTTATTGATCTTTTTCAATGCGCTTCGTGAATGACGACAACAATTTTTGTTGTTGTTGTTGTTATTATTATTATAATGTGTGATTCTTCTTTCATTTTTCTTGTTTATCGCGTTATTTGGCAATCGCAGGCAATGCTAGCTGGCATTGTCGGCTTTAATGCATGCCTGTATGAGCAAATGTGTCTTTGTGCGTGTGTGAAGGCAAATAATATTATTTTATGCGCGCGCGTGTTTATTTACGAGTTTCTTCTTTATTTTCATACGCTTGCAACATATTGTTACAGAGTATAATAGTTTTGTACGCCTGACGGTTGTTTGTATGATGAGCAGGGTGTCGAGGCGAGTTGAAATCCGGGTGAATGTCTAACCGTCGGTCGGTCGGTCCGTCCGTCCATTTGTCTGTCGTAAAAGTGAATGAGTGTCTGTCATTTGTGAGTAAAAGTTGAGATAATTTTTTCCTTGGACGTTGCATCTTTGTGGTTAAAGAGTCGGATGAAAACACCTAAAATGGTATGGTTAGTGAGATACCTTAAGGGGTTATATAAGTTTACGGATTTCAAAAAATCGACTTTTTCATCTTATCTTCTAAAATTCTATACCTAACACATAAAGAATTTTGTCCTTAATTTTTAAGTTGATCCGAGTAATAGTTTCGGAGATACAGCCTGGAGAACTTGTGCGCTAGCTAGGCTAAGTGCGCCGTCTTTAAACGCGTTTTTCTCGAAACTGTGTGTTTTGAATTCGGTAGGCAAGATTTCTCGAGAACTACTCAACCGATCTTCATGAAATTTTATACAGGTCTTTGACATAGAATTCTTAAATACTTGGACACAGGATTTTTTTAGATCAAAAATATTTGAAAAAAAAATGTCGCGAAATTTTCACTGAAATTGTCATTTTTTGTAAAAATGTCTGCTAAAAATCCAATTTTCAGTTTTTTCCTTTCGTCCATGTTTGAAGTTAAGATTTTTACTAAACACGTATTTTTTCACTTTAGATGATCCTGTAAGGAGTTGTCCTGCCAACGCGTTCACAGGAAATGGTGCCGCCATGGCCGAGTTTAAAATATTTTTTTCCAAAAATTTCTGAATTTCTTTGTCATTAGTGTATATTTTTTATAATAAAAAATTCTAATAATATTCTATGTAATAATAATTAATTTATTATTGAGAAAAGAATTCTTGAAAAAATGCTGTTTCTTACTCGAGAAAACCCATGTTACCCCTTGAAATACAGTGAAAAGATATCATGCTATGTGTAAAAATTTTTTAATCATTAAATGTCAAAGTTTTCTCAAAAAAAAATATGGAAAATTCGTTTTTTTCGGTCTTCTAACTGTATATAACCCCTTTAGTTGGCTTTGAGCCTTGTAAGTTCCAAGAGCATGAAATATTCGGTTACACCCCAACTTAGGCCTGCCTTACTTGTGATTAATTTTTTTCCGTCAATTTTTCAACCTTTTGTTTTTGGTATTTTTTGTTTTCGTTGCAATAGAGGTAACGAGGTTATGCGCGTGTGGCTTTGCCGCTGTATGACTGCGTGACTGAAGGCTCAAGGTATTTTGTTTAATTTGTTCGCACACGACCGCTTAAATTTGGCCAACAGCTTGTCAAAATCGGCTGTTTGCATAGTCATTCTCGAGAGGCGGCTACTGCGTGGTGCTAATTAGAAGGTAGAAACAGATACATACAAGCATAAGTGTGTGCAGGGATATATACAAACTTAAGTATATACTATACAACATATAAGTATAAGTATCTGCATGTTGCGGATTAGATCTTCTTTGTTGTCAGCTGTCGAATGCTAAGCAAAATAAATGCATTATACACAAGTACTTATGTATGTATATCGTCGCTTAAATTGCAAAACAACGTAACATCCAAAAATCGAAATTGAGGTTTTCATTGCTTATGATGCACTACATCACATTACATATATGTACATAAATATGTAGCATAACATTTTCAATATTTAACCAATATGTAACCAATGTGTAACCAATATATAACCAATACATAACCAATATGTAACCAATGTGTAACCAATATATAACCAATACATAACCAATATTTAACCATTCTATAACCAATATATAACCAATTTATAACCAAAACTCAAATTTTGTTCTATTATATCGTTTTTCCTTTGCCTGTCAACTTATGAAAAGTGATGTTTCGTTATTTTGCATTTTAGGTGACGATATGTACATATGTATGTACATTTTAAAATTTGCTAGAACATCTTCGTTAAACAGTTGCCATTTTTAAACGTTATTATATCATTACTCTCGAACTAACGGAAACCTATCTGATCTGAAAATGCTGATTACTTGTACAAAACACAATACACGCGCGAGCCCTAAATTAGCATGAGTTACGATGACAAGCGTGCAAAATGCGCCACTGAGCGAACTTCATTCAAGATCGTCGTCGGCTGCTGCTCGGCTCCAATATTGGTTTATTACAACAGCAAATGCATGCAAACACAAATACACGATTTTTGTTTGCTTGTTTGTTTGTTTGGTGGCAATTAAGTTTGGCACAATAATTTATTGACGGAAATTTCGAGCCTAGCGGCGCATGGCGAGGCGGCGCTCGGAAACGCTGTTGCCAGGCGCACCTTCGGCAACAGTGCGCACACATGCAGTTCGCGCAGCAATTAGAAATGCTAATGAATGCACAAAAAGAAAAGCAACGGCGCATGTCTTCGATAAGAAAGACAAATTTTGAAGCAGCGAAGTAATAAAGCAATGGAAGAACACAAAAACACATACATATGTAACACATATGTACATATAAAACAAATAAGGAGGGGTTAAATTCGGGTGTGGCCGAACATTTTATAGTCTCGCAACGGACAAGCACAAAAGCGGGCATTTTTTTCCAATGTTAATAATATATCTGACAGTTCGCTATTACAACTTGGAACCACATATACGGTATTTGGGGACTTGAGTAATTCTGTTTCGACTTGGACAATTTTTGGTCATAAGGTGGCACATCTCAAAAACACTGTTCGTGCAAAGCTTCAGCTTGATTTGTACCATGTAATGTACATATGTATGTATATAAGTACAATAATCAGTTAGTATTATAAATTTTGTTACCTGCGAAGTCAAGATATTTTGTCTGATTTTGCACTGTAATGTAGAAATGTCAAGATAATCTTACATACCAATTTCGTTGAAATCGGTCGAACATGTGCCGAGATATGCGGTTTTACCTAAAAGTGGGCGGTGGCACGCCCATCGTCCCATTTGACAGCAGCTAAATCGTTTTCATATCAGCTCGGGTGTAAAATTGGATGTCACTGGTGCTTTTAGTTCTAGATTTATAGGACTTTTAGTAGTTTTTAACAAAACCGTTATGTGGAGAGCGGGCGTGGATATTTTCCCACTAACCTAAGAAAGGTTAAGGAAAGTTTAGTCCGTACAAATTTGAGTGAGATAGCTTTATTGGTATGGAAGATATGCGCATTAAACTTGCTAGGGGGCGTGGACGCGCCCACTTTTTAAAGATTTTCGAACCACCAGCCAGCTGTGACGGCTCGGACGGACGGACCGACAATCACACAGATTTCGACGCATCTTATCATCCCGGTCTTACATATATGTATACAAACAACCGTTAGTTGAACAAAACAGTTATACTCTGTAGCAACATGTTGCAGGCGCATAAAACAAACAAGACAAACAAACAAGATGGACGGGAAGTCTGTCAGGGCAATGAGAACAAACACAGAAACAATCGCAGGAAATGGCAAATTAGAAAATTGAAATTCACATAATTAAAGCGCTGAAAAGGTGTGCGCGTGTACGTCGTTTGGCGTCTTTGTGGGTATATATGTATGTATGTCTTAGCGTGTGCTTTTGAAGACGCTGTGATCAGACACCCACAACTTTGCAGCGAATACTTAACATACAGCACGGCAACAATAATGATGGCACAACAACAGTAATGATGGCACTAAAACAACAAAAAACAACAACGATTGTACGGTTGTGCAACCGCTCAAAGAGCGAGCGTTGACAAAGCGTTTCCTGTGAACTTAGCCGACCCAAGCGCGAAGTCGCCGGCACTCAGTTGGTCAATGGCGTAGCACTGTATGTATATGTATGTATGTGTAAGTATGCATGCACTCGTATGTGTGCGGTCAGTCTGCGTGTGTGTGTAACGCGCGTGTGCGCAATAATTTCAAGCAAAACAAACAATAATACTTATACATAATTCACTGGAAACGCTGCCCACCGGTGAAGTGGAGTGTAGTGTGGAGTGGACACACGGCAGCGGCGCATACGTATATTTATTTGCGCTCACATTTTTTCGAAGAAAAAAGTGCTAATTTCATTATCTAAGCACATGCGCATGTTAAAGCCACAATTGAGGCACACGAGCCTACACTCATGCATAGACCTGAAAGGGTACTTCAATTTCTGAAACTTTACGGCGCCTACCTATTGGCTGTTTTCACTCGACGTCTCTATAATCCGCTGCTATTGTTGTTTTATGCATGGAAAGTTTCGCGAAACATTTATGTTCGCTCGTTCAAATGATAACATTTTATTGCGGAAATACGCAACCGTTACGACAAGTATGAAGACCAAAGTTTGCTTTTCTAATAGAAAGTAATCGGTCACTGAGGCAAAACACCTGGCTGATTAGTCAGGAACAACAAGCAATACATAAAATTCGAAATATTAACAACGAAATGGTGTTTTCGAGAACCCACATCTGGCATATAGCGCCTCATACTACTCTTACTCAGAAGTACTACGATCGCATCGATCGGCGGCAACGCATTTGATCAAGGAATTTGCTACAGTACCGCGAGCTCGACTTCCGTCGGGTTGGAAAAATCACGAAAGCTTGTTGGATGGGCGGAGTAAATCCACTTTGCATCCAAATAAGAATACCAACTAACGAAAATTCCTCCTAAAATAAAGTGTGAATCAAAAGAATCCACGACGGTTATTCGAACTCCAGCTTCCGCTGAACGCTGTAATACACAGAAGCGCAATGTTGTGCATTTCGCTAGAAACATTTATTAGAAGTCCCACATTTTATCCACATATAGACGTCAGATTTACAAAAGAAAACTTGAACTAAGAAGACGCCACCGTAACGAGTATTCCAGCTTTCGTCAAAGACTTGAAACAGCACGGACTCAGAAGGGCTCAGCGAATGACCTATTTGACCGTGCGCAGATCTTAGTTACATTTATTAGGAGATCCACATTTTATCCACCTAAAAATTTTTACCGATGGGGTGATGCTTGATTAAATAAGAACACAGTAAAGTAATTGTCGTTTCGGTCATTTCGCTCAATTACTTCTTCCTACTTAAGCGGATTCATAGGAATTTTGTAAACGCTCTAATAGATCTCATTTGATAGAAAACGTACAACTCATCGGCTTAAGAATTTCTAGTAGTAGAAGTTTCTCCAAAGGACAGGTAAGTAAGAATTCGAACTACTCACATGAGCTCAATAAATGGCCAATTTGATCTCTGTTTGAGCTCGTAAATTTTCATTAGAAGACCTACATTTCGTTGATTTAATAGACTCTATCGAAGAAATGTGTTGTCTAAAAGACGTTTTAAAGTACTCATTGAAGCAAGAGGCCTAACTGGGAGAAACGGTTCCAAAAGTGCCAAAAGTTCTAGATGTGTTAGTAACGAAAAGTCGGACCAATAGCAACGAAGTTGAGGAAACTCCTACCAATTGCAAGGGAGATTTAATACAGTAAGACGTCAGAGATGCGTCGTTAACTTGTTGAACTTTGATACAGGAAGGAAGCACCATCTCTCACAGTAATTTCATTCCAACCTAACAATGTTGCGATCCCACTAAGAACCCAATATTTACAGATTAATAGGGCGACAGCGTCTTAAACAACCGTTGCAGCTTCTTATAGCTCGAAGTGTTGTAGTTGTAAGCCATTCAACGAGATTTTCTTTCACCGGAAAAGATTAAGTAAATCGAGCCTTGATTTAGGCCAGCGGAAGAAAATGTTTTGCAGTTCAGCAATATCGCAATGCATTAAACATATCCAAAATTTCAATTGGAAGTCTCTTTGGCTTACAGTTTCCAAACAAAACTATTTTTTTCTAAACGATTATTTTGTCGAGCTCTTCACTTATGAGCTATAAGTCATTTGCTCGATTAACAATTTTCATTTCAATATGCAATTTGAGAGATCACAATGAATGTGGAAAATGGCGATAGCTATCGAGCTCTTATCCACGGAAACTTACGTAGAGCAAACCAACGATTTTCAAAGCACTCAGTTCATAATTCCCCAGAGGAAAAAACGGTCTAACTACTACCGGCTGAAGTTTGTTTCTTAGAAATTATTTAAATGAAATGTACGCCAGTTCAATTTGTGAGTTGTCTTAATAAAAGGTAGAAATTACCAACCGTCTTATGCATTGGAACTACTGAGCGGAAAACTATCCATAAATATTTTTTTGGCAAACCAGCTCTCAGCATTATTTTATTGCCGCAACAAATAGGAGAAGGTGAACTGCCAACGTTTCAGCTTGATTTCTTTAGAATTACGCTGAAGTGTGCCCTCCTAGTAGTGTAAAGTCATACAACAGACCCTTGGTTCAGAGAAGTTCATTTCCACGGCAAGGATTTGCATTACTTTGTGGACTACTTCACTGACTGTCAACAGCTTGCGCAAAGACGACGCGCTCATGCACTCATTATGGCTTCGATCAACTGCCTAGAACAAAGTAGCAACTGCAAAGTGTAACAAATGCTCTGACAGCTGTCAGTCACTGAGATTATTTTGATGATTGTTATTTAAATTACACGTATTTATTTAAAGTGATTTGCATAAGTTTGTGCTGATGCTTTTAATTCACACCACTGACGACTGGCGGCAAACACACCCATACATACATACATATATACATTTGCATGCGTGTGTGTACGCATGTACAATGTCGAAAGCGGATGGCAACTAGGTCATTCTGAAGACACGTGTGTGCCATTAATGGCTCACACAATATTGCTTGCCTTCGACTTATTGTGTAATGCTACACAACTACATGCATGCATGTTTGTATATGTATGCGTGTGTTTGAACAATGGTGGACCTGCTGTTTACGTCTCTACTTACTAGTTGTTTCCCTTTCTCGTTAGCGTTTTGCTGTTGTTGTTGCAACCAAAGTCACAATATGCCATTGCTATTGTTATAATTGCTGCTGCTGTTATCGTTGTTGTTGTTTCCACATTTTCACACATACCGTAATAGGTAGCCGACAAATATGCGTCTCAGCAAGGTATTACATTCAGCTAATGAACCACATGTCGACACTTTGTACGCTGTAAATAGCACATACACCCACATAAACATACATAAAGACACACACACATTAACATACATGCAGACAGACACACATACACATAGAGTTGACTGATGTATGTGCAAATCAATTACAGTCGTTTAGGTTAGGTTCGGTTAAAGGTTATTGTCCCACAGAGATAAACGGTTACGGCTAAGTTTAGATACAAAACTGCCAGCGGAAGCAAGCAGGCAATAACTAAGTGTAAAAGTATAACCGCATAAGTTTACGATAATGAAATTGAATGCGTTAAGCAATCATGTTTGCAACACGCCATTCAGAAGGCACGCGTCAGTTTTCGTTTAACATTTAGTAGCATACATTTAGGCGTGTAAGGTAGGTGAAACGCAGAATCCATCGACCATTTTTTGATTTTTGACAAATTCAGCCATTTTTGTTTCGTTCATGCAACAACAACTAAATTTTCAGCTTAACAAATGCGAAAGTGCTTAGAATCGAGTATCAAGGAGTATTTAATATAAGAGAACTGTAATGTTTTCATGCCTAGTGACATGCCTGTAATTATTTTCGAAAAGTACTGAATTTTATTAAAAAAAGAAACAGCTTCCACTGGGCAAGCTTTACTATGCCTTTTTACATAATTTTCTCTTATCTAAAATCTTGCTAATAAATTCTAGAGCACGGCGGCGGTGACTTTGAACTATAAAACGCTGCGCAGCCAACTCAAAACTACGATGAAGCGCTGCTAGATGACTGACAAGGGTCTTATATTTTTATTAGATGCCTAAGTTAACACTGTTTGTCAATAGTTGGCGCCAGCTGTTAGACGTGATCTGATCTATCTATACTAGGAATAATGCATTTGTAACCATTTCCTTACAATAAAATCGCATATTCATTAAAAAAAAAAACAGCGAGAACTTAGTTGCGCACTTAATATTTAACAGTTATTATCTACAATTTTTCTTGGAAATTTCATTCGTTGCCATAAAAACCTATTTACATATACGTATAATAGACCGGAAACAGAAAAAGCCGAACAAGCGTTAAAACACGGTAATATTACCCAAAACTATTTCCAGCAAATTTTAACAACTCAGAGCTAACTAGCTCCGTCTTTACCGTTACGCATTTTATACTGAGAAAAATATTTGAGTATGCGTATTTTTCTTTCAAGCCTCCACGCGCAACACTTGCTCAGTCGCTCAGCAAACTGTTCACGATCTACGGACTCTGGGGAGCAAGTATATGTCTCCGGTCTAAAGTTAATGTTGACAAAACGTTGTGGGGTCTATTTAATATTCCTTTTGCTGATTATCGTATTTTTGTACAAACATACGTGTATATGTTAGTATGCATAATGGAAGACATGTGCATATTTGCCGTATCATTCGGTACACGCTTTTTCCCCTCCATTATTATTATGGTTAAGTAGTTACGTGCCGGCGATTATTATCGACGACAATAACGTTCAACGTAATTTAATTAAATTAATTACAGGCAAAATGCAAAATAGACACGATGATAACGCGCACACGTATGGGCAGAATTGTTGGAGTTAAATTGCATTAGTGGTGGTTCACACGCGCCACTAGAGTTAAGTATAAATATATATAAATATGTATGTATGTATATAGTTTTAGTTGTGTGTTGAAAAACAGTAGTTTTCCATACACAAGAACGTTTATCGCTTGTTGCTTGAATCTCCAACTTTATTCCATGAAAATATTTTAATATTTTCGAAAAGGTTTTGGGTTAAATTTTCAAATAGAAGTTTTCGTATTCTATCTAGATATATAATTTGCTCTTTAAAGCATAAGTGAAGGTTCCAAAATCACTAAATTTTTTCGAAAAACAGCGTCGCGTTAAAGGCTGTGTAACAATGCTTTCCAACTACCAGGATGAAACGTATTATTACTGGTGATGAGTCTTGGACCAAATATAGTGTCAAAGGTGAGCCGAAGCCAAAAAAAACATTGAAAGCAGATCAAAAATCAAGGTTATGTTCGATTATCGAAGTCTGAAGCACTCCGAATTCCTACCGACGGCCCAAACTGTCAACAAGGAATACTATTTGAGTGTTCTGTGTCGTTTGCACGAAGCTGTTAGTAAAAAGAGGCCGAAATTATGGCCCGACAACTCTTGGTTTTGGCACCACGATAATACACCGTCCTTTACTGCATTGATTCTTCGTGAGTTTTTCGCCAAATTTTTAATCAATATCGTGCCGTAACCACCGTATTCGCCTGAGTTAGTTCCGTGTGACTTCTGGCTCTTTAGCAAGCTCAAACGACCGCAGCGGGGAAAACGTATTAGGTCAATTGAAGACATTAAACTTGAGTCGCTACGTGCAGAGATTGACATGAACAACTGTTTCGAGGATTGGAAAAAACGTTGGCATAAGTGTATTGAGATCAAGGGATTTCACTTTGAAATAAATTAAGAATTTTAAAATTGTATCAAAGTCTTTCTCTTTTTTGCTCATGGTAGTAATTTTTAGAAGAAATATTAGTTTCGATAGCGTTGCCACCTATTATAAATTAACTCAGCAATGTGCTAGCAACTATTGAAAGTTAAATATTTGCTTAAAGCGCGACCAAAGCGTATTTCTAAAATCTTGAAAACTACATAGAGTTGCCACATATTGAAACAGTTTGTGGAATATAAGGAATTCTCTCTGGTTTTTATAGAAATTTTAGAAAGTGTCACGAAAGCCAGCAATAGCAAGCATATTTGATAATAGACTAACCGCCTGTAGGTTAAGTAATATACTTATTTTTGGGCTTAAGCATATGATTTAAAAAATGAGATAAAATGTGATTCGAGCATGAGGTTGAAGACTTTGCTAACAAAAATGGTCTCAACTAAAGCTGACAGAAAAAGGAATGTGTCCTGGATGCATTTCTTCAATTTGAGTTATAGAAAGAACAAAAATTAAACAAATAATATATGCACTTGTATGAAAGTAGTAAATATTTATGTATAAAATTAATAAAAAAAAAATATTTAAATAAAAAATAATAATTTGATTTCTTATAAATATTTGTCACTCATTATGACAAAACTATTCTCGCAATTTTCTAAACACAAATTTGAGCGACAGTATAGAATTCAAGTGTTGTTATTATGCCATTTTTACGCACACAACTGCGATTAGATTGTACACATAAGCAATTAACTATTTATTTCACACATCTCATTTAGATTGCCACATGTGTTGATAGTAAATATTGAAAAAGCACGTCGAAGCATTCCGTAATTCTACAAACAATTTTAAATTGGTACACAAGCGTGGCTGTGAGATTACCTGAAATCGCAAACAGCAGTCAGCGGTGGAGAACTCACCACACATGCATACAAATATGTACATTTAAGTATGTATATTTCGAACTTATGTACGTGAGTATGTAAGGTCATTTCGGCACTAATAATAAACAAATGTTCATTGACATATAAACATACACATTTTTCATTTGCACGTGTCGTCGTTTCCGTTCAGCTCTAATTTTCCAAATTAATTGCTTGTTGTTTTAGTTGTTGTTATTATTTTTGTTGTTTCTGCCTTGTACGCATTTTATTGTATGTCTTCGTTGGTGTCATTCAAATTCCACGCGCGTATTTATTTTACGCTTTCCTACGTAACATTTACATACTAAAATATTAACAAAAACAGCAACAAAAACCACAACAGCATTGTATTTATTGTTGCCGTTGAATGTTGTCATTGATATCAAATGGTTGCGCGTGTGGCTTCGCGTTCACGATTATGCCCAAAGACTCTGTCACAGATATGCGCATGTACATTTGTATTTGTGTTTCTACATATGCATGTTTATACTCTCCTGTGTTAGTACGTTTGTATATGAGTGTGCGTGTGTGAGAGAAACATGCGCGCGTGTAACTACTCGCTTTTAAACATTCATACATAACGACGCTGTTTATTATTTTTTATTGCTTCGACTTTTGCTTTTGTTTTAGTGGCTGTTGCTGTTGTTGTCGCTCGTGTTGTATTGTTTATGTTGTACGTGTGTCGGTGTGTTGTTATTTTGCATTTTTGTTTGGCTGCAGTTGTTATCTTTGTTCATTCGGCATGGCATTTTCATAGAATTTTAAAAACATATGGACAAATGTAATGATTATTGGGTTGTTTTTCTGAATACGCTCATAGGCATTATTTAAATTTTTTTTACTTTAAATTTGTTTTTATTATTATATATGTACATACTTATGTATATGTATATACATTATATGTACATATGTATGTATGTACATATATATTTTATTTAATTTTTAATTCTTTTCTTTAACATTTTTTTATACTTTTTAAACGATTTAATAAAAAACTACCTTATTTTTTAAATTTTATTTTTTTATCTAAAAAATAGATAAAAACAATTTATTTATTTTTAATACATTTTATTCAACTTTTTTATTTAAACAATTGTTTTATTTTTAATTTTTATATTCCAGTTTTATATTTTTCAAATTGGTTATACTATTTAAATCTTTATTTTTAAAACTTTTTATTATTATTTTTTATTTAAACAATTTATTCATTTTAAAAATTATTATTTTTAATTTTTTAATTTTAATTTTTTTTTTTATTTAAAAATATAGTTTTTAAAATTTTTCATTTTTTAAATTTACTGTTAGTTTCTTTTATTTTTATTTTCCTTTCTCGTTTTGGCTGATTTTTGCATTTTTTGTTGTTGGTTTTTTCAATTTTTATCCTTTTCTCCATTTATTTTTTAAATTAATCGTCAATTTTTTATTTTTTAAACTATTTTTTTTTTAATATTTCAATTTTCTACTTTTACTTTTATTTATTTTCTATTCTTATATTTTTCAAATTTATTTATTTATAAATTTTACTTATTTTTAATAAGTACTATTTTTGTCAATCGTAATATTTTTATTTTTTAAATTTTTTTATTTTCAATTTTATATTTTCAAATTTTTATTATATTCAATATTTATTTATTTTTAATTACTATTTATTTTCTCTAATTTTTCTGTTGTTTTATTTTAATTATCGTTATTTTGGTATTCTTAAAATTCTAAATTTTTTTTTAATTTCATTTATTTCATATTTGTTATCTATTTTCAATTTCTATTTATTTTTAGTAACCGTGTATTCTTATTTTTTTCTCATTTATCGATTTTTTTTTTAATTTATCGAAAACTCTTTCCTTTTTTTCATCTTTATTTTTTTCGGATTTTTTATTTTTTCCATTTTTTATTTTTTAAATTTATCGTCATTGTTTCTGTTTTAAAATGTTTTCTATCAAAAGAATTTAATTTTTAAAATAAAAAATTTTAAAATATACAGTTTTCGATAAATTAAGGAAATAAAAGACTAAAAAATTTAATTTATTGACAATTTCTTATTTTTTTCGTCTTCCTTTCTTTTAGCTGGATTTTTTGCAATGTTCTTGTGTTTTGTTTTGATTATAATTTTTGACAGTTGCTATTGTAACAGTTGTTTTGCATGTTTTGTACTCGCCGAAAATATTACGGTTGCCAATCTCACACTCACACAAGCAATTATTTTTTAAAACAAAAACAATTTAAATTTGACAGCTAATAATTTCTGGCTAATGGCATTTTGTTGTTGTATTTGTAGCAAGTTCAGTTCACAAAATATATGTACATAAATTTTTAAATTTTTATCACAGCTAATTTATTAAATATGTATTTTAACTGTGGTGAATAATAAACTTATTGCTATTTTTTGTTTTTTTTTTTGTTTAGCATTGCTAACGAACGAACTTTTAATATTTTTTTGGAATTTATGCATTTTTGTATTTTGTTGAAAAACATATTTTTAATCAATTTTGCACTAGTTGGCTCTTAAAAACGATTTTTAAATATTATATTATTAAAATATTGCTTGAATTACTAAACAAAATATTCAAATATGATTTATTATAATTTTTGTTGTCGAGAATTTTTAATATTTTTTGTATTATGTTTTTTTTTCTTTCTCAGAATAATTAATATCTAAATGTTTTGCGGTTAAGAAGAAGAAGAAATGTTTTTGCGGAAATTTTTAATTCTTTGTTTTTGTTTTTGCGATTTTCAATAATTTTGTTTCGAAAATTGATATTTTCACGGAAAAATATTTTTGCGATAATTATTATACTTTCATTTTCGCATCTTAAATAAAAAATAAATAAAATTAATACTTCGCATCCAAATTTATATTTTCGTACATTTCACATGTTTTTCTCTTCTTCATAGTTTCATAGAAAACTTAAAAAAAATTTTTCTTAAAGTAAGAATTTTCATTCATTCACTATTTTTTCAATTAAATACAAGGGAATATATTTTTTTAATACATATATGTATATGCATAAGTACATATGTTATTAACACCAAAGCTTCCTTCACCATACAAAGCACACTACATGCTTTCTTGGCTGCTAAGTTGAGGATTCTAGCAAATTAATTATAGCATTTAAGTTCAAATTCAAAATTAGCTATTTATAAATCTCTACTGGATGTCAATCACACGCTTGCCTGCGCAGTAATATTGAGTCATAAAACTGGAATAATGCCAGGGCTAAGCACATATCACAAGACCGAGTGAAGCAACAGGAGCAGAAGCACAACAAAAGAATACAAACCCTCCATACTACTTCAATCTGAAAAGCAATGTGATATTTTATTTACTCTTCAATCATCATTGCGGCTCACTGTGTACGACTTTATGCAATACTATCAAGCAACAGTTAAAAAATATTTCAAATGAAAATCATTCGCTGCAAATCATCGGACAGGCAAATCAAACTGCACGGGGCCAATAAGGCAAGTATGACGTAAATCGGATTAACGCACGTTCGAGTGAAATGGAATTATTAGCGTAGAGCCGTCATTCTAAGTCGTGATGTTTAGCGGTCGAAATTAATTGTGAGTGGCTTTATATGCAATTATATTGACATGCTTATTCAGATGTGTATTTTAATGACCCACCTATTAGTCGGCATGTGGTAAGGAACCGCATGTCCTTTAGCTTAAAATAGCTGCGTATTGTGAAGGCTTCTGGTTGCAAACCTCCGTGAGCGCTTTTAGGTGACGCATGTGGCGCACAAAACGCTTCAAGGCGCCGCTACAAAATATTAGCACAGCGGGGTTTAGTCATTTAGCACAATTTATATAGTAACACATTGCTCTTTTGTAAATAAGTTAAGGATTAAGAATACAATTTTCAGTGATGATACAAGTTCTCGTGACCCAAGAGTTTTTCTATCACGACATCAACTGTAAACGTAGTTAAATAGACTAAATAAAGTTTTTCACCACTGGTGTGGTAACGCTTTAATTATTTACAACGAATGTTATTTATAGCCACAAAAATAAACTTTAATTTATCTTTTTATTACTATAAGCTTAGTTAATACCAAGCATTAATACCAAGCGTCGTATGTAGTCATACAGAGAATATTTACTTTTTTTTACAAAAAATATGCATATTTTTTAATTTTAAATTCACCAAAGGTGTGGTGAAAATTTTTAAAACAATTTTCATATTTCAAATTTGTTTACAACACAGTTGTGGTGAGTTTTTAAACTGTCTATATGTTTAAAATTTCACCACAGGTGTGGTGAATTTTTTATTTTAATTTTTATATCCCAATTTTATTTTCCATGAAACTGTGTTGATTTTTTTTCAAACAAACCACAGGCTATCAATTCCACCACAGCTATGGTGAAAGTTTTAAAAGCCATTTTTACGTTTCAAATTATTTCAAAATATCTGTGGGAAACTTTTTTGTGCATTCTTGTTTAATATCGAATATTTGACTTTGAATTCTTACTTAAATGTTAAGTTTCCGCGTTAAAATATTTAGGGGCGATTTGGGGGGAATGCATTTATTGAAATCTACACAAATAAATTAGTTGAAGTTCCTTGATTTAAGATACAAAATATATGGTTTATTATAAGGGTATTAGTTGTTGTCAGTCCCAAGCCTATAAATGTGGAAACCCCAAAGGCAACAAAAACAAATTGCTAGAAGCAAATAAAGAAGCTTTGATGTTAAATATTTAATTAAATTTGCTTACACGTGTTGCCGCTTTTGGCCTTAATCGTACGAATACAACCACAGCGGATAACTATTAAAACGCGCACGCATTGGACATAGTCATCGATGACGCGCTACACACATGCTCACACTATTTACATATGTATGTTTGTCTGTATGATTACGCGTATACATACATATGTACATATGTATGTAGCGTTATGTTATTACACACTCAGTGACGCACAGCGCGGGGGTCTTTACTTTCGCCCGGCGCTCCAAACTGGCACGTGTGTGATTCATACAGCCATTAACCAGATACATATCCGCCGCTGCTAGCATTATTATATCTTTTATACCAACATGCCTGTGCGTCTTAATATTATTGCTTATTTGGTTGTTAGCAGTTGTTGTTCTTGTATTTGTTTCAACAGTTTTCGCTTCTGCGAAAGAGTAAAAACGAAAGAAATAAATAGAGAAAAGTAAACAAAAACTGCTTAGCGCGTTCACCTCGATGGTTTTTGTTTAATGAAGGTGTGTGCGTATTAAGCTTCGGCATAACTACAGGCTTTTATGTGCATATGTATGTACATATGTACATATGTCTGCATGCGCATAAGTATGTATGTATGCCCATAAATTAATAAAAATTTAGCGTGTTAATGTCTCAGCAACACGCTTACAAACACAAGCTAACAAGCCACATATTCACATATGGCATAATGTACACAAACACACACACACATCTTTTATGCTTGCATGTGTGCGCGCGGTGATGGCTTTGCACGCGCTTCTCAATCATCATTGCCAGCGCTGTCGTATCGTCGCTGTGTTGCCGTTTGTCAAAGTAGGGCGTAGCTTTCTGAGAAAAATGTATGTAGTCATCAGTGTTAAGCGCATACCGGCGATAACACAACGCAACATTCGAACATACGTACCTACATATACATATGTGTATGTATGTTTATACAAACCAAAAAAAAATTTAATTTCAGTTGCACCAAAAAATACCCTTCACAACTGACAAACTTTGCATAATAGAACTTGATTTTGTTCGTTAAGTTTGTATGGCAGGGATATACTATAGTAATCCGATCTGTACAATTTCTTCAGAGGAGATTGCGTTATTGTTTTGGACAAGAACCTATAACAAATTTGGTGAAGATATCTCATCAAACACAAAATTTTTTCATACAAAGACTGCATTTTGGTCGTTCACTTTATATGGCAACTATAGGCTATAGTAATCCGATCTGAGCAATTTCTTCGGAGAATGCATTGCTGCTTTGCACAGCAAGTTATGCCAAATTTCGCGAAGATATTTTATCAAAAACAAAAGTTTTGCATACAAGAATATAATTTTGATCGATCAGTTTTCATGGGAACTATATACTATAGAATCCGATCTGCACCATATCTTCGGAGATTACATTATTACTTTGGACAATTAGAAATGCCAAATTTTGCGAAGATATCTCGTCAAATACAGAAGTTTTCCATACAAGGACTCTATTTTGATCGATCAGTTCATATGGCAACTACATATATGCTATAATGGTCCATGATGTGTAAAAAATTTCAGATCGATATCTCTGAGACTTATAAACGATTTTGGCTAAATAGGCTCGGCTCGTTATGCTGATTATTTATATACTATTTATGTACATATGTATGTATATATACATATATTTCTTTTATAGGGTTTACAATTTTTCCTTTTGAATGACTTTGTATCTATTATATCATGTTTAGGGTATAAATATGACTACATTTATCTAATAGATAACTACATGCATAAATGTTGGCACGTTTCGATACAAATCAGTGAAATAAATTTCTGAATTGTTGAGCCGTAACAAACAATGCACTTAGTTTGTATGTATATAAATGGGTGAATGTGTCTATCTACCATGTGATATACAGCTATGTACATACTTACATATTTGTTTACTTTTGCCACTATCATGCTTCCAGAAGCATACAGAAAGCTTACTCAATAACTCATAGTTACAGGTTTTTTGGGTAAAGTTTAGAGGAGCTCGCGCGGCGGTATCCAAAAACTTCCATCAAAGTCGAGATAGTACAGGAAGTGTATCAAACAGTTATTAAAATGTATTATTTAATATACCGTTGCCATAAAATTTTGTAAGATTTTTTTTTCTTAGTAAAACCATCGAGCTGGCGCCGCGAATTTAATAATGACGCACACTAAAGCTCTTCAGAGATCTTCGATTCGAAATTAGGCTTCTAAAAACATCGAAAAATATTTTTGTATTTTCTACTTGCTACTGGAGGCAATAATATTCTTTCCGTTAACTTTTTGGGCAAAAAATAGCTTTTCCTAAAATTCTTGAGACATTGGAATGCGGCTTTCAGCTTGAAAACAAAAGCAAATAGCCCTGCAATGCTCGGAATAAAATCGTGGCATACTCCACAAAAAATATTCTTCCACTTTACCGATATGTCGCACACAATGGCAACCTTATAAGTATATTTTTCCTTTCAGAAAACTCTCCAGAAATCCGTCAATCGTATGGATTTGGTTTTAAGCTCATAGGACGCAGCAATTGTCGAACTAAAAAATAGGTACTCACAAGATTTGGCTTGAGTAGAATTGAATACTTTTACATATACATATGTATATACATGATCAAATAAATACCGATTATATTTATATATACATAATCAAAATAAACGCTTGAAAGCAGCACTCAGTAAGTCAAGTTCAGTTGAGTTGCCATCCAACACGAAATGAGAACTGTTGTGGAGATTTTTATTTAATCACCGAACTGATAGAGTATCAGTGAAACCGTTATCACAACTTATGACGTCTGCGTAATCGCAACTTGTATTCTCACTGCGATATTCACCTCGTCAGCATTGCTCAAAAATATTTGGAAAATATTTATAATGACAAAACAAGAAGACCACAGTAAAAGTTGTATAATTTGTGACTCATTAAAAACAAAGAAAATTAAATTGATTTTTTTATTGCTAACGTTTCACTATATCATATTACATATATGTACATATATTACATAAAATTTTCAACTTACGCTGGCAGATATAACCAATATATAACAAATATATAACCATTTTAAAACCAATATATAGCAAACATATAACCATTTTATAACCAAAACTCAAATTTTGTTTCGATATGAGTGGTTTCTATTATATCGTTTTTTCTTCGCCCGTAAACTTATGAAAAGTGATGTTATAAGGTCTTTATCTATTTTTAATTAAAATATTAACAGTCTGGTGTCCACACAAGACAAGGATACTGCAAAATAGTTAAAGAATTCGATAAAATCCCACGCAGAAGCAGGCAGTAAAAGAAATGTTTAACAAAGAATGAAGAAAATTGTAAAAGTATTATTCTGAATTGAACAAAATTTGAGTTCTTGAATTAAAATTTTCCGCAAAAAAAGCAGAGCGAAAACAGCTGTTTCTTAAACTACTTCACCACCTGGTAAGGTGAGTATACGGAAATTATATTAAAATAGCCACCTGATAAGGTGAGTATATGAAAAGAACCTTCACACAAACTATAATTTTCCAAATATATGCGCAATTGGCTTTTAGTTGAATGTGAATACACTTATCATTTAACGCAATATTTTTGTTGGTAATATGCCGTGAAATAAAAAGTGCTTACATATAATATATACATACATACGTTTTTACATTTGAGTGCCACAAATGATAAGCTAGCTCGCCAAATTAGTTTATTCCAGTTTTTGTTAGTTTGATGGAATTTATTTGAATGAATTTTTGTTTTAATTACTGCGGTGGCTGGTGAAAGGCGTTGAATTGTCGGGTTTTTTATGTTTTTTTTTAATAATGAATGATAGGAAAATTACCAACGATTAAATGTGCGTAAAATATTATGAATTAATCAGTGCGAACTTTACTTATACTTAGTGGCGTTAGACATTATGGTGCGCTGTGGAAGTATACATATTATGTACCATATCTGTATGTACAGGCAATTTGATTAGATAAAATAAAACATGTGCTTTACGAATGATGAATTAGACCTAGATACATTTTTTTTCATTTAAGGAGATATTTTAACAAATTTTTACGTGCACGTGATCTTCTACAGTTTATGGAAAAAAATTTGCATAATTGAGCAAATAAACGTCATAATACTTAAAAATTCGAATTTGTCTGCTTAAACTATCCAGCAGTCACTAAATGAATGCAAAAGATTATAACAAGTGTTTTAACCGGCTCTAACCTGGTTCAAAAGTAAATATTGAAACTAAAATTAGTTAAATATGTCCAAGTAAGATATTTGCCCACGGGCAAAAAAAAAAATAATTTGTTTAATCACTTGTTTCAAATTTATACATATGTATATCTTTTTTTTTTTTGTAGAGAGCGCTTTTAAGGAGTGGAAATTATGTGAAGGCCTTCTGCTTTAGTAGCGTTGTTTTGAAGATAAAAAGGGAAATAAGCATATTCTCAGAAAATACTAACTTAATTGAATCAATAAGGCAACATTTGTTCGGAGTATTTGTTGTGTGCATTGCAAAATCGTTTTCAAATGAAGAAATAAAACTCAACATATACGCGATGTTATATTGTAAATACATACATATGTATGTATATGTAACATATGTATAAGTTGAGTTAAATAATAATCAATCTTCTCTGTTTCAATGCACTCGCCTACATACCGAGACGCACACGCGCCGAGCACTTTTAGCGTCACGCTGAGCGCATTGCGCCATCGCCATTAACTGTGTGTGCCCCTGGTGCATATTTTATGTCTGTATGTACATATTTTGCAATATATACATATGTACAAATATAATATTTTATGTTTAGCAAACGAAGAGTCAATCCATGAGCAGAACCACCCATTGGCTAATGGCTATGAACGCAGAGATGACAATTGACTGTATTTATCTGAATTGTATGCGAGTGTGAAAAATGGTGGAAATTAAATAAATTATGTTTAATGTCGTCGTTTGTGTATGTATAAGTTAATTATTTTTAAGTTGGTGTATTTATGAGTTAGAGTTTTATTTTTTGCGTCAACAGTTAAAAAAAGTCCGCTAGTTGGTTCTTTTAGGTGGTTATTCCGACATAAATACAGTAGGCACTAGGAAATTGGAACTCTCTACACATACTTTCATATTTATTAAGTTTAAAAATTAAGATTACAATATTTTAATCAATTAAACTTCAAAAACTTTAATTCGAATAATTAAATATATTTTATATAACATTTTTCATGAACCAAAATAAAATGGTTAAATAGATTTAAAAAAGTAATATGAGTAATTTTCAAATAATATAGTTTAAATTTTTTTTTAAATAATTAAAAATAAAATTAAATAAAATATTTTTTGATAGTGCAAAAATATTTTTTAAATAAAAAAAATAAAAATAAATAATAAATATTTTTTTATTAAAATTAGAAAAAAAAATTAATTAATTAAAATAAAAAATATTTTTTCAATTATTAAAACAGAACTAAAAAATTTTTTATTTAAATATATGCATATGTTTAAATATTTTTTTAATTAATTAAATTTCTTAATTTTAAATTAAAATAATATTTTTATTTTTTTTTTTTATTTTTTTTTTATGAATAAAAATAAAATTATTTTTTAATAAATGAAAAATATTTTTAGTGAAAAATAAAAATAAAAATAAATATTTTTTTTGAAATGAAAATTAAGGAAAAAAATTATATTAATTAAAATGCAAAAAAATTTATACATATACACATACATATGTATGTATGTATGTACATATGTACATATATTTCCATTATTAAAAAATAACTAAGAAAAAATATAAAAGAAAAGAAAAAAATAAATAAATATTTAACATATAAATAAAATTTACAATATAAATATTTTTTTGATTAAAAAAATATTTTTTTTTGAAAATAAAATTAAATAAAACTAAATACATTAAATTAATTAAAATAAAATATATATATATGTACATACATATGTATGTATATTTTTCAATTATTAAAAAAATTAAAATTTTTAAATATTTTGGTTCTTAGTTATTTTTAATAATTGAAAATAATATTTTTTAATTAATTAATTTTTTTTTTAATTTTAATTTCAAAAAATATTTTTTATTAAAAAATTATTTATTTTTAAATATTTTTTTCTTTTTTTCTCACTTTTATATTTTTTTATTTTCTTATTTACAAACAGCTTACGCAATCAAGGGTTAATTGAAAACTTAAACATAAACGCACATTCTTATTTCTTATAAGCGATTACTCAGCAATCATCAAGCAAAAATTTCAAAGAAATGTATTTACTTCAAAGACCAACTAAAGGATTAATATGAAAAAAAATGTCTTTAATGAAAAAATGTATAAGTTTTTTCTCAAAATATTTCAAAGGTATTAAGGAAACAACAAATAAATTAAAAGAAATACCCCACGGCACCACTAAAGGGTTAACATGAAAGTATTGCTCTTCTAAAGAGTGGAATTATATTGTTGCTGCTCAAAAGTTAAGGAAATAAAAGTAAAGAAAATATCACAGGCAAACCCAAGCCAAAATTAGACAAGTTTTAAAGGCTAATTAATTTGTTAATACTTTGTTGACTGTTTATTTGGAATGTGCAAATATTTATGTATAATAAACTCAACCTTATTTACTATTCATTTGCTTGCTAAGCACATTTCAAAGAGTAAATACACACATATAAATTCACTTAAATCAATAAAACAATACAATGTAAAGGCATATAAATATTTACACTAAACAAATATAAATATGAATAAAACACTTGAAAGTATGCAGGCTTAGTAAGTTAGCACTTGAGCAATTCTACAAATTCAACATTTCAGATAATTTTCAGAATTTCGCACGGGCAGTGGATTCCCGGAAATAAACTTAAGTTTTTAAGCGGAGTTAAAGCGATTTGAAAAATTAAAAAGGAAATGGAAAAAAACTAAAAATAAAATTACAAAAAACCGGAAATGCAGAATGTTACAAACGGATATTAAAATGCCGTTATTAATAAGCATGTGCAAAATAAACATCCGGTTTGAGATCAATTGAGTAATAATCACGCTAAAATTGCGGCTGTTACTGGACTACATTGTTATTTTTAGGTTATGTCAGAAGTGAAGTCAAGTTTTTTTTAATTTTTGCTGACATGTTATACTACAAAGGGCTGTTTTATATATGTACATATGTATTATATATAAAAGATGCATATATATTTAATGCATAACTCCAACATTCAATGCCAGCAAGTTGTTGATAAGAACTTTTGTACAAGTATACTGAACGTATGTATATATGTGATTGATGACGCATAAGTTCAGGGATTACTCGAACACAAAGGTGTCGTTTGCGAACGCCTTTTGTGAAGCATGTTTTGCCCCTAATATACAGCCTAAAGCTGCCTGAAGAGTTCTTTTGTTCGTTCAGGTATCTTCAGGTCTACAGTAAGTACAGCATAATAAGACTAGTAAGAACCTAATTAAACAATAAAAAAAAATTAAAACTTGTTTTATGTGTTTATAAATCAATGAAAATAACTATTTGAATAACATAAATTTACAGCAAATTTTAATTTCTTTTAATAAAAATTAAATATTCATACTAACCCCACCTTCAGTTATACTCAGCCATAACTTCATTTTAAATCTTAACTTTCTGGTTACCGCAATCTTTGAACGATTATTTTTTTATTTTCCACAATTTTTTCATTAAAAATAATTACAATATGTCCTAGAAAATCACATATACCATAACTGTAAATATTATTTCTCAATTTATCTGATTTTTAATAAACTTTCAAACCTTTTTCTAACAATTTTGTTACTTAGCCAAGACATAAACCTATTAAGGTATGATATAATATCTCTTAGGTGCCTTCTATATTATTTTTAGAACTTTTTCTGCTTTCATTTATACACTAAATCAAAAAGTGAGTCATTGCATTAACAGTAAAAGTTAGAGCTAAATATGTGACAATTATGGCAATAGAAGGCAAGGTGCCTCCATTAAACGGCAATTTGGGCGTACAATTGTGTATATAGAGCAAAAAGTTAAAAAGGGTGTGATTGCAATCTTTTATAATGTATACATTGGAGCGGGTTAAATTTTTTTCTATAAAATCTCGCAAGCGAGAAATGTTCCACGGTTCATTTTAAACAAATTTTTCTAAGAAAGTAAGGATCTAAAACCAGTTTCGAGCCAGCGATTCCCGATTTTTGACGTCCGGTAAATTGACCCACTCTAATATACATATATAAATATATAGTAATATTTTCGTATGAACTCATCTTGTACTGTGCGCCTACTTCCCCTTTGACTACTCACTTCTTATAGCCCTCAAACGTAGCATAATCTTTTAGCTTCATCTAAAAATATAAAATTACAACATATGTCTCAACAAAAATTAACTGTAAATCCCGCTTTGCCACTTTTCTACCAACTTCTTTCCTCTAACTTACCTTACTGTTGCAGTTTCTTATGAAATTTCAAAATTACGGCACATGCCTCAAATAAAAAAAAAAATTAACTGTAAATCCAGCATTCAAATTTTACGCTCATTTCCTATTTTGCATGCGAAAGTTATGCAGCGCCAGATGGAACCCTAAACACAGACACACTTTACCTTTTACATTTGCCAACCGAAATTCCAGCACCAACCCACACACCGTGCCGCCGTTAAAATATTTTCTTTAACTTTTGCGTACTTACATTGCCTATAGGTATCATTAAACCTTCACACCCACCCACGCCTTAACTCGGATGAAATGCTTACCGATGCCACTGTAAAATGTCGCGCAGACACGCTTACGCTGCCGGGATGGCAGACAAGAAATACGCAAAACGAAACTAGAAAAAGAAAAAAATAACAAGAAGGATATACCCTAGAGGTCGACCGGTCAAAGGCGCGTGTGCCTCTCGGCATATTTGCGTGTGTAAAAATTTTACAATACTCTTTATTAACATTCTGCGTAAAATTGTTTCACGTGCCAGTGCTGTGCAAGGCATTCAGTTGAACAGTGGTTAAGTAGTGGTGAAATCAGACCACGAAATCAATGCTTGAAAGAAATTGCTTTGAAATGGAAATGCAGCGTTTAGATTTAGGGGCAAGAAAAAGCATATTTACGTTATTAGAAGTAAGTATGTAGGAATTTATTTTCAAGTCACCTTTTAATGTGACAAATCGAACAAGCAACTGGCTTAAGTACAATGGGCTGACTGACTTAAACAATTGAAAAGAGAATAGCAATGTGTTATAGCACTTCATGGTGGTAAACACGGTACATACCGTCCTTCTAAGCTTAATTCAACTGGTAAATTTCGGAATTGCTTTGAAATGCAAATTATTTTAACGAGAGAGAGAGCGTCCACTCTGCAGACACCGTAAGTCAATCGACGTTGCTCACGAAGTCGATTTGAGTTTCTTCCCAATTGGACTAAACTGGATTACAGCGTGATGTCTTCGATAATTATGACTAATAAACTACATATTTTGTAGTCCATGTTTAAGAGACAAGTTTTCACATGATTGTCCGTGAAAGAATTTAGTAAAGTCACCGAAACTTGTATTGGTAAGGAACCAGCTGCGTGCCGCGGTGACAAAACAAGTCGGACTCGCCACTTCGAAGGCAAATACCACAAAAAGTTTTACAATTTTTAATCAATTTTGAGGTTATGCCAAATGAAAATTTTATACTTCTGATTCTACAAAACAGAATATATAATTAAAATTATTACTTATTTATAAATATTTTACAAATTTTATATATTATATCGTTGATAGCTCTTATAATTGTTTCAAAGTTCAGAGACCGATTAGAAAGCGCGTGTAAGTAAGTAGCTGGCAATTTAGATTAAATAATTATTATTTTTTACTTTCCCACGCAGCCGTGCTATCGCAAAAATATTTATAAAAAGATAATCATTTATGATGACTCTAATGATTATTGCTTTTAGACTGCGTAAAAAGCTTTTAATTTAAAATATTTAGTATTAAAATAATATTTTTATTACATTTAAATTATTATTTTTTAATCATTAATGCCACCCTTTAGTCCTAAAATGTGACATAAAAAATTAGAAACACAAACCGGTTGCTAATTATTGAATCTATTACTGGCGTAAACAACAATAAATACATTTTTTCGTCTCAGATATGTCGAACGATGTGCCTGAAAGAGTGGTTTTGTGCATTTTTTTCATCATTACTTTAATAAGAAGAAAACCTCAGACGAAAGTTATCAATATATGATAAATATATGCTCTGGATATGCGTATGAAAATTGACCTACCGGTAGCCAGTGGAAAGGGTTCAGAGGCCCGCTACGCTGTGCATAACAAGAGCTTTAAGTACAACTCCAGCGGCGGCTGTTGAATTGGTACTAAACCTGCCACCTTCGCTGAAAACTGCGCAGCAAAATCGGCGGGACTACTGCAGGCTGCAGGAAAATTTACATTTATAGAACCTTCGGGCATAGCTCGGTGGGTAATTGCGGTTGCGCAAACACCGGCTATATGATCACACTTTTCAACTAGGAAAGAAGGTTCAAAGTAAACATAATGCCTAGCATAATGGTACATTAGCTATGGAGTTGGTGCTGTCCAGAGTTAGGCATAAGGCAACACTTTAAATTGTCAGACCACTGCTGTATATTTCAAGCTAAGGTCTTTGCTATTGCGAAAGCCGCGGAGCTGGCCTCTAATGCACCTGCAGGCAATTCCAGAGTCAACATCTACGTAGAAAGCATATAAAAAAAAATGTTTTTCATTTCACGAGATATCTTTTGAAAATTTGACATTTCAGAATAATTTTACAGACCAAGGAGAAACGATATAATAGAAACCATTTAAATTGAAACAAAATTTGGGTTTTGGTTATAAAAGGGTTATATGGTGATTATCACACACTCATATCGAAAAGAAATTAAGTTTTGGTTATAAAATGGTTATATATTGGTTATTATATCTGACAGCGATTTTGATTTTTTTTTTTTTGATGAAACACTGTTTTGAATTTCAAGTGACCACATATACATAAGAATTTATTAAGTACCGTTAAGCGCTGTTAACTTATTTTTAACGATATCTCAATTTCGTTTCCATTTTCAGTAGGGATATCAACTTTTTTGCTACCGAAAATAGCTGTGACACAATTTTCTATTTTTACCTCCGGTTAAGGACACTGTGTGACTGTGCTACGCACATACACATACATATATATATATTCAATACATAATAAATGTAGGTATCTGAAAGGGCAGATGCTAAGGAACACAATTTGCCGCGCCAATTGGTGTTTGTATTCAAAATCAATGCCAGCAGCCGACAGCAGGATATCCTTGTCTCTACACCTATATATATATATGTATATATATATATGTATATAGATATATATTATATGATATGTTTTATATATATGCAGGTGGGTATGTGTACGCTTATTTTGCGCAATGAACAATGCGTATTCACACGTCTGTCCTATTCGACCTAAATTCGTCCTTGGCAGTGTAAAGTCGACTGCGGCTACTGCTTCCAACAATAAAGCTGGAGTATACCCATTATATGTATATAGGTATATGTGTATATAAATAGGGAAGAGAAGCGAAAATGAATGAGAAAATGAAATGTATAATCAGAAGAAAATGGCTGCTGCAATAACGATAGCGTGGCTGTATTTTTAGGTGTATGCGTGTTGCAGACAACGCAAACAGGCGATGACAAGAAACAACATTCAGCAATCAATGTGATTGTGTGGACAATGGTTTGCGAAAATACACGATTTGGCAATAGTTATTGTTGTTGCTTGCATTCGTGTCGTGGCAAGTGCAACATTGCCCTTACTGCTACATGAATCTCACACGCAAACATGTACAAAATTATCTGTATAACAAGAAAAAAATTGAACTTCGGTTACAGCGAAGCTATAATACCCTTCACAAACACAAAAGATTCCTTACAAGAACTTCAATCGGTGAGCTTGTATGGCAGCTATAGTGTATAGTGACTTGTTTTGAACAATATCTTTGGATATTGTAGCATTGCCTTTGCCCATAATCCATGCCAAAATTTTGTGAAGATACCTTGTCAAATGATAAAGCTTTCTATATAAGCACTTTATGCCGATCATTCAGCTATAGGAGATAATGGTCCAAAATAATAATAATAAATAGGCGGTTTCCCTTCTTGGGGAGAAAAGTATATGTACAAAACTTCACATCGGTATTTCAAAAACTGAGAGACTAGTTCATGTATATACAGACAAACGGACGGACAGACAGACGGATATGGCGAAATCGACTCAGCTAGTTACGCTGATCATTTAACAGGTCAATAGAAAAATCCCCGGCTTGCAATAGTAAAACATATTTTTTTCAATAGTAAAACATATTCGTTTTCTTAATCCACATAGTTCCCTTCAAGGGTGATATACTGATTATAGCGACCCTCTAACTTTTCGAAGCCAGTTTTGTGCTACGATTTGTGCTTTGCTTTAAAATAGGTCTCCGTTTCAGCGATCACCTCTTCATTCTACGAAAATGCCATCCTAGACAGCATTATTTCGAGATATGAGAACAATAAATAGTCGCTGGGCGCCAGATTTAGAGAATTCATTGAAAATTCATCGAGTTTTGCCAACGTTTTCACTGACACGGTGCATGGTGTTGATGAAACAGTTCTTCCCTTTTTATGGTGCTCAAAAAAATTATTCCATGCGCACCCCAAAATACAGACACCATAACCATACCAGCCAACTGTTGCGTTTTTCCACGCTTTTTAGCGGGTTCATTGTGTGCTGTCCACTCGGATGACTGTCGATTGGACTTCGGAGTGAAATAATGGAGTCATGTTTCATCCATTGTCACATATTGATGCAAAAACTCGGGCTTTTTACGCTTGAACATCTCCAAACACTGCTACGAATCATCAACTCGTCTTTGTTTTTGGCCCAAAGTAAGCTCGCGCGGCACCCACTTTGCGCAGAGCTTTATTATACCCAAATATTAGTGAATGATGTGATTTAAACGTTCAGTTGGCAACTTTAGACTGTCTGCTATCTCGAACCACTTCACTTTACGATCAACCAAAATTATTTTGTGGACCTTTCTGATGTTTTCATCGATAACAACATCTTTTGGGCGTTCACTGCGTACACAGTCTTCGATGTTCACTTCACCATATCTAAACTTAGCATACCAATTTTTGATGGTTGATTTTGATCGAGCAGTGTCCGGAAACTCGTCTTCTATCAAGTTTTTGCTTCAACTTTATTTTTTCCCTTCAAAAAAGCAACATTTTATCATATTCCTCTTTATACATTTTTCCACAATAAAAAAAAAGTTGCTTCACTCAAAATGTTATAATTCACAAACTAAATATCCGACAACTGTCAAGCCCGTCAGGCCGGGGACTTTTCAATTGAGCTTTGTACATACTATACATATGTATATAGTTTATGGGGTCTCTGACGTTCAATTTTGTCTGTTGCAAATATCGTCACGAACTTAACATAGCCTGCAAAGGCATAATATATACATACATATATTATGTATATATACATATGTATGTGAACTTATATACAGAAATATATATGTATATTGTACTTTGTATACGTTTTTCATTCGCCTTTGCTTGCGCTTCGCAACTTGAATGCATCGCTGAAAGCGAATTGACAAAAGCCTACGTCAAAACAGAAATGAAAACTACAACAACAGCAGCAAGAGAAGTGAGTACAATGTTTGCCACAAAGCTGCGCGTCGTCGCTGCCGCTTTGTTGTGCTTTGTTTGCTGCCGCACGCACACACACACGCGAATAAGAATTAACTGCACACTTTGGAGATTTACAAATGTATATTTTTTGCGTTTGTATTTGTAAAATGGCCCTGACGGCAGCGGCACGTGTCGTCCGTTTCCACCCCGCCAGCCGCCGTTTGTCTACCGCCAGACATTTATTACTTTTTCAACACTATTTATGGGATTCACAACTGTGTGTGTGTGTGTTGTTGCTGTTGCTTAAAGGTTAAAATACTTACAGCGTTATTTGAACGACGTTTGCTGCATGCAACGCTCTGCCGCAAAATTTATTTTCGCTTTTATTGCTGTATTTTTTGCACTTCCTGAATTTTTTTTATTTTTATTTTCTTTCTTCAAAACTTTGTATGCTTTTCCTTTGTGTTGCTTCTGTTGTGTTTGGCCGTAGCACGCTGACACACCAAGCGATTTATTGCTGAATGACTATTTTTAAACACGGAATTACACCACAATTTTGGCTTACACTTTTCGGCCTCACGATCCGTTTGCAACAAAAGCAAATTCTTTCCGTTTTGCACTTTTTCGCCAAAACTTGTTTAACGCCACTGTATGTATGTATGTATGTAGCAACGTGTGCGTCGACTGTGGTAAATTTTGCAAAATTTCGCAAAAGCAGACACACCAGACGCTAAGCGACTTTTTTTGAAACACTACTTTCGCTATAACCGCACCAAAGCTCCTCGATTTACATATACGCATGCATACACATGCAATTTACATATATGTATGTATGTATGTATTTTTGTGAAACTTCAATATAGCCCTTTGTTTGGCTCTGCTAAATTTTTATCCATGCACCTTTTCATAAATTAGTACAGCTGCTCGAATTAAACGCGCCCGCTGCCAAAATACCCGTAATTTGTTTTATTTCTATCTGTGTTTATGTTTGGTTGCACGCCCGTGCCCTCCGTTTACACTCTGCTTCTTGCTTGGCCTTTTGTTTATGGTCGCAAAAATGGCTAGGTTTTGTTGGTAGACTTTTCGTGTTCTTAGAATTTGCATCGGCGATACCGTTTTCATGCAATGGAAACCCGTCTAAAACGTTGTGTGATGTACGAACAAGCTAACGCGAGTGTGGTGTAGCCGCGAGCAGCGTACGCTTTTGTATTGGCCGTGTTGATGTCAATGGGCTGCAAAGTGGTGAAATCGGTGTTGCCTACCACACATTTTAGCGCCGAGTGCATGTGGGGCCGTTTTTTCAATGTTTGATTAGTAGTCATCTGTCAGTTAAGATCTGTTTAATTGAATTACGTCTACATTCTGAATGTCTGGTTAGCGGCCAGCTGTCAGTTAAGTTCTGGTTAACTTAATTAAGACATTTTCTTTTGGTAAAGAACCCTTTTTAACCAGCACTTAACCAACAGATCGCTGGTAAATAGACATTGAAAAAACGGTCTTTAGAGTTTTTCACGCAAAAAATATGAGCTTTCGATTTGGAACCAGCGCCGTGGGTCTTGAAAGTTATGCTAACCCTGGTTTTATTGAACACCGAAAGCCAGAAAAAATAAAAAAAAATACAAAAAGTTTATCCTCGCCATAAAAGAGATCGACAAGCGCGTTTATAAAAATTATAAAAATCTATTCAAGCGCTTTTTATCTGTCCGAAACACAGATTTTTTTTATAAAAAAAAAAAAATTAAAACGTCAGCTTCGGTTGCAGCGCAGTTATACTGGTAATACCCTACACAAATAAAAATTTTTCCATACAAGGACTTTAGTGAGATCGGTCAATTTGTATGACTGCTCGCCTTAGGACTCTATCTCCATACACTAGTCGCTTAAAACTTATAAATCTACCTACACTTTCGAGTTGCAGAGAAATACTTTGAGTTATGTTCTTAGTAAAAATCCTGAATGAAACAGTTAGCAATTCTTTTCTCCCGTCGGAAGTTAAATTTGATATCCCCGTTCTCTTTTTGAGGCAGTTTAGACCCCTGCTGTTAAAATCTTGTAGATCTAACGTTGATCTTAACTAACCATTCCGTTGCGTATATCATGATTTTTATTCTAATTCCTGCACTTATCTGATTCACTTTTTGAAGTTAAAAAGACCATTTTGCTTTCTCTTTGTATTTTAAATCTTAGCTGTTGAAATTTTTGTCTCTGAAGCTGAGCAGTTTTAGTTCTAAACGCTTAAAAACTCTCTTGCCTTGCATGACTCGGCTGATTCCGTACGTTTGAGGGTATGCCGGTCGCGTTGGTTGAGCGGGAGAAGGGCAATCTTTTCGATACCATTTTTGTAGCGTGATTTGACCGAAATAAAACGGGAGTAAAATAAAATGTCCCTCAAAACAAATTTCTGCCTGACAAGCGCCACTCAAAACCAGCAACGGCAACACTGACATGTTGTATATACGAAACTCACCACGGCAATTCGTGAACATGGAGAGACAAACACAAGTATTTCCGCTACAATTCTCGCACAAAGCATACAGTGCGCACACATACATACAAACAAAATATACATATTTATGTAGTATGAAAGACAAGACCCCCCAACCTACCGCGGGACCATAGTGTGGCACTCTCTTGGTGCACCGTTTCCGAAACAAACCACCCCGAGTGCGATGTATGGTGTTAATGTGCCGAGCGGAATGCAAGTATGTGCGTAGACATGTTAGCTTTTGTGTGTGTATGTATGTAGGGTTGTGTGTATATTGGTATAATACGCTTTTAATTTCATTCCGTTTTATGCTGGTGGCTTTGTGAGCCCACTTTTCGCAATTCTGACGCGCTCACACATACCTATAAACTTACATAGGTAGATACTCCCCCAACACCAGCAAACACCGTCACACTCCCAAACACACACACATACAGTTAACGAATTTGGCAGAAGTGTAATGTCCGTTTTGCCGCACGTGTAAACCATTTCACCAACCGCACCTATACCTTGACCTTAAAGCGTCTTTACACATACATACATATACGCTTGTATGAATGAAGGTAGTATTTATGTGCGTGTGTGTGTGTACAAATTTTATTCTGAAACGCGAAATATTTATGCATGTTGGTGCACACGAGCGCCTCTAAAAAGCACAAAAACAAAAGCAAATATAGGTAAACACACACTCACAAGCGGTCTACAGTGTGTTTTGTGAATGAATTAAATTGTTGGGGAATATAACTTTTTATTGCCGTTATTTGTATGTGCGAGCAATTAAGTTAAAGCTTAACGTAATTATACGATTGTAAGGGGAAATTAAAAGTGAAATAAAAATAAAAACAGAAGCAATAATAAAAACAACAACAATTGTAAAAGCGCGCTATATTAACGCCAGTTATTTGCTCGCTTGATTTCATTATTATGTAACTTTGCGCGGAGTCGAAGTGATTTGGTGTGTTGAAGCAAGTATCTTTATTTAATATATGATTAATTCAATGTAATAAAACAAGCAAAAATGTTAACGCGTTCCTCCGTATAGCGTAAAGTGTTATAAAAAGGTCTTTATAATTATTTCAATCGGCCAGTTTGTATGGCAGCTGTAACCTATACTGGTGCGATATCAGCGATTCCAAATAAGTAACTTTTTGTACTATAGCATATTGTCCGATCTAAAAAATGGCTGCGGAGATTGTAGTACTTCCTTGGACAATAGTCTATGCCACATTTTGTGAAAATTATTTGTCAAGTAAAATAGTTGTCCATACAAGCACTTGATTCCTATAGTACAGTTTATATGACAGCTATATGCTATAGTAGTCCGATCTTAAAAATTGGTTCGCAGATTGTAGCACTTCTTTGGATAATAGTCTACGCCAAATTTTGTAAAGCCACCTTGCTAAATAAAAATGTTTTTCATATAAGGAATTGAGTTTGATCAGCCAGTTTGTATGGCAGCTATATGCTATAGTTGTCTGATTTAAAAAAAATATTCGGAGATTATGGCACTTCTTTGGACAAAAGTCTATGCCGAATTTCGTGGAAATTATTTGTCAAATAAAATAGTTGTCCATACAAGCACTTGATTCCTATAGTACAGTTTATATGACAGCTATATGCTATAGTAGTCCGATCTTAAAAATTGCTGCGGAGATTGTAGTACTTCCTTGGACAATAGTCTATGCCAAATTTTTTGAAGCTACCTTACCAAATAAAAATGTTTTTCATACAAGGAATTGAGTTTGATCAGTCGGTTTGTATGCAGCTATATGCTATAGCGGTTCGATCTCAACAATTTCTTCAAAATTTGTTGCGATACCTTGGAAAGAAATCCGTTCCAATTTTTGTGCAGTTACCTTGTCAAATAAAAAAGTTTTTCGTACAAGGACTAGAGGTGGATCGTTCAGTTTCAGCAGCTACATATATCCTATACTGGTAGGATATCAGAGATTCCAACATATTAGCAACTTGTTGTGAAGAAAAAGACGAATTCAAAATTTCAGACCCATATCTCAAAAACTGAGGTATTATTTCGCGTATACAGAGAGAGAGAGAGAGACAGGCATGATTTAATCGTTTCAGCTCGTATATACTTATAGATTCTCCGACATTTCCGATCTCTTTGAAACATAAGCATAACTTTTGATAGTCATAGTTTCAAAGTTGTATATTATGGCGCCCGACTACGTAAGCCTAGAAATTCAACTAGAGATCACTTCAGCCTTTGACGAATAGTGACACTTTGTAGCGAAAGCTTAAATGAGATCTAACGTATATATTATATGTATATTAAAACCTTTAGAGGGAACAGCTCTTGTATTAGGCGCGCTAAACACGGATAATATCGCAGAAGAGCAAACAATGAACTTCAAAAACCATGAATTCGCACAGGTGAATCATCTACCAAACATCTCTCCTTATATAATTTTTTTTAGAACAACTTTTAGGGGTTCCAGAGCAGAACGCTACTCGATTTTATACTTCTTTTGTAACAGTGAAATTATACAATTGTTCGAACTCAGAGATCGTCATTGACGTTATCAAACTGAAGATCAAA
The DNA here is from genome assembly GCF_016617805.1 of Bactrocera tryoni. Classification (NCBI taxonomy): domain Eukaryota; kingdom Metazoa; phylum Arthropoda; class Insecta; order Diptera; family Tephritidae; genus Bactrocera; species Bactrocera tryoni. The sequence goes on from NC_052499.1 coordinate 19,628,286, forward strand.
CCAACAATGCTTGATTATAGCAAACGCTATTAAGTGACACTTGATAGGATGAACCAAGCTCAGCACTGCCAGCGCTTTATGAAAGCCTGTCTCAAAACTGGTCTCTCTACTCTAAATAAGCCAACGAAGTTAGAACCATACCTACGTGATGGCCGCAGATACGGAGTTATAACTTAAATACTGGAAATCTACTTACAGGATTGATATTGTTGCCGAAAGCGATGATCTTTCGAAAAAACACCTTCAATAGATATAAATTTGTGCCTCGAAAGTTTCATAAAATAGAATTCAACGATTGATTGTCTGCCACTTGTCAAAAAGTAACCAAACCCATTTGTTTTCCAGACTATTTTCAGCAGAGTTGAAGAAATTTCGACACAATGCTTTTGAGCACCACTAAATGTGTCTAACAATTCTTGACTCTATTGTTTTATGATTAATATTTTTATATTTAAAAAAAAAACCCAAAAGAGCCTACTGTTGTTCAATGAGACATTGCCGACAAAAGTCGAATAAACCTTTTTATTTAGCTTATTGGCCCATTTGTGGTCATACATATGTACACAAGCATACTTATAAAAAAATACACATACATGCGTATATGTGTACGCAAGTTCGTGGACATACATATATACTGACCATGCAACGCATTAATTTCTTTGCAGCCAAACACAGCAACCCCACTTTAAATGCATTCCGAGTGCAGGCGAGTGAGGTGACCATGATGTTAAAGGCTAAATGACGAAGATCCAAAGCCGACGGATCTAAATATAGTGCGCAAAAGCCTGTGTGCGTATGTGTGAGGCAATGAAGCATGCAACTTGCAACAGCAAATGGTGGCTCCAACACAATGCACAACGTGTGGTCGTCGTGGTAGTGCAAACTAACACATAACTAAATTAATTTTACGAAACGAACTTCTCTCGAATTTCAGCTTAGTAAATGATAACACGCATAACGGTGCCCGCAGATTGAAAACTCAAAGCAAAGCTGATCGTAAATTCTCGTGTTAAGTAAATGGGAAAATGCGCTCGGCTCGACTTTAATCGTCCACTCTGCCAGTCTCCTAACATATGAAGAGTGGATTGAAGTAATTTTTATGTAACACAATAAGATTCATAAGCTTTGATATTTTAATGTACTTCCTATATAATAATTATTCCGGAATATTGCGACTCGCCTTGGAAAGATAACTCTGAGTTATAACGTCGTTTCTACAGTACATTCATTCCTTTCCCGCCTTCTCAAATTAATCGAGAATATAAAGCTAAAATCCGTTCGCATAAAAGCTCGGAGAGTGGCCTTTTAGGTTATATACTCATATAGCAATGATTGTAATAAATTTCTAAAGAAAATAGATCACCTCAAATATAGAACTTCGGGTACATGTCTAACTTAACTGTTCTCAAACTTGACGGAATTTTAAGTTCTTGATTAATACGATCAACTGTTTGATTCATTAATAAAACTTTCCTATTGGATTCAGCTTCCTTCTCCACCACTCTCAATACAGTTCCAAATTGGGTATCGCAGGAGGATCTGGGGTTGAACCTGAAAAAAATGGATCTGATGTAGTTCACAAAAAAGCACACAATTCCTCTATGTAGGTTTCTTTCTATAAATGAGGAACAACCCTCTCTCAAGGACCGCACCAAATACCTTGGTGTAGTCTTGGACAGGAAACTGCTGTGGAAGCACAAATTGGAAAAAGAATGAGGAAAGCCAGCAATTCTTTATATGCGGGTAGGCAAATGCTCGGCAGAATCTGGAGGCTCTCTCCTTCTTTAGTGCACTGGTGGCACACAGCTATTGTAAAACCAATTCTGCTCTACAATGCAGTAGTATGGTGGTCAGGTGCATGAAAATCGACTTACCGGTAGCCAATGGAAAGGGTTCAGAAGCTCGCGGCTCTGTGAATAAGTACAACTCCAACGGCGGCTCTTGAATTGGTGCTAAACCTGCAATCTACAGACCTTTTCGCTGAACACTGCGCAGCAAAATCGGCGGGACGACTGCTGCAGGAGGATTTACATTTATAGAACCTTCAGGCATAGCTCGGCGGCTGAACAAACAGCGCCTGCATGATCCCACTTTTCAACTAGTAAAGAAGGCTCAAAGTAAACATGGAAAAAGGTATGTTAGATGCGCACAACACTCTAAACATCTACATATATGGATGGTCGAAAATGGACGATAGAGTTGGTGTGGGAGTATACTGTCCATACTTAGGCATAAGGCAATCTTTTAAGTTGCCAGACCACTGCAGTATACTTCAAACTGAGGTCTTTCCTATTGCGAAGGACGCCGAGCTAGCCTCTAGCATCTGCAGGCAATTTCAGAGTCAACATCTACGTAGACAGCCAAGCAGCAATCAAGGCAGTAACTTCGTATCGTATATCGGCCTGAATTGTCTTGGGAAGACCTTATCTATACCACAGTCTCCACAGAAGCATGGCAAAGAAATCCAAAACCCGATGGAACGAGCTACCAGGGAGCAAAAATGCAAAAGTCATGTGCAGAACGGTAGATCGGAAGTACACAAGTTCCTATTGGCACTCGATAGAAGATAATGTTTGAGCATGATGGGTATCTTAACTGGTCTCTGTCTGGTGGCAACACACGCCCGCAGGATGGGGCTGACAGAACGAGAAGTCTAGAGCAGGCACCAGGAAAACAATGGAGCATCTCGTGTCCACTTGTCTCGCATTGGCAAAACCGCCTGTAAGCATCTGGGGTCTCCACGGTATGATACACTGGAGGAGGCATCCAAACTAACCTTTACTTTCTCCTTAACTAATATTCGTAATAGTAAGCAGCGAGTCTGTTTATTACTTTTTACAAGCTGGCCCTATAAAATAGGGGTTAATTCCGGTATCGTAGAACCGGCTGCTGTAGAAATTGTAGCTGAGGTTCTTCTACTTATCGTAATTATAGCATGGGTACCAACGATCGTCCTGCTTTTGACAAAACAGGCCTCAAAACATTTAGAAAGGAGCTCTAAATTTGCCTGTCATAATCAAGCATAATTAATAGATGGATCATTAAAATTTACGAACTGAGGTATATTGGGTGCTCTTAGAACAGATATTCGCTAAAGTGTCAATGATATCCACAAAATGAAATTAATCCAGTAGAAATCAGGAGCCTATAAAATTTATTCCTCGTTTCTTCTTTTCGCTATTTGACGCCAATTCGAGATTCCAGGTGCAACCAGGTTCTTCTGGTTTTGGAACCTGATCTCTCCAACAGAGTAGAGGTCTTCCTCATCCTCTGTTTCCACCGGCGGGTACTGAAACGAGAACATTCAAAGCTGAAGTGTTCTCTTCTTTCCGTACAACATAACCTAGCCAGCGCAACCGCTGTCTTTTGATTCGCTGAACTAAGTATTTCAATGTCAAGTATACCTCGAATTGCTCATCGTTCTATCGATTGTTATGCTCGCCGTTGTCAATGCGCTAAAGACCTGGAATCTTCTGCAAATCTTCTCTCAAACACTCCTAAGACTGTCTCATCTGATCAACAATTTATTCATACGCACAAAAGTAATTAGCGTGACGAGCTAAGTCGATTTAGCCACATCCGTCTGTCTTCATAAACGCGAACTAGACGCTCATTATTTGAGATATTAAAAAGGACTTATTTTGCATAAGTCCTTTTATGACCAAGAAGCTGCTCTATCTTACCACTATAACATATAGCTTCCATACACACGGAACACAGCACTTGATTCCGATGTGCTTTTAAGGAAAACTTTATCATTTGACCAGATATTTTCACGAAATTTGGCACGGATCATTGCCTAAGGCAATGGTGTATGCTGTAAGGTCCAAAGAAAAGATCAGAGGGGATCACAATAGCATATAAATATAATATTTTCTGATGTCAGTTTGCCAGTATAGTGTACCACTTGTTCTAAATAGAGTTAACCACGGTAAAGTGCAGCTTTCTATGATGTGACGAAAACTAGTCTACAAAGAATTATTGATGACATTGTTGTCACCCACAGAGATTATTATAATTATCCGGCTGAGATTACCCGATTCTATAAATATTTGAATTTCTAACAACGAAAACAATAATTTAGTGGTTCATTAGGTAAAAAAAATTCGCCCACACTGAACAGTGTAGGCATTTGCGAAGCGAATTGTGTGGAAAATTTATAAATAGAAATAATACGGACTTAAGTAAAAGCAGAAAATTGACCACTGACGCGAGACAACATTTAACACATTCACCAATTTACCGCTGTGATCGCTCTAAGTTACTAAGGGGACAAAGAGAGGTGCCAGACGTGCCAGACGCCATGGCCATACGCGCTATGCATGCTGCGAACCACAAAAAAAAAGTAAAGAAACCAAAAACACGAGCAAGCGAAATAATGGCCGGCAAAAAAACCAGTCAGGAAAGGCATCTCATGTGCAAACGGAATTATGCATGGCGAAAAAAAAATCAGAATTTGCAGACTGTTTGCGCCTGTTTTTTATTATTTTCCAAACTTTTTTCTTGCTATGCTATCTTAAGTGTACGACTTAGACGATTTCGCTTCTAGGTGTGTGTGTGTGCTGGTCTTGTTTGAGTGGCGTCCAGACCAAAGTAAACAAACATACAGACAGATCGCTTTATTTTAAATGTTTTATTGCTATTGTTGTTGTTGTGCTACTATGTGCTGATTTTGTTTAAGTTTTTTGTATCTTCAAATATACACACATCCATGCACACTTTAGCTTTCCGCTTGGCACTACTTTAATATACAGGTACCTACATAAAGGGTGATCCATTTCGAGGTTCTGTATTTTTTTAAGGAAAAAAACACAGTAACTTCAAATTGAATGGGTAATGTTTATTATCATTCGAAAGAGCATTCTTTGGCATTTACTTTTTGAAGATTATCTCTTTGAAGTGTTGGCTGCGGCTACGTCTCAGATGGTCGATTTTCGATGACTCGCTCGAGCATTTTGACTGATAACTGGCGAACTAACGCGAGTTGTTTTGCTCCAAGGGCTGAATCGAACATATCCCCATAGGCAAAAGTCGAACGGCGTGATATCAAACGATCTTGGATCTTGTTGGCCAATTGTCCGGCCCAAAACGTAAAGTTATCTGCTCAGCGGAAGTGTTCTCTCAATAAATCTATTGACTGATGCGATGTGTGGGAAGTGGTGCCGTCTTATTGAAACCAAATGTCGCTGAGATCACGTACTTCATTTTCGGGCATCAAATAGTCGATTATATAAGAAATATAGACCGATGAGTCTACCGGCCCAAAAATCATATCAAACCTTTGTTTTTTCTGAATGAAATTACAGCTCCCGAATGGCTTCAGGTTGCTCCGTCCCGAATACTGCAATTTTGCTTATATTGAGCCAGAAATGGGAGGCCCGCGCTGCATAAAATATGGCTCAAAAACGTCGGATCTTCTTCGAACTTTTCAAGAGCCTATAGAGCGAAGCGATGTCGCTTGGGAAGGTCGAACGGCTTCAGTTCTGACACAAGCTGCATTTTGTACGCTTTCAATTTATGATCTCAACGTAAAATACGCTAAGTAATTACATACATCATTCCAAGTGAACATGACAGCGTGATCTGTCAAGAAAAGGCTTTTGAAGAAGTAACTCTACTTGGATCACCCATTACATATCATACATATATTTCTATATGCGTATAAGTATATCTATACGTAATATACTATATGTATATGTATGCATGTCGCAATTGGCAGCACGTGTAGCGATCACAAAGCAAGCGACAACAATCGCATCTACCTAATAACCAAACAAAAACAAAATTGCTTCAAACACCATTAAGTATTCCAAATCTAAAAAATAAAAACATTAAATACGAATAAGACGAACAAAGAAAAGCTCTAAAGACGTTGTTGTTTCTTGTCTACAAAGCTCCAACCTCAACTACAGACTTATCAACAAAGTGGTGCACATGGCATAGAGACATGCCAGCAGACGTTGATCTTGAATACAAACATATGTACATCCGAAGAGCGTGTGAAAAATGGTTGAGGTAAAATAAGTGTAATACGAAATATTTTGTCTTCTTAGATAGAAAGAAAAACCGACTTTTGCAGAAAAACTAACGCTACCCCAGTAGGAAATAAATAGGCTGAAGATAACAAATATTAATGTGAGCACAATCTCCGAGGAAACAAGAAACACGAAAGATGAATATAACCTAAAATGTAACATCCTCAGTTCCGGCAAAAGTCAGTGTTTGAAGGGAATTTCCTAAAACTTACCGATTCAAACGATGTTAAATCTCCGAAAAAAACCGCTCTTGGCCGGATGAAATCTGGGTCAATTCCGGTAACATAGAACCGGCTGTCTTGGCATTTACCAAGGAGTATAATGAACTGATCTCTAAGCAGTTTATGCTGAGGTGTTTTCGTAGAAACAATTCTTACAATCACCTGCTTGAAGCCGAACCGCCTCCTAACAGCATCAAGAGGTGCTTTCACAACTACGTCGACGACACCCCAACCATTTTTCGGACGCAACTAACTTCAGACATGCACTGCCCGCCATTCACAGTGGAGCCATAAACACATTCACCAACTCCTTCTCAGTGAATGCCGTAATTGGAGTCAAACCACCACCCATTACAATTAACGACTTTTCCGTAGCAACCTTCTGGATACTGTTTCATGTTAAACTCTACTTATCCAGAATCGATCCCGACATATCAAAGTTTTTTTACGCATGCAACGAGTACCCACATGACTCTAACCACCTGTTTCCATGTCCAGCCAACCCTACACATCTGACACCCCTCTCCCTATGGTCCGACCGCGTCGAAACAGCACGTTTGCTGGGCCTACTGTTGGATGACCTCGATGACAACTTATCTGAAACCTTACCACACTAACAGAGTAGTCGACGATAGCCTTCTACTCACATATTAACATGCAATTTGCGTTTTTGATTTTAGGTTAGCCAGTTTATTGGAATCATGGACGACATTTATCTACCTGTTTGGTTCATGGGTGCTATTAGAGCGATGAATCTCGGAATTACAATACTTTACTCATTTCACTACAAAAAATTCAGAAAAATGGTCGTCACACGGTATAACTCCCTTAAACAGCAAATGAAACCTGAACCTGACACAATTTTTCACCTTATTTGTAACAACTACTTGAGTTCGCCTTGGTGCGAGGTGAGCTCAATGCTCGTTCATGGTAAAAACTAAATCTAAATAAAACCTTCATGATACGAGGCGACTTCTGAAACAATCCTGTAACGACACGACGGCAAAAAACGAAGCAAAACGATGTCATTTCTATAAGACGATCTATGACACACGATCAAGCTATACTACTTATATATAGTATGAATCGAAACGATTAAAAAAGCTAGAAAATGCCCTTATGTCAGGGAAAATTGTACTCAACAACCGAAAGTTGATGTGAATGGATTTCAAGCAAAACCAAACTATTTTGAAATATTAGACAGAGTTTTTAATTATGTAATTATCGTGTACAGTTACAAGCTATTGTGAAAAAAACATTAAAAAAAAAGTTAACTTTGGTTGCACCGAAGCTATAATACCCTTCACAAATACAAAGATTTGCATACAAGAACTTGAGTTTGATCATTCAGTTCCAGGCCTTCAGGCCAATTAGTCTAACTTCTTTCTTACTTTAAATTATGGAAAAGATCGTGGATTATGAAATAAGGTCGAAGGCGCTGAAAATTGCACCCCTGCATGTAAAGATCAACCAATACTGATCTGTACTAGCTAACCTCGGAGATAGAGAGATCGCTGGAAGGAGGGAAAGTGATGCTTTGGGCCTTCTCAGACATCGAAGGTGCTTTTGACAACACGTTTCACAAGATCGTAGTCAAGTCACTGGAGAAAAGTAATATGGCAGCACCAGCGCACAGAAGGATAGAGGCAGTACTGCGCCACAGAATAGCTGAAACCACAGTAGGAGAAACAAAGACTCGTCGCAGTACCACAACGGGCTCCCCACACGGGGGAGTGCTATCCCAGAGGTAGCATATTGACCTGGTCTTGGTCAAGGCGACCAAAGCAATAATGGTTTGTAAATGGCTGGCTGGAAAATCCTGGGGCTGCAAGCCAAGGGTCGTTTGGTGGTTTTAAACCATGATCGTGCGGCCGATAATCACGTATGGGGCGGTGGCCTGGGCCTCAAAAGCTTCGCAGACTTCGTTAGAGTTAAAACTATCAAAAGCTTCGCAGACTTCGGTAGGGCTCCAACTATCGAAGCTGTAACGACTTGCATGTATCTGCATGTCGGGTGCAATGCGCAATTGTCCGAAGGCAGCACTTGAAGTCATGCTTGAGCTCACACCGCTTCATCTAGTGATCGGTCGTGTAGCCAAGCACACAGTTCTACAAATGACTGCAGAAAGATGTAGCAGAGAGTTAATCTCTTCCCAGCGGATGAAATAGTTATATAGTATTATGCCATTGGCCCTTTCCCCAAGGGACAGCATTACTACAAGGGTTAACTTCACCAAGAAGTTCAATGTTACCCTTGGCAGCAAGGCTGAATGAAATGATTCCACTCTCGAGCTACTGCTTAAAGATATTATGATCAAGTGGTACACTGACGGCTCGTCAATGTCGGAGGGAATCGGTTCAGTGGTTGCAGAACCACGCACCTAGCTCTCCATACCTATGGGAAATTTTTTAACCATTTTTCAGGCAGAAATCTTTGCCATAAGACGAGGCATAGGGATAAACCTCCAACGCAGCTAACACAACGAACGTATAACCATACTTAGTGATAGTCAAGCGGCACCGTTCCCACGACAGTCGGGTCTACATAACCGGAACAGGTTTAAATATGGCCACTACAAGCTGAAGAACCATTTACACAATATGAGCCTAGTTTCTTGCGTCAATTGTCGGTTCTTCGACAGGGAGCCTGAAACACCAGAACACTTGCTAATTGACTGCAGACGCAGGTTTCAGGCGCTTGGATCCACGTTTCTAAATAGGGATCACATAGCTTCGCTAGCATCCAACAAAATATTAGACTTTATCAATATGCTGGGACTAAGTGAGTCTTTGTGATTTAGGAGAGAGCACAATAGACCTACGGTCCCGGTGCATTCCTCGCTTATCAATCAATATGCTAAATTGGTCCGATATCGGCGGTTTTGATAAATGAGCAGCTTCCTGGTTCGAAAAGAACGAGCACAAGACTTCAGAACCTTTGATCTTTTATTCAAACATATATACGAGTATTTTATAAAGTATTTTATAAAGTAGTTCCGGGTATACAAATCCGCGAAGATTACAAACATATGACAAATAAATGTAATAATGAGCTCATAGCGGGGTGCAGAAGAGCTATCTTTTCTTAAATTGCAACTCCACCACGTCTAGATACGTCAGCATATGTACATATATGTGAGTCTTGCACTTGCACCAAACAACAACAAGAATCGACTTACATCCGGTGAGCATTTTCTAATCTGTGCAGTTCTATGTATGCAATTCGAAGTGCTTTTATGAGTACTCATTATATTAGAGAATGCCGCGATCGCCACGCTTGCAAATACAATGTCACATACATACATACATGTACGAATAAAAACAACTATTTGCATACATTGTATACCTGTAAGTGGGTAGGTACCATACGGCGGGATCAATAAACTCACAACTTTTATGGGTACTCACGTGTACAGGCCACAGTTTGCCGCTTATTTACACCGGTCCGACGTTGTCGTTGCAAAATATATGCGCGAAATATATTATATACATACATATGTATCTGTAAGTGTTCATTGCACATTGTCAGGAAAGTTTTAATTCAAATCAAAAGTAAGGCAAAACAATAAAAGACAGACACTCGTGATGTGCACACCAGACGTTAGAGATTATATACATACATACAAACAAACAAACATGCATACATATGTATGTATGTGTATGTAAAAAATAACAAATAAATAAATCAGATAGTGATACCGGCCGCCGAAATGCAGTGGAGGTTGCTGAATGTATGTATATTGGGAGTCACAAGTCTCGACCACGTGACAGCTGGAATTTCGCAACCAGCCAGCCCAAATCAATTGCAACGCTTCATGCGCGGAAGCAAAAGCCAATGGCAAATTTTCACCACATAACCACTTCAAAGTACTGCTCATTATATGCGCATGTGTACATACATATGTATGTATGTACGTATGTAAGCATGTTCATTTGAGTATAAGGCATACATACATATGTACGTATGTTAGAACTAGAAAAGAAAGCCAACTAATGGCAATTAAAATGCGAGAAAATCTAAGAGTTTACCAAGATAATGAAAGCGCATAACATAAAAAGTAAGATAGCGCCGGTCTCGAGCGGAATGACACCATAGAGCGGTTGCTCCGCGAACCGAAATTAGAATACCTTCTTACTCTTCTTCTTTACGTCTACAAGATTATACCCGAGTTAACTTCTTTCTTTTCGCTTTTTAGTGCCATTTTGAGATATCAAGTGCAGTCAGCATATTCTCCCCCAGACAACTCCAGCGGATTGGGGATTTAACTCTTCCTCTGCTTTCATAGCTGGTGTGTTCTCACCCGTCTTAACATAAGTACTCATAGAGACATTTGATTCAGCTTCGGGATATAAAATAAGAGTAGTTGATGAGCAAAGAAAGCGTCAGAGACTTCTGATAAAGTGTTTCAGTCTTAAAGGGACTACGGGTTTTATAGTCGAATAGAGGTCTGCGATTTGATAAACTTGCAGAGCTTGCTTTCTCTTTTCTGGTTTTCGCTAAAAGTACCACGGAAACCCACATGCTCTTGAACTAGTATAAACCCGCAGTCTATCAAGCAGTTCAACTGGTAGAGGATAAACCACAAGTAATCCGCTCAATCCTTTAACAAAGAGAAACTCGGGAGTACCTTTTCAATCGAACAGACTTTGCACGGTTAGATATCAAACCAAAAAACTGAAAGCTTTAAAATTATTAGCTTTTGGAGTTTGCGTGGTCCCTATTGTTACAGTTATGACTAGAAGACTTATCGATCTAGTTGGTGGTTTTTCGATTATTTTATGCTTGAATTTAGTACAACAGATAACCATATTTTGTGCACCAGTGTAGTCGATCAGCCTCAATCCATTTGGGGATGTTTCATCATGGATGCTGAATTTTCCGACCGTTGTTTCCAAGTTATCTTCTTTGTCCAACCTGGCGTTAAAGTTGCCAAGCAAGATTTTGACATCGTGGTGAGGGCAACTCTAGGTGCGCTAAAAGCGCTCATAGAAAGCAATTTAAGCAACTTCGCTTTGATGCGGATTGGTGAGTAGTGAATGCTAGGTCCCGGCGACGGAGTCTCTCTCCCATCTCGAATCACACACCGAAAATGTGCTCCTTTATGTGGCCACTGTAGTAAATGCCACAAGGAGTCAGTCCTGGTCTCGTCCATCGTACTTCTTGGACGGCAGTGATGTCAACCTTTACTCTGACAAAGACATCAACCAGTTGGACAGCGGCACCTTCCCAATCAAGGGACCGGACATTCTAGGTGCATGCCCTCAAATCATAATCCTTAACACGTTTGCAGGGGTTGTCATCAATTGTCCCTAATCCGAGGCTGTGGTTTCCTTTTAGTTGATAGGGTTTTTTTACGTGGCAGGTCCCAAACCCAAGGCTCAACCCTGTGGAGAGAATATTTCGCTTTCTCACTTTAGCTCGCCTTCAAACATTTTGGAATACTTAGTCTAAAACCGCTGAACTAATTGAGCCATATGAAAAAGAATCATTTCTGGTCACCCTCAAGTTAATGGCGCTCAGAGAACTTTCCACACCTGCGTGAACTTGGCTCTATCCTCCTTATAATATCTGATTCTTAGTCAAATTCCAGATATACTTGGAATTCTTGAAGGTGTGGATATGGTGGAACAGATGCACGGTTGAATATTTTAGTAGTTATTGATCACCCCTATTTGCAATTTTAAACTGTTAGGAGTATTTCTAGAAAAAGTGTTCAGACTTATAGCTAACCAATGAAAGCTTAGTCCCCGTCGTTAGTGACGAATAATGTTATAGCAGTGTGGTATCCAACCCTTAATTACCAATTCAGATCACTATGGAAACTGTATTGGTATACGTTGTAGTTCCGTCTATAAGAACTGTCTGGAGATTAAGTCTGGTGACATGGAGAGCAAGATATCTTGAAGTTTGCTCAAATATGCTAATGCGGTTTGGCTCTAAAGAGAGTATCGTAGTTCTTAGTGGTTTTTCTGAACACTTTTTAGACACTTTTGAACGATCTGTCGGAAGAAATGATCGCTTATATCTCCAGTCTATTCCATCCTTGTAAAACATATTATACAAAAATGAGTGATATATACCGACGCATTTACCCATACAATGTGGGAAGCAAATGAAATTGCCAACCGATGGGTTTAACGGTCAAATTTATGCACCAAAACAGCGCGCACATAAACAGCGATCGACATTAAATATGCACATCGACGTTTCGCAATCGATTCTCCGCCGACAGTGACTAACTGCAGACCCGCATGGATCGCAGTGCACAGGAAGCATCCGCTGATTAAACGTGACACCAACAGCAAAAACAACAAGCAAAGTCAAAAGAGTGCAGGGCAACGTGAGCGAATGCGAGAGATTCGAAACCTTGAGCTTGAGTCGCTCTGCAATTGAAATGCAGTTCAAATAAACAACGAAATTTCCCAACGTTCCCTGTCATGCAAAACAGGCAAATACATGACAGACATATGTACATACATATGTACATAGTATGTACATGGATATGTAGTTCATATTCTTGTATATATGGTACATGAGCAATGTGTATATTGATCGGTGTGATAAGATAAACAGCCAGACAATAAGTTTTACGCATGGCGGAAATTGAAAATGCGAACTTTTCCTACGGACCGATAAGGTAAAGCGAATGACTTCTAACTTGAAAGTTACTTGCGTAGACGACTTATGAATGAATAAATGAGATAAGACAAACCCTTACTAGACTACTTCACTCAGGACAACACGGATCCTGATCGGAGCATGAGCGTACCTCTAATTTGTTACATATGTACATATGTATATGTACAATTAATTAATGTCAGACGATTCGATTTTCGCTCTACTCCTACAATTGTGCTATTGATGGCATATGAAAAGTAGAGAATTTGTTAAAACTTTAGCTTCCTAAGTTCAGCTGTTGGATTTAAGAAACCTCACAGCGGAAATATGCACGGAATATCGACATTATCTGCTGAAATTTGACTAAACCTCTACGATTTTGATAAGAAACATAGATAAAACCCAAGTTTTGTGTGGACACCTTTAATCATCAATTTCTACAGGCACCTCTTTTTGTTCTGTATTACGTATAAAAAATGCACGGTCTGTAAAGAATATATAGCAGCCGGAACTGAGAGTGTACGCGAAGTCCGTGGAGAGTCCTCTTTGCGCCGTTCGCAGCAACTCGGACTGACGTATGGAACGACTTGGCGCATTTTACGTCGAGATTTTAAATTGAAAGCGTGCAAAATACACCTTGTGCAAGAACTGAAGCCGCTCGACCTTCTCAAGCCATATCGTATCGCTGTATGGCCTCTTGAAAGGTTCCAAGAAGATCCGACGATTTCGACCAAAATTTTTTTCAACGATGAGGCCCATTTCTGGCTCAATGGGTATGTAAACAAACAGAAGTGCCGCATTTGGGACGAAGAGCAACCCATAGAGATTTAAGAGCCACCATTTCATCTAGAAAAAACGAGAGTTTGGGGTGGTTTGTGGGCCGGTGGATTCATCGGTCCATATTTCTTCAAAAATGATGCCAGTGATAACGTAACCGTTAATTGCGACCGTCATCACGCCGTAAAAACCGACTATTTGATACCTAAAATTGAAGCTCGTGGTCTCGGCGACATTTGGTTTCCACAAGACGGCGCCACTACCTACACATCGCATCAAGTAATGGATGTATTGAGAGAATTCGCATCGATCACTGGATTTTTTCTTCGGTGAGCAGATAATATCACGTTTTGGAAATTTGTATGGTCTAAAGACTATGCGGAAAATCCCGGTTTGTTATAGGCCTTGAAGCAAAGCACCACGCGTGGCATTCACCATTTACCAGTTGAAACTCTCGATTGAGTCATCGAAAATAGGACACAACGGATGGACCATCTGAGGCGTAGCTGCGGCAAACATTTAAAAGAAATAATCTTCAATAAATAAATGCCAAGAATATTCTTTCGAATGATAATTAAAATTCCCCATTAAATTTGAAGCTTTTGTTTTTTTCTTTAAAAAAGTAGGGAATCTCGAAACGGATGACATTTTATAAGAGATCGATAATCCAATGATTCAAATTGATTATTAATTCGAGCTCTGAGCGGCTGGTACAGTGGAAATAAAACCGCTTATCTGCTTCTGAAAGCCGTAGTGAACGTGGCTAGCTATATTGGACCCCATCAACTAGACGGCTTTGGTTGCAGCGCCAGCAAGAAGATAATAAGAGTCTACATAGCTTTGGCAGTTTGCATATTCAAGAGAGAGATTGGAGAATTAAATTGGTGAATCAATAGTCCAGTACGAGAACAATGCCAGCACAAACTTATAATCAAACTGCTTGAGACGTTCGAGTATAATTATGAAGAACCGATCTCTAAAATCATATACTTAATGCTTAAGTTCTTATTTATTTCCTACATGTTTATGACTGCAAAACTGTAGTCTTTCATTGTTAGCAAATTCTATAGTTTTTCCTCTTATTTGATTAAAAATATAGCGATACGTTCTTTTTTTTTACTTTCTGCTCACGTTTTATATTTGAATGTCTGCCACGTGAGTCTACAGTATTCTATTTTTATTGTTTCATTGTTTATTTGATACGGATACAACCCAGAAAACAGTTACAAATATTTATTCGATTTTTTTCTATTGACATGGCTTTGTTGACAGTGTAGACGTGCTTCTATTTCTCTCGAAAGGTTTGGTTTTTGTTGGCGTCTTTATATAGTCAGCTTTCGCAAAGTCTCGTATTTAATAAACTTTGGGAAAAATATGGCAAGATCGCTGCCTCCGAAGCTTTACTTCGTCAGCAGAGACTAGAGTAAGGGTTGATTCTCGAACCTTAAGAGACTACTACCTCAATAATTGCAAGCATTATCTACTTAAATTGAACAGCATCTAATAATAGCAAGGGCTCGCGACGGGTTTTTTCGAGTCACTCTCTGAGTAACTGGACTTTGCCTATAGGTAGATGCAGTGATATCCCTGGATAGTTGGCTGTTCAGCTCGAGTTAAACTCACTGCGAAATGTTTACTGGGCGTTGAGAGGCTTGTTAACAATGACAATCGAAATAACTGTGACTGTTATCATTTTGAGCGATCAGACGGCAGCAGCACCTGCTAGCTTATCAACACTTGGAACTAGAACGAAATGATTGTTTGTTGTTTCTACATTTTATATGGTGCATATCGTCACCAAAAATACAAAACAATGTATCATTAAAAAAATTGAAATTAAGTTTTTTATTGCTAACGATTCACTGCAGAATGTTACATATATAGTACATATGTGACATAATATTTTCTGATTCAGCTAAGAGATACATATAATCAATATATAACCAATATAACCAATATGTAACCAATATATAAGCAATATGTAACCAAAATATAACCAATATGTAACCAATATATACGCAATATGTAACCAAAATATAACTAATATGTAACCAATATATAACCATTTTTATAACCAAAATCCTTTTTTCTTTGAATATGAGTGGTTTTTATTAAATCGCTTTTCCTTCGCCTGCGAGATTATGAAAAGTGATGTTCTGCTTTTTTGCATTTTAGGTGACGATATGTACATATGTATGTCCCGCTTTACAAAAATAACTGACACATAAAAACTTTATTACTAATTACTTATATGAAAAACTATAAAATACTAAGTAACAGCAGTTAACGGAGTACTGATAAGATAAATTGCAATATTTTACAAAGTTGAGCAGCTGATAACTGCATTTGTAAGTTATCTACTTGAAGTTGTTAGTCTGGTCTTGACACTAAGAGTTTCTGAACTAGATACATACATTCGTAACGGGTATTCCAATATGGGTGAAATTGTAAAAAAAAATCCAAAGTTTCTTGTTTAATGTGAAGAACAATCGATACAATTAAGTTCTGAATATAACATCATTGAAATGGTCTCCACGACTTCCTTTGCAGTAACAAAAATCGATGAATCCAATATTCGAGTACTTTTTCCACTAAATTAAGTCGTATGTCATAAATAGCACGTTCAAAATCGGCTGGTTTGATGATAACGACCAATAACTTCAAGCTACCTCACAAAAAACAGTCTAATGGTGTTAAACCACAACTTCTTGGAGGCCATACAATGTCACAATTTCTTAAAATATTCGAATCTCCAAACTTTTCTTGCAATAATTCGGTTGTTGCCCGGGTTGTGCGCTGTTTTGTTGGAACCAGATGTTTTCAAGATCAACTACTTCCAATTGCGGAGAAAAGCAGCTGTTTTAGCTATTGAACGCGACACCTTACGCCATGCCGGTCCCTGTGATCCCCGAATAAGAGATCTCAATTTGGAGATTGAGCAAGTGGTAAACCAACACAAGCGGACAAAATGGATAGAGCACCTGAAGTCCTGTAACCTCTCCCCCGGTGTGAGTAAGCTTTGGACTACTGTCAAGGCTTTGCCTAATCCGAATAGGCGTGATGACCGAGTTGAAATTTAATTCCATGGCCATGCCTCTTCGGACGCAAAGAAGTGCGCGAGCTATTTTAGCCGGGAATTTACACTGAACCCTTTGGTAGACAAAGCCAAACAATGTGGTACTCGACGGCAGCGCAAAATGCCAAAAGACTGCGCACCACTTACCTTCACCGATTAGGTGATTCACCTGATGTGAGGAAAATTGGAAGTGTAATCTCACTACTGAAACCTGGGAAACCCGCCAACAAAGGGAAATCCTATCGTCCGATAACTCTCCTCTTCCAAGTGGTGAAGACACCTCAGGTCTTGCTACTCCCGACCTTCGTACACCCCCTGAAAACCACCAGCATGGCTTCCGAAAAGTACACAATACCACTAAAACACTAAGCGTCATAAACGCCCAGGTAGTGGCCTCAACCAAAAACCACCCTGGGAGAGGACGACCCTCGTAGCGTTGGACTTGTCCAAAAGCCTTTGACAGAATCAGTCTATAACGCTACTTGTGGACATCAGAAAATCTATTTGAACTATGAACTACCAAAGCGTTCGTCAATCATCCGTACTATTTCAAGTTAAAAAGTCAAAACTGAGAAGAATTAACAGAGGGGTTCCGCAGGGCGGTGTCCTCTCCCCGTTATTGTTTAATCTCGAAACTTTCGCAACCACCAGAGGGAATTTTTATGACCTCGTACGCTGATGTTTGCATGATAATGATGTCGGGCAATGGGATCTATGGCATATGCTCAAACGTAAACGGTTATCTCTTCGACCTTTCTCGCTTCCTCGCTGCATGGTACCCTAACACTCTCCCCCACTAAATCCACAGCGACCATACGACAGAACGAAGAAGTGCAAACTTGACCACAATATTGCAGTCAATGGCGTTCGGATTCCAACTGTCAGTAACCCTAAAGTTTAAGGTGTTATTATTGACAGCCTTTGCTCTAGCTGCTGGTGCTGGCGCTGCTGCCGGAAGAAGCCAAAAAGAAGGAGTCGGAATTCGAGTCCGAGGAAGACGACGACATAGGTTTCGGTCTTTTCGACTAAACAACTCAACACTCAAGTCGCTAGCCGGCACAAGGGAGAGAACAAAGAAACGTTGTTGGCAACATACAAGGCAATCGGTTGGCCGGTACTTAACTACGTCGCAGTAATATCATTGACTGGATGCAGTGAAATATAAACGAAGAATCTGCAAACTTGGACAACGACAAGATGTCTATTAATGTCTCCCATCGAGCACCTGCATAGTCAGCATACGGAGCATACGGGCCCAGTTAAGGAGCATAATGAAATCCCCTCCAAGCAATTCCTACTGGGGTGCTTTCGTCATCCCTGCAGTCACCTGCTTGAAGCGGAACCACCTCCTAGGAGCATCAAAAGGTCATTCCTCAAATACGTCGACGACATCAAATAATACGCCTACCAGACTTCGGACGCAACTAACTTCTGACAAGCACTGATAGCCATTCACAGTGGGGCCATTAGTACTTGGAGCCCAAGCAAAATCGATTGCAAACGAAGACCTCGGGTTGCCGCGAGAAATGAGAGTAGTTTCGTTCTTGTAGCAGGTTAAACTCGTGTGCAATGAGTCCTCACGTGACACCAACGACCGCTTTGATTGCCCTGCTAATCCTTTACATCTGACACTCTTCTCCCAGTGGTCCGACCCCGTCGAAACAGCACGTTTCCTGGGACTACCGTTGGAAGACGTCGATGACAACTTATCTAATTCTTACCATCCTTACGGGGATTAAGTACCCGTTACAACAACAACGATATATTCTTCCACCAAAACTTACAAAGTATTCAAGCTACAATTTTGTATTTACAAAGAATTGGAGTTATCTGGTGCGTAACTGATGTAATCCCTATTTATCCATTCCTTAGAAGTGGATCCGTTGAAATATAAACTTCGTGGAGCAAGAACATCGGAATGCCTCAACAAATTATTTATTGTTATTCAAGCTGGAACAACAGTTTGGGAACTCAAAGGAGATGATTATTAAGCCTTGAGGCCGCAATCGCTGAACTGTTTTCAAGTATTTTTCTCCACCATAAAAAGTTTTAAACTATTTTTATTGAGGGGAAAAATTCTACTCTATTTTAAAATTTAATTGTAAATATTAAAAATTTAGTAACTACGCAAACGCGCAAATATATTAATAAGGAAAACTTTTTTTTTTAATTTTTAATTATATTCTTGGGATTAAATTTATTTTCCATTGTGGTATTTTTCTTAAATCGCCCAGTTGAGCAAATCATTATCGATTGTTAGAAAATATTAAATGTCGTAGAAATAAATAATATTATATATGTATGTATGTAATATTATTTTATTTTGAATTATTTGTCATAAGATTAAAATTTATAAATCTACATACACGTTCAATTTTTCTTTACCACCAAGGTTTCTCAAGCGGGTTAAACTGTGTTTCATGCACACTACAAGCGGAATACATTCAAGCGTTGCCAATAATTTATATATTTGCTATTGAGCAGCTGCACACTAAAAAATTGTTCGTAGAAGTATATATATTATAAAAGGTTATTAATTAAATATACAGTTTTGAAAAATAGTTAAATATAATTAATTGAAAAGTAAATATTAAAGGTACAGAGAAAATATTATTGTAACTACGTTGAATTTCATTGCGCGAACAGATAGTGGCAACGTGAAGACTTTTCAAAAAAAATGGCGCAGTAACGGCTCTGTGGAGGCCAAACACAAGCTTCAGAGAATTGAAGATAATTTTTTATATCAACAAAAATTGGTTCTAGATCAAGAAATTATAAATTAATATTGTGATATGTAAGTGCTGTGTTAAATATATATATTGAGCATAATAAGAATTATTAATATATTTTCAAAAGTTATGTGCGTGCAAAGGAATTGACAAATTGTTTTGTAGTTGTGATTGCTTCGTGTTTATCTCCCATAATTATGTGGTTTTTGTGTCGCTTGGCTTATAATCGTATTTTTTAATTTTCTCTCATTATATACACAAATTTAATTTTTAATATGAATATATACTAACCAAGTTGTATCCCTGTAGGACATCCGATTGCTTTAATTTAAGCGAATTCTCGGAATATCTTGACGATACCGATGGTCATCGCTTGGCACAGTTCTTGCAGAAAAAAAGTGGTACCGTGCGTAATGGTGTGAAACGGATTTTCGATGCCGAACCACAGAGATTTAGTTTAAACGTACGTCTGAAGCGCGTAAGTTCACCACCAGTGCAAACAGCTGAGGTTGAAAATGAAAATGAATGTGTCATACCAGAAACGCAGGATGCGGATAAAGAGAACGATGTTCAAAATAAAGAACACACGGAGGTTGAATTGTCTCCTGAACAAGAAGTGTTGCAGCAAGAGTCTTCACAAGTAATTGAAGCACAATCACTTGTAACTGTAGATGAATCATTAAATAATACAGAGCAGAATGGAAGGCCTTGTAAAACTGTTGTACCAGTTATGTTACCAATAGCTAACAATAAAACTTGTCCTGAAACTAAAAGTATGGTAATATCACCTGTTAAATCACCAACGGAGCAATGTACAATTGGACCCAAAGTAAGAAGTCCATCGAAAATATCAGAAGCTTTGCAGCTCTCAATTCTAGCAGAAGAAAATGAACCAAATAAACAAATGGAAGAACCACCATTGCCAATGATCCCAGTTTCTCCACAGCAATTGGAAGCACTCAACCTACGGGAAAAGCAAGCAGTTAGCGCTAGGTCAGGCACATTTCTACAATCAAAAATACCATGCCCTATTATACCAAAAACACCACGATCAAAGTTGTCGCGCAGTGGTGGTCTTCGAAGTGGCGACCGACTACGTCGTCAAGTGTTAAAACGTATTTCAAATCTAGAAAACAACGGTCGCCGAACTTTACTTTCGGAATTCGAAAGTACACTTTGTTCATCGAACTTTGTAAGTATTAGGGGTTAGGTGTAGTAAAATTAAATAATTCTTTAAAATTATAAAATCATAGCATCAAGAAATAAGTTTTCGGCTGAACTTTAAGTACTTAAAAATAATAATAATTTTAAAAGTAATACATGTTTGTCTTGATTAAGTTCCAACCGACACTTTTTGTGGTGACTATTACTTAATCTTTGTGAATTCATCAAAATCGAAAACAAACAAAATAGTTTTAAAAATATTTTCGGGAAAAGGATAACAGTTAATTGTTCTAGTATTAGCCAGTTCAAAAAACATAATTTTTGAGAAAACGGCATTTGAAGCTTTACACGGACGTTCCAGATCGATCGAAAGCTCTTATATGTATATTTCGAATAACTTGAAAAGTATCTGTCGGAAATACTTTAAATTTTCAGATAATATTTATAGGATGAATACATTGAATTTGAAAATTCTAACAGCCCCTAACCCCATAGCAGAAAATTTTTAAACTGAACTGATCTTTAATAAAATATATCGTTTTTAGTCGCCAGCAATATGCAGTACACCAATGCATCATACACCACCTGCAAATTTATTGAAAACACCACCACGGATAAATAATTCACTAAGTAGTGCGAAAACACCACCACGCTTAAATAATTCATTAAATAGGCCGAAAACGCCGGAAATAAATGCTTGCATTCCAAATGAAGAGTCATTGCAACACACACAAAATAATGCTGTAAAACAACCACAACAAAAACAGGAGCCGTTAATAAAAAATATGGTTGAAGCACTAGAGGAGACAATAAAAAAACTCAAAAGTTTCGAAAATCCTCCACACACACGCGCCGTTACACCCGAGTCTAGTATAAATACCACAGATTTGCAGCAACCACTAGAACAATTACAACAAGAAGTTGTTCCGGCATCAACTGATAACGAAGTTGCTAAAAGTAATATGACTGCTACCGAGGCTTTGCTCCAGGAAGTGCAAAAGACACTGACTGATTTAAGGCACTCAAATTTACAAGCACCAAAAATAGTTATACCCGTAAATCAGACTTTTAACAATGCGCCACCAACAGTAGCAGCAGACAAACAAATTGGTGGAAAAGAAAGTAATCCTGAATGTGAGGGCGATAAAGTAACGCAGTCCGAGGCGCAGGCCGATCAAACAATCGGTGCAATATCACGCAAAAATATACACGGCGTCACATTCTCGCATTCGCATTGCACACAGAAGCATACAATAACAGCGGCAAATTTAAATGGTGCCAGCAATTTCAATAGTCCTAATCATCCCATAAATCATCCTACTTTTACGTGTAACAACACAACAACAAAAACTAATCTACCGACAGACTCAGTACAATATAAGAATGTAACAAGACTGTCCGGTAATCAAAAGGCTGCTACCGACAACAACAAACCAAACACAACAGCAGTCCATTCGATATCGTTAAACGAAAGCAATAAGCGTCGATCTACGCGCTCAGCTCATACAACGTTAAAAAATAAAAATTTGGAAGTAAATTTTGCGAAACCACAAAGTTTCGTCAATCATGATACCTCCAAATGCGCAACATTAAATAACAGAGCAAAAGTTCCCACTGAAGCTGCTGCACAAGCTAGCATTAAGCATTCACTTACAGAGAAAACAATTTCACAGCTTTTAACTGATGATGAAGATGAGGAGGAAGATATGCATTACACGGTGAATAAAAGGCAAATCTTACGTAAAAGTGGCCCACTTAATCTGGCCACTGAAAAACCACAGACGACGAAGCGTAATCGGCGGACAATTAAACGCACAATGCGAACACGTATTCACCATCCATCCACCAAAGCGTTCGCGTCATCACCATTTCTCACAAGTGATACGGAAACCGAATCAGGACCACCACCAGCGCATCCACTTAATTTGCAACACGTCAAACCTGTCGAACATACAAAAGTACAACAATTAAGGCGACGACGACCCTTAAATAAAGCACCAAGTACACCGAAAAACGGTGAACTCTTTGCCGATGAGTTGAAAGCGCATTTGGCACGTCTAACAAATCATGAAATTCTTGATTTGCGCAAACGCAATTCGATGGGCTTAATGAATGGTAAATATTTGCGAAAATCGTCAGGTGCCAACAAACAGGCCCTGGAGCAGAAATTGAAAATTGAAGAAGAAATTCAATTGGAAATTTTGCGTCGTGAATTATTGGGCAATACTGAGGGTTTACGGGGGGAGGTGCAGCAGCAAACGGATTACGATGAGATAAATCAAAAGAACATTAGTGCGGTCGAAGCGCCATTGGCGACTGAAGTAGTTGAGGTAATTAAAGAAATCATCTTAGATGAACTGCCACAAGCACCTGCAGCATTCAAGGATAATACTACTATTGCTACAGACGGTGCTTTGTTGGACAATGCAACTGTAACATCGGCACTATTAAAGGATAATACTGCCGATGGTGTGGCTAAACTAACTGAGGATAATTGTGAAGCTGCTGTTGCAGTTTTGGAAACTGAGAATAATGTGGTAGATGCTACTGTTACGCCTGATGTTCCTGAGCCGTTTAAAGATAATTCTTGTGTTGATATTGCTGCACCTAATGTAGTTAATACTAACGACAATGGAAACGCACTGTACCAAACACTCCTACAATTGACACAGCGCATATGTTATAACAGCTCATTAGTTGATGACAGGAGTAGTGAACGTATAACTTTTGTTTCAACCACAGTTAATAATGTTCAAAATACGACAAAGGCGAGAAAAACGCGTCAACGAAGCAAACATTCAGAAGCGTTGGTAAGTGAAATCCCAATTTAGCAGTAATGTGTAAGCTTTTTTTGAAGTGCTATATCTTAGTGTTCAAGTGTTAGAAATTATAGATCTCTTAAGGTGTACGTGTGTGTCAATCTCTTAAAAACGACTTTTTGCCAAGTGCGATATTGTTATCCAATGTTTATGAGAACACACAATTGGAGCGCAAAGTTTTTTTCAGTGTTTTAATATAACCAGTGAATAATTTTATTTTGAAAATATGATGCAAGAGTACTCTACCTTATATATTTATACCCTGAACCGGGTATATTAAGTTTGAAACGCAGTTGTCCCTAATCGTATTCTATCTTTAGTGCAGTCGAAGTTACCGTTTTTCTTGTTTACCGTAAATATGTGGCAAAAGTACTTAACCTCAAACCAGTTACAAGTTGTTGTAATTGTGCTGCCCGTTTAAAATACATTTTTGTGGTGTTCATTTTTTTTATATATAAAAATGAAACGCTATTTTGTTATGTGTTCTCAGAGCACCCGTACCACAACACGGAAAGACATGAAAATTCGCACAATTCTTCGTTTATCCATGTAAAAGGTCCTTACGGAGGCCTTTATTGCATATTCGATGAAATAAATTTCAATTCAAAAAATCTCTTTGTAAAATAAATTTCAAACTCGAAAAAATATTTCGTCATATAAATATGACTGTTTGACGAAGAATTTCAAATTAAATTTAGTATATCACAATAATATATTTGTATTTGTATTCACTTATAAAAATATTTTGCATAATTTTAGCCTGAAGTAACAAGAAAATATTTTCAATTAGAAGAAAGTATTAAAACACGCCGCCAGTATAACAGGTCCAAGCGTTCGCTGTACAGTAAAGGTGATTCGTTGGACGAAGATAGCGAGGCTTCAGATAGTGAAAAAGATAAGTTTCAAAAAAATTCGACACTAACGGAGCCAATTCCACCGCCACCAGTTATTTCACCGGTAAGCAATATACAAATACCATCTCCGCCGCCGCCACTGGGCTATTCGACCGTTTCCACATTTGTACTGCCGAGCTTGCCAACGGAAGAATTTGTTTTGCCGCCAACGGCATTTTCCGACAAACCAATGGATAGTAGTGCGAATGGTGCAAAGTCTTGTGAAACATTATCCGCGTCACATAATAATACCGCTGCCAAAGAGGTTGTATGCCAAAATGATGATGAACTCTTCAAAAAACCCACAAAGCTTGCGCCACGTGTTTCACGCAAACGAAGGCCACAAAACTCAAAAACTTACATCTCCAGCAATTTGAATCAAACTGAGCGCACAGATGACACCGAAGGTAAGTGGCACCCTTATTTTTATACACTCGAAATAATTTTGTAGCAACTATTTGATATCATTTACATAAAATTAAATTCTGGGTTTCACTACACAGGCTTACGTCGATCGAAGCGCGCACCGAGTAATCCCTCCTCCAATTGGAATGGACACTCACTTTTGAAATCATTGTTTAATTCAAGTTCATTAAATAAGACTAAAAAGAAGCCAATAAAACGAGCCAGCTCCAGCAGCAGTAACGGGAGTAGAGGTGGTGATTTGAGCACGCCAGTCGCTTCTAGCACAGTAAATGATGCAAATGTCAAGAAGCGGACTCGTAAACCTAAAAAAAAAGGAATCCCGCAAGCGCCAGCATTTAGTTACCTTGGCGATACGAATATAACATCGAACACCGTGCACTCACAACGAAATACTGAAAGTTATGCGATGAGTGCACAGCTGGAAGCAATTCCAGAAACACCCATAGAAACTGATGACCATGAAGCAGCAGTGGCAAGTTCAATAGCAGTCGCACCAGCGCCAAATGACAACACATTACCATGCACTTCCACCTCCATCACCAACAAAAACATGAAAACCACAACTAAAACCAGCGAAACCACAACAAATAGGAACAAAAAGACTGGAGCAACAGAAGAGCAAACTGCGAAACCGAAAAAAAGAGGCAGACCCAGGAGAACAGTTACAGGTGCTAAAAAAAATCAGCAGCAGCAGCAACAACAGCAGCGGGAAGAAGTTGACGCAGTGGAAGCAGCAGAGCAAATCACGGACGATGACACCGCAAATGGCACAGGACTATTGGAGTGTAGTCGCGTTTATTTGCCACCACCGCCATCTTTGGAGAAGCTCAATGAAATGTTTGACGAATTGAAAAATGCAGCCAACAATTTGAGCGACGGGGAGACCATGCCGAAGGGTGCAGAATCGAGCACTTCGCCTTCGACGACAGATAGTAACGTTCGCTTACGACCTGTGCGTGTACGTTTGCGTCGTTTAAGAGCACGTGACATATCCGCCGCAACCTCAACCTCGGCCGCTACAAGTTCGGCGTCGACCAGTACATCAAACAGTGAGTTTAAGCAAACGGCAGAAAGCAATCGTAAAGAGTTGCTGGAGTGGCTGAAGAATGTATCACATTTGCAATCGGCCACAAATGAGCGACAAGTTTTTATGGATATGCGACCTTGTGAGTGTCATACAACATAACACGGCTGATTGATTCACACTTAATTGTTTTTGTGCTTCGTTTTTCTTTCTAGCCACCGCCGGTAAATTATTTTTTACCGATTTGGAGGGTATAGACTATGCCTTTTACGATACGGATGATAAGTGTAGTCTCGGCTATTTGCGCTTCAAGCCACTGCAGTGCAAGCCTTCGAAGCGTGCGAAGAAATATCATTTGGTAATATTTTTTATCAATATACATATATCTATATAATACAATTATTTTTTCCATTTAATAAGTGCAACATTTCTTTTGCAGCACTTTGTTGTACTTACGGGTTCATTTGAAATTAGCACGGAACGTGAAAGCGCCAATTTCGGTGTTGGTGATATGGTAGCCATTAATATAGGTAAGGCGCGCATGCACAAATGCGTTTAGCATACAACATTAATTAATGTACGTTTACTTACCCCGCAGGTTGTCGCTATAAAATAACAAATTTGGAAAATGATATCGGCGTTCTTATGGTGATAAAGAAGTAACAGCGATGCGCATGCGCATTCCAGTTATGTTAATACTTCTGAATAAGTAAATATTCACATACATCTCCGTATATATTTAAGTATTTTCATACTCATAATACATATTTCCATATTTAGTATTAATTTTAGTTTTGTAAAAATCGAAAAAAAAATCTTTGTTGAACGTTTTCTTGCGCAGGGAGTGCGTTAATTCTAAACAATATTGAAATACGTAATAAAAAAAATTTGTTATCATATACATATGTACGTTTTAAAATAATATGTAATTGAATTCAATAAATAAAAAAAAATATGTATATATCACGAGATACAATTTCGTATTGAAGTTATTAACTAACGCAGTGAAATCTCCCATCAGCGGACACTGGCGGGAATTATAATGAATTTTATTCTTTTTTAATTGTAAGCATTTGTTTTTAATTTTTAATATTTTATTTTATTTTATTGTTTTTTTTTAATTTTATTGTTTTTTTTTAATTTAATTTTTTATTTTTTTTAAATTATTTTTTTTATAATTTAATTATTATTTTTTTTATAATTTAATTATTATTTTTTTTTATAATTTAATTATTATTTTTTTTTATAATTTAATTATTATTTTTTTATAATTTATTATTTTTGTAATTCTAATTACACTGTGGAATATTTTTCCAAGTCAGGGTGATGGTACTAGGTCAGTATAGTAAAACCCCCAAAGGGTTTGGCGTTCGTATGTGTCAGTTTTTTTATGACCTTTTAAATTTTTTCCTTATCTTGATGTTTTTTCGCTTAGTTGTAACATTTTGGCAAAAACGTAGATTTTTTTATTTGTTTTTTATTTATTTTTTATTTCAATTCAAATGTCTTGCTGATTATCAGGCTTGGATAGAGAATAAGGAGCATCATAATTTTATTACTCACCTTGCACTAAATTCTAAAACAATGCATATTCACATGTTTGTATGTAATAAATGAACAGCACACGCGGAGTAAGTCGCTTTTTTATTTTAAGTGTTATTTATTTGTCTTTATATTTTTTGTTTTACTTTTTGTTTAAAGTAATACTTGGGAAATCATGAACATTTTAAACGTTTGCCATACTACTTGGAACTTACAATTTGATGCTAATCAAAACAATATATCCATTATATTTTAATTATATACTAAAATAATATGGAAAAAACATTTGACTACTACATTATGCTTTAATTATTGTTATAATTGCATAATTGCATAATTTCATGATTTAATGTATTATTTATAAGTATTGCTTACAGTTACTGCTGCTGCGCCCGCTGTCTGTGCGGGTGAGTGTGTAAATGCATATGTGGACTGTGTGGAAATGTGTGCCTAATGCTTTCCCAGGAATATTTGTTTACTCACAATGATAGCGCTTTAAATTTCTTTTATTATTTAGCAGTGTATGTAGGTGGAAAAAATTATAGTTAAGCAGCAGTAATGGCACAATCTCTTATGTCGAGTTAATTATTGTTCGTACAACATGGATAACGGAACATACTTGTAGGTGGTCGTGAAATTAATGACGTTTACAATACCGCTTAACAGTTTTAATATATTTTTATTTTCATTTTTTTAATTTAATTTTATTTATTTTTCATTATTTTTATTTTTTAATATTTTTATCAAGTTTATTTTTATTTTACTTATTTTTTTTCTTAATTTTTAATTTATTTACTTTTTTTTTATTTTTAATTTATTTATTTTTACTAACAACCTTTCACCTTTCTTGCACAAATTAAGTACATTTATAACTAATAAATGAATTACTGATTTTATTACTTATCTTATTTGAATTGCGAGTCTCTCTTTTATAAAATTCACCATGTTGTGTATCATACAAAATTTCGCCTTTTAAACAGATTATGTATATAACTCACTATTTGGTTGCAAATTTTAATTGTTCTAATATAGTCAGTAAATGTTCAAGAAAATGTCTCTTTACATTTGTACATCTGTACATTAAAGTTTTCGTCTTCAATAATATTACTATTTTTTGTTTTATTTTTATTCTTTTTGCACTTTTCTAATTAACTTTAGATTTTGTATTATTGGAATTGGCTTGCGTCAGTGCTTGCGCTTTGGTCATTTTGCAAACGGTGTCGTATAACGCTGGAAAGAATTGTATGACAAAGTACACTGAGGCGAGGTATGCGCATATGAGTATGGTAAGGAAGAGATCGAAAATGGCAGGTTTCACATGATATACATTTAGGCGCGCCTCTTGACCATCGTAGAACATAAAGTCCGGATCACGTGTGTCGGGTTTATCATACATGATCTTCACATTCTTTAGGTACTTTTCGAAAGCGTTCTTCAGGTCGTTATTATGTAGCGCAGATTTGACTTGCAGATAGGCTTTAATGAGCTTCTTATTGATACTCTGCAAGTAAAAACATGTCATAAATAGCTTATATAATTAACTATTAAATTATTGCACTCACCATTGGCCCAGCAAAGATTTCATATGGCTCTTGTAAACCATACACGTAATGTGCTAGCGTTTCAGCTAAAATTTTAGCGTGCTGTTGCGTTTGCGCAATAATTTGCTCTTCTTCGTCTTTGAATATAGTGGCGCGTGCTGGCTCTTTCGGTGATTTCAATGCAGATATCGTGAAAGCTGGCAAACGGCGCATGCTGAAACGTTCATGCTCCCAGGCGAGTTGCTGATCAGCCAAATTGATTTTCTTGTGTACACCATCGACTGTAACATTGCCATATTGTGCCGCTACGTTTTTAAGTAACTTGAAGAAATCATTCATTGCGGTGCCCTCTTTGGGTGGTTTCGAGACGTGCATGTAAAGGTTGCCAGTTTCTGCGTTCAACGATTGGGTAATCGTGTCTAAACAGAGTACAAAATCAACGTTCTGAAGTAGAAAGTAAGTTGGTATTAAAAATCAATGAGAAATATAAAGATAAATGTTTCACATATAAAGCATTTTTCCTAGCGAATAAATTATTACATATTATATATTCTAAAATTAAAGTATATGGAGATTTCAAGCAATATACTAATTTGTTTGTTAATTTAGCAATATTTTTAAAGCCTTTAACTTGTAGACGCTCTCAAACCTCGTCTATTATATTAGTTGGATTCTTGGCCGCAATTAAAGAACCGGTAATAGACACGATGTCTTCCTTTGTTCCATAGCGCAGCGTTTTACATATTTATTTTCAATGAACATAATATTTTCTTCTTAAATAAGAAACACAACAACTGTACCTGCAGTTGCACATTCTCATCGAGCCATTTTTTGACTCCTTGAAAATTCAACAGTGTTCCGGATTCTGTGAGTAAGAATAATAAGCGATATTTGGGCACTGCGTTAGGTGTGCTGTGCAATTTGCTAAATACATCCGCGAGTGTTAGAAATACAGCGGCATCGGCGTTTAAAGGATATTCCTACACAGGGAAAAAACCAATGTTTCATTAATAATATTCCCAAGAATACAATTGGTTTCCTTACATTGTACAATCCGAATGTGTTGAGATGTGAGGTTATGACTATTAATGGCAATTTGCTGTTGGACTCACCGCCACTTTCCATTTGCTTCAAAATTTTCGTAGTGGCCGCCAATTCACCTTGTATAATTGGTATTCTACTATTTTTGCTAGCTAAATGACTGGCACCAGAGACAATAACCTGATAGCCATTGGCCGATATCGATGACAGCAGCTCTGTAGCTGCTGATGTGCGTTGAGCTTTGCCCTCAATATTTTTGCTGGTTGTTCTTGTGATATCCGTTATGATGCGCTCAAGCTCGGAATTATACGGTGAGAAATATATGGGAATTGAATTTGGTTGTGCCAGCATAGCTTGTTCAAGCAAATTGAGGTGCTAAAGGTACATAGAAATAAGGTTCCATTAGTTTAAAAAACTATTCATAATAAATGCGGGCATTCGCAGTACTTCTTTTTCCTCAAATGTCATATCACTGACATGCTGCGGTAGCAGTATAACCAAACCTCCAGCTTTTTGCCGAATTTCACGGAACTGGTCGATAGTTAAATCTTGTAATCTAGCAATAAAGATATTAATTTAGCAATACACATTTTTCGTAAAAATAATATTTACTTTGCAACTACACAGTGCCTGCCAGTACTCCAAGTATAGAGAGATTTCGCCTCTAGCGATAATGCAGATGCACGACATCCTGAAATAATAAATGAAATCGTGTATAATATCTTGGATATATGTTATATAATTATAGAAGAAATGTATTTTACAAATGCTAATTAATTTTTCTGTATATTTACATATTATTATCAATATACATTCTAACCTCAAAAGTAGCGCATTTTTGTTTGGTATAGCACACAATTAATAAATGAATACACTGCAAATGCACATGCAGTAACCGACTATAAAGATAAGTTAACACACAAAAATTAAAACCTTGATAGCGCTAACATAACCTAATTGCAACAACCAAAACAGGAGTTAATGACCAACTTGCACATAGTGACACATCACTTTAATATCAATGACAATGTCGGGCACGACCACTCACCATAAGCCACACCATTCACATCGAACTGTGACATCCGTTGCACGGAGAATTCACTGGATGCCAATACAGGATTGGCTGAGCAAATGAGTAAAACTGGTAATGCAATCAGTAGATAGGGCAGTCCACCGCGGAAAATATCCGCAAAATTCTCAGCATCCTCAAACATTGTGACACTTTTATGTGAGTATTGCGCGGAGCTGGTTATAGACACTGTATTATCCTACGATACAACTTCTATGTCAAAGACAGGTGTTAATTAAATTATAATAATTAAATTTAATTTGTTCTAATTAGGCAAACTTGCGCCCGGCTGATTTTTCTCATAACTAATTTTCATTTGGTAGGGTTGATTTTTAAAGTATCACTAAAAATGCAGGTGGCCCTTCTAATTTAATGTTAGATCACTATCTTTTACATGACACGCTATAAGTAAATTCGCATGATATTACTGATATTTCTTAAACTTTAAAACATTATATTTCGAATAAACTCGAAATATATTTAGATAAAAAAACCAGTACAAAAATCAGAAAAGACGTTTCATTGTCATGTCAGTTATTTTTGACATAATCAACCCTGTTTTCTTGGTTTTTGTTGACCTGTCAACTTGTGTTTAATGATGATTCCACTTGCAATACAATTCAAACAGTTATCGATACATATGTATTATTATTTGTTAGTTAGAGTAAACAAATTTATAACTGTAAATTTTTAGAATTTTATTAAAAAGTGTGTAAGTTCCTTACTGATATGGAGTAAGTCTATTAAAATATCCTTATTTAGTAATTTATGTGGTATTAATTACAACAGGTATAATTTTCAAAACGAATTCAAAAACTTAATTAATTAATTATATTTTTCAGCACTTGTGCCACCCTGTGTGTAAACATCAGCTTTTCCCGGCTACCGTTAGCTGTCATCAAATTGCAGTAGTTTCCGCTTCGCCATTCCAAAAGTTTTTATTTTATTATGTTGCAGTGGAATATTGTGAATTTTGTTAATAAAAATCGGTTAATTAGTGAAATGTATACATAAAACCATTAAGTGAATAATGCATTCAAGTAGCGTAGTGTTATTTGTGGGCTTGGCTTGTCTACTAGCGCAAACCAAGAGAAATGATATGTATGCGGGTGTGTGTTGTCGTTCGCAAAATATAATGTGTTTAAGCGATTAATTATTTAAAATTATAATTCATAATGTAATTTTATTGTACATTTCAGATCTACGCCAAAAACAGCAAATTTTGTCTAATGAGAGAAGAAAGTCAAGTGAGTTTTTTCATTAATATTATATAGTAAATAATATGAAAAATATATAACATTTTTAACGATTGCTAAATCAGTCCTATAGGGGAATAGTTAATTAAGTTACAATTCCGAACCTTAATTAACAGACGATTTATGCATGCAAAGTATGAATATGACAGTGGTACAAAAACTCCGTCTAATAACGCTATTTTATACTGGTACCACTGGAAGTCAAAGGACTTTTTTGAAAGATTTCAAGGACGTCAAAGAATTTAATACTATTCGTTTTTTGACTGAGGGCTTTCATTTTATTTATTTTTGATTTTATGAGGTACATATACAAGCTACGCAAACTGCGCACCTGAAGTTGCTTCGAATGAATGTTTATTATTATAATTGTAAAGAACACACTTTGGCATTTATTTTTTTAAGATTATCTCTTGCAAATGCTGGCTGCGGCTACGTCTCAGATGGTCAATCCGTTGAGTTCAATTTTTGATGACTCGTTCAAGAATTCCGACTGGTAACTGGTGAATGACACTCGTGCTGTTTGCTCTAAGGCTTGAATCCAAGTGGCAGTGTCCGCATAGATTTAAGATCTTATATATCCCTACAGGAAAAAGTCTAATGGTGTGATATCATGCGATCTTGGCGGCCAATCGACCGGCCAAAAACGTGAAAATATCTGCTCACCGAAGTTTTCTCTCAATAAATCCATTGATTGATGCGATATGTGGGAAGTGACGCCGTCTTGTCGATGATTCTACCGGTCAACAAACCACACTTAACTGTTCTTTTCTGGATAAAATATCATCATTTGATTCTCTTCAGCTTGCTCTTCGTCCCAAATGCGGTAATTTTGCTTATTTACATACGCACTGAGACAGAAATGGGCATCATCGCTGAACAAAATTTGGACGTTGGATCTTCTTAGAACGTTTCAAGAGCCCATAGAGCGAAGCAATGTTGCTTGGGAAGGACAAGCGGCTTCAGTTATGGTACAAACTGTATTTTGTGCGCTTCTTCTCTACCTGATCTCTCCAGCGGAGTGAAGGTCTATGCTTCCCTCGCGGATACTGCGTCGAATACTTTCAGAGCTGGAGTGTGTTCATCCATACGGACGACAAGACAACTCGTACAGCTCCTCTTTCCATCGTCAACGTTATTCGCTGACATTGTTATTGCTGTTAATACTAGTTCCGGCGCGATTGTTGAAGCCAATGATATCAATATCATCGCCAGCAGTTATACACTTCTGTAGAAGATTGTACCTTCTCTATTCAGCTCTGCAGCTCGAATTATTTTCTCCATTAGCAGATTGAAAAAGTCTCACGATAGGGAGTCGCCCTGTTTGGTATTGAACGACTCGGTCGCCAGTTTACACAGTTTACACAGCCGTAGTAGCTTTGCTGAGATACAAAATTCACACATAGTGACATTGAGGTAGAGGTGGTGAGTGTCGATTCTCTTTTCATGGGACTTTTCCAAGATTTGGGGCATGGTGAATATATAGTCAGTTGTTGAATTGCCAAGCTTAGAGCCACACTGATAAGGTCTAATCAGTTTATTGACGGTGGGCTATAATCTTTCACACAATACGCTCGATAGATTCTTATACACAGACACAGATTGTGGGGTCTCACTTTTTGTGGATTGGGCAGAGCACACTTAACTTCCTATTGTCGGGCATGCTTTTGTCCGACTATATTCTACAAAGAAGCTGATGCAAGCTACTTATCAGTTATTCGGCGTCATGTTTGATTAGTTCGGCCGGCAATCCATCGGCCCCCACCGCTTTGTTGTTCTTCAAACGGAAAATTGCTATTCGAGCTTCTTCATGGTCGGGCAATGGAACGTCTGCTCCATCGTCATCGATTGGGGAATCGGGTTCGCCTTCTTCTGAAGCTATACTTTCACTGCCATTCAGCAGTCTGGAGAAGTGTTCCCTTCATAATTTTAGTATGCTCTGGGCACCGGTTACTAGATCACCGCTGAGGGTTCTACAAGTGTATGCTCCGGTCTTGATACCTTCTGATAGTCGCCGCATTTTTTCGTAGATTTTTCGAGTGTTACCACTGTCGGTCAGCTTGTCAAGCTACTAAACAGTAATGATTATTTTGATGTGTCATTTGGCACAAACGGTACTAACAGACATACATAGAAACAAAATTTTGAAAAATGGGTTTTCGCGCGAAATTTAAATTAAAAAGTCTTACTATTTTTGCCCACAATTGTATGTAATAAACAAGAGAAAACTTTCACTCTGGCTGCATAGAAGCTATAATACCATTCACAGGGGCATTTCTTATAGCAACTATACGCATTACTAAATCTCAAAACGCAGCCGGCCAATGGTTTATATTCAACAAAAAAAAAAAAACGTTTTTAGACCTCGCTTTAAAAGCCAGTACCCTTTAACTAACAAATCATATTTACTTCAGAGGTTGACAGGATTCCAATGAAAATCGTGAATAATATAAACCTCACTACAAACGTGCTAAAGCGTATAATGGTTATCTTCTATAAAGAACGACAAAAATTTTCCTTTTTGCGTAGCAAGCTTAAGGAAATTAAATATACATATACATAGGTAAACAAACAAACAAATCCATACGTAAAATAAATCATAAAATAAATGCGTGAAAATCGAATTTCCCTTATTGCCCATGGAATTGCGTTATCGCATTTACAAATTTGGGGTATTTACAACTGAATAACAGTTACAAAGCAGGTGTAAGAAGGAAGGGAGACGTAGCGAAAGAGAACGGTGGAAGGAAGGCATGGCTGACAGAGGAGAAATCGGCAGGGAGTAATCTTGCGGGTATGAAAGAGTATAACCAGCCATAAAAATGAATTATTTTCGAAAAGCAAGTGTATGCTTTACTAATCGTTTGGCGGCAGTTTCGGTAAGATGGCAGTATGGAAAGTAAGATAGTAAAAGTATTTTAAGGCTAATTAAAAGATAGCGAATATTCTAGAAGATCGAAGCCAAGATTTTTAGTGTATGTGAATTTGCTAAGCTTGTTACTTCTCAAAGTAAAAAGCCTTTTTGAAGCCACTGTCGTAGGTTAAAACACCGAATCAATTATATTTACTATCTTAGGCATAACTGACTAATTTTTAAGGTGCAATGGCTTGCACTATCTCAAAATTGTTTGTAGCTAAACTTGTCCTTTACTTCAAAATAGGTTTCAGTTGCGGCGATCGTATCTTCTTTCGCCGAAAAGTTCTTCTCAGCGAGCATTCTTTTGAGATCTGAGAACAAAAAATAGTCACTGGTGAACAGGTCTGGAGAACACGGTGGATGCAGAAGTAATTTGAAGACCAATGAATGGATTTTTGCCAACGTTTTCACTGATACAGCACTTTCTTTTTCTTCAAATTCGGCCGTTTTTCGGCAATTTCGTTCTTCAAATGGTCTTCATTGGTTCTTCATTTCTCAAGACAAACAATAAAAAGTATTCCATGCGTATTCCAAAATACAGACACCAGATTCTTGCGAACCGATTGTTTTTTCCCACTTTGGCGCTCTGTCCGGAAACTCGACACCAAAGCAACTGTACATTTTTTTCCTTTCAGAAGCAATTTTTTGTCAAGACGCGAAGTTCCCTTTTATCCATTTTTTCACAATAATAAAAGTTGCTAAAGTGATATAATTTACAAATGAACGATCCGACAGCTGTCAAGTTTATACACGCGCCTTTTGAAGGTTCGG
Source organism: Bactrocera tryoni (assembly GCF_016617805.1). NCBI lineage: Eukaryota > Metazoa > Arthropoda > Insecta > Diptera > Tephritidae > Bactrocera > Bactrocera tryoni. The sequence continues at coordinate 19,664,202 of NC_052499.1, forward strand.
GCTAGTAAAAGTCATATGCGTGATATATGTATATGAGTCAGGCCGGACACTTTTCAATTGACCTGTTATTAACGGGGTTTTCAATAGAGACGCTACAAAATTAGACCGATAGGCGATAGGGACAGCAAACCACGCCATATTTTTTCTCGCTCTTTTGACATTTTTATTAAGTAAAGTTTGTCATTTCATCATGGAAAGATATACAATTCAACAACGAGTCGAATATATTAAAATTTACTACGGAATTTCGGAGTAAGTGGCCTCAACTTTAAGAGCGCCACGTCATATTTATGGTCTTTATAATCGTCCTGTAAGATCAACAATTGAGCGTCCAGTGGAAAAATTTGCATCCGTAGGCACAGTACAAAGTGTTCCCATCCCAGTGAGACATAAAAGTACCTGTAGTGTAGAGAATATTACTGCCATTAGCGCATCAATTGAGGAAGATCCAAATCAGTCTCTCACACGTCTCTGTGACATGGCGTTGTGGCGAATTTCGCGAAAAGATCTTGGCCTACAATCCTTATAAGATCAAATTGACATACATACGAACTGAAGCCGCTTGACCACCAGAATCGTCGTATATTCATGTATAACGTTGAGGAACAACTTGAATATATTTTCATCGAAAAATCATCTTTAGCGATGAGGCTCAATGGCTTTGTCAATAAGCGAAATTTGCGTTCTTGGTCAGGCAGCAATCCATACGTACTCCATGAGTCACCATTGCATCCCGAAAAAATTACGGTTTGGTGCGGTTTATGGGTCGGCGTCGTCCTTAGACTGTACTTCTTCCGTGATGATCAAGACCGGCACGTTGATGTGAATGGGAATCGATAACCAATGGATGTGTTATTATAAGCTCAGGGAAGGAGCCTTCCTTTTTTACATAAGTATAGAAACGTGAAGTTTTCCAAGGCCTTAAAGCATCCTGATCAAAGGAATATAATTTTCGACTACGGTTTCAACCAGCGTTCTACTATTCTATTTGTCATTCTAAGAGTGTTCGATGGTTCGGCAAGCAGATTCCATAAAATTCCTTAAAAAAAGATATTTACCAAAAAATGTGTTTATTCTGACTTGCATATGATATAACCCGTAAATAAGCATACAGCGAATAACGGCATATCAAAATCACACCTTAAAGCCGACAGTTATTACGCCAAATCACCCAGATTCACAATAATTCAAAGATCGTCGCTTCGCACCATATTATTTCTGCTGTGCTGTGTGTGGTGGTCCAATACACCAATATAAATACCACACATACTCTTAAATACATGCTCTCGCACACACATATGTATGTATGTACTCATTTATCCGTCCATAAATATGAATATATGCCCACATGCTTCTCGGCCATTTGTTGCTGTTGTATTTGCATATTATTTCAGCATAAATTATCATCATATTCACAGCGTGCATTCATATGGAACGTGCTTGTACCGAAGGTCGGTCGCATAAATTTTCGAAAACCCTACAACGCACCAAAATGTGCACTCCTCCCACACACACACACACACACACATTGCTTATCACTAGGTGTGAAAGACCTATCAGAGTCCCTTGTAGTTTCGATTTACCGAACAAGTTGTAGCGGCGTTATACTTTTGTTGTTGTAATATGGAGCACTTCCTGCAGATAAATATGATTTCGATTTACATATGGACATTAGTCTACATACCGACATACAAGTAGTATGCTTATGCTTTTTAGGCTCCATGTCATCTATAATTTGCTGCGCATTGTATATAAATTGAAATTGGTAAATATTTTAGTATGTGTAACGGTACATACATTTTGCAAGCATAATTTATGACAATCTGCATGAATGACTGTCGATAGCAAAGCAAACCCGCCGCTTTACTAATATGCTACTGTTTTTTTTTAGGTTATGTGCCCCAGTTTTCCACCGAAATTGACATGGATGCTGACAGCTTCTTCGGGATATTGTTTGTCTTATTAGGATAATATGTTATAGTAAACATTTAATGTGTCTAGCTAAATTGGCTGAATACGAAATCGAGTATGATTTAATATTGGCTTAGGTTTTTGTTTTTTTTTAAAACGAAAAGATGGTTTTAGCCCAATTTTGGTGCTTTTTAAGCTTTGCATGGTTTTCATGTTAGACCCACGATACTTTACTGAGTGACTATGGAAATATATGCATATGTGTGCAGCCAAATATGATAAAATGCATTACCATTTGCTGTATCAAAGATTTGGACCGAACTAAAGGCTAGGCTAGCTGGGCGGAAAGAATCGGCTTAGCTGTCAATCCAAATAAAACTGAACTGGTTTTATTTAGCAGAAGGTATCAAATCCAATATGTTCCCCTTCATGGCTTCACCCTGTCGAAAAAGTGAAGCACTTGAGTCTCACTTTTGATAAAAAGCTATCATGGAAGCCCAATATTGAGTGGCAGATGAGGAACGTTTTGATTGCCTGATATTGTTGTAAAAGAGCTGTAGTTAAACCAATACTGTTCCATAAGTGTATAGGGCGCTTTGTAAAGATACGCTCGTTACACAGCTGGTACATGTTCAACGAGCAGCTCTCATTGGCATCAGCAGTGCACTAGCGCAACACCAACCATGGCATTTAATGCTTAAGTCTACTTTTAGCACCCATCGACATTGCCGGCAAATTCATTGCTGCGAAGATTGCTATCGGACTCCGGGAAGCCAAATACACTTCGAATTTCGATTGCGTGTCTGATAATTTGGACCACTGCGCCGAGGAGCCCACTACTAAAAGCATCTTCTCCGCGCACATACCTCCGAGGAATACTCGTATGTACATAACCTACATAATAGTTCCCCTGCCATCGTGCACTCGGGCGCTGGATTTATGGGCCTGCTTTCTACGAACCCGTCGAATTCACTGGAATATATATCAGCCATCTTATTAAATTTGCGGCTGGCTCTAAACCAAGCGTCTCTAGCAGTCCAGGTGGGATTATTTGTAATCTAATGAATATCAGCCAATTTACCTAACTAACCTTAAGGATCATGTAAGTGATTGTTAGAATCGTTTGATTGAAACATCATTACAATCAAGTCCAAAAACTCGACTCAGTATCCAAACTGATCTGCAGTCAACAGACCCCTTCCCCACATAAATTGTTAAGACTTAATAAAGCTTCGGGGCGTAATATGTCCTTAAGAATACAAATGCTGGACTCTAGTCTTGATTTCTTTCTGGCAAATTTGAACGTAGTGTGGGACGAATAAGCTTAGAGGTTCCATCAGGACATTTCCTTAGTGAAATTACAATTTTTCAATCAGTGTTATTTGTCTCGATGTACATTCTTTTCCGAAAAGTAAACTTCTAAAAACTCAGTTCAACAAACAGTCATACGTTTTATGGTTCTGTTGCTCAAAAACATTCGATTAGGTCGTAATCTTCACCGTTTAGTGTGCCGTCTAAACCTTTGGACCGATTTTGATTCAATCCACAGTAAGGTGAAGTTGATTTAGTAGTTTGGAAATACCATTTCTTTCGATCCGTATACAAATAGGCCAAGTATTGTCCAACTGAAGTTATAACATTTTCCAATCTCAATATAATATTTTCCAAGTCAATATTTGAAGACCTGTTCTGATTTGAACCGTATTCCACTGGGGAAGTTCTACATCGACCACAACAAATGGTAGTCAGAAGGTCTAAGCAATAAGGCAGGTTGAGCAAAAATTCTGCGGGTTTTTCTCTTTTAGTTTTAACCGGTCTGCTACGTGTCTCAGGTAGTTGTAAAATCCGAGCGATTTTTGGCAATCGCTTGCTTCAATTTGATGAGTTGTTGTTGAACGCGTTCCCTGGTAATGGTTTCCACCGGATTTAGAAGCTCATAAACAGCACCCCCTTTGATCTCACCAAATACAGAAGTATTTTGTGTCATAGATATTCGTTCAATGCCGTGGATTTGGCTTGTCTGCAAGGTTTCACAAATGACTTTTTCCGTTTGGGGTTGTGGGAATGAATCCATTTTTTTAACACCAGTCACAAATTGATGAAAAAACGACAGTAATTCTGAAATGCAGGCATTTTTAACATTTATCGTTTATCGTTGCCATAATATTTGGCGGAATGATCATCTGTTTCCGGGTCGTAAGCATAGATCCAAGATTTATCGCTAGTTATAATGCATTTCATGACATCCCGGTAGTCGGAAAGCATTGTTTCACAGACGTTAACGCGACGATGTTTTTCGAAAAAATGAGTAATTTGAAAGCAATCGTGCTCTCACTTTTCTTAGAACCAAATGATATTTCAAAATGGTTTTCACTGACCCTTCTGATGCCAGTAAGATCGCTGACTATTGATCGTCGATTCTCAAGCACCGATTCCTTGATTTTAACGTTGTAATGATCATCAGTTGATGTTGATGGCCGTTCTGGATGTGGTTCATCGTCAACGAATTCTCGTATAATTTTTACCCATCAAAAATACTTGCTCGCGACAAACAATCAATCATCACAGAAGGCACTTTTCAACATTATGAACGTTTCAGCACCAGAAATTTGATTCCGCACATAGAATTCAATGGAACTGCTTTGTTGAATAATTTGTATGGAACTGTGTAAATAAGGAATGAAAAAGTCTTCTTTGTGCTATCGCGACTTTCAGATGTGCGTTTTCTTACACCCGTCAATTTAGAAACAATCTCTTATAATCTCTGTTGTAAACTCTGACAGCGGGGGGCTATTTCGCTTCAAATGTCTAGTCAAACATCCGACAAGCTCCAGTATTACAAAATAGCTACACATTATGCTGACCTTTCCTCTCACTTAACTTTATTGTTCCCTCTTATTAGTAATTCTTTTAAATTTTTAATCAAAATGCTTTAATCCCTTGTCATTAATTATCAAAAGCATCAAGACCACTTAAGTATTTTTTAATCGTTAACCATTTATTTATCTCAATCTTCAGCGATTTTCTTCAATGCTAATTGCTCACCTCATTGACTTAAGCCGAGCATTCCAAGTTCTGCTTGTGTGTATATATATGTATGTACATTTTAACGGTACTTATATTAGATAATTGCTTTGCTACGGTTCTGTAATCGCTCATTTTGTTGAATGTTGTGGCCAGTGACCATATTTCCAAGTGCTCCATGCTTTTATTGTGTTCGCTTCCGGCGCTTGTTGAGCTATCCTTGACCTTGTTGCCATTCGTATTTCAACGAGTATGGTGTGTACTGTTAGGAATATCAAATTACGCGGATAAAAGTTTATCGCTCGCAATTTACTGCTTTTACACCTGCGACTGAATGTGGGCCGAATATATGTATATAGTACCTCAGCTGTGAGGAGTGTGGGATGGTGGTGAGGTCACCAAAACGAATTTTCTACGCTACGTTTAGTTATTTACGTGTTTTGCTCGGTGGTGTTAGACAATCGGCGGCAATTTAATAGTATTATCAGATTTCGGTAATTTGGTGTGATTTCTTGGTTTTTTGGGGCTCTATTAAATTTGCTTGCCGAATTGCCTGTTGAACTTTTATATAATTTTTTACTTACTTACAAGGCTTGCCAAAGTTATATTGGGTGTCTGTGTTATGAATGAAGGTTTAAAAAGAAAAACTTCGTAAGGAACACTTTTTATTGGGCCTGTCAAAATCTATGGTAGTCCAATCCAAGCATGTAACCAGGTCTAGATACTATAACAGATTTCCAAAACTCACTTTCTGTACGACAAACTTTCAGGAAACCAACATTAGTGTGAGAGGTTGAAACCTTTATAAAACCGGCATCATGGTTTTTAAAAGACTTGGTTTATTTTCCCCCTCTAGATGCCACCTTACGTTACCGCCGCTCATATACGTTCTGCGAAGATCTTTAAAGCCACCTGGACAGCTCTCTGTCATTTGTGGATTTTGCTTTGCTCTTCTAAGCTTTCTTTGTTTTGGGTTATACATATTACCGGTTCTAATTTCGATCAGATAGACTTGCTAGGGTATGGGTTTGCGGTTTTCCTCACTTCACCATATTGATCACGGAGAGTTTACAGGTGGTGTCTTGATACCATAAGTGGAGAAACATTGTCATCTCTTTTCTGCTCAAAGAAGAATGATCGCCATGACGCAGTAAGGCTACCATTACATCCCAGTATTAGGTAGACTCTGCGAAGAATAACAGGCTAGGTTGGTAGATGTTTTCGGATTAGAAAAAACTAAATTGCGATATTCCTCTCTCTCTCTCTCTCTTTTAAAGAGAACTAAGGATCTTCTATTCCAAAGCTCCATGATACAGTAAGGCTAACACTACTTCTCAGTATTGGGTAGACTCTGTGTAGCTACAGTTAGAAAGTGGTAGCCCTTGGTCGTAGTTCGCGAGCGGATCTTAGTATCCTCTCGCAAAGTGTTCATTCAGATTGGAAGAAACCAAATTGCGATACTCTCTTGGATCTCTTTTTAAAGAGAACTAAGGATCTTGCGCTAAAAAACTACATGATGCAGTAAGGCTACCACTGCGACACAGAATAACAGCTTAGTTCAGAAGGTGGCAGCCGTTGGTCGTCGTTCGAAAGTGGTTCCTACCATCCTCTTGAAGAGTGTTTACATAGATTGGGAGAAGCCGTATTGCTATATAGCCTACTGGCCATCCATGGCTTCTCGTTCTTAAGCAAGGTTTCTAGCATCATCTTGCAGAGTCTCTACTCCGATTGGAGAAAGAGGACAAGGTATCGGCCTCAGGAGACAGTTATTCGGTCCTAGCATTAGTAGAAATATGCTCCATCGAGTTTTTATCACCTTATTATGATCCCCTACAGCAATGAGCGCAATTAATTTCACTTGTAAAACACCTTGACCATCAATCACTCGGAAATGTCCAGCTCACGTAGCGGCATGCATCATCGAACTGCGCATCACTTATGCAGCGCCTAATTAGAAAGCGTATTTGGATTTGCAAGTGGCGCCCACTGCATGTAATTATTAGCTGTTTTGTTTTTGTTGGTGTCCTAATAAAATTTTCCCTTCACACACATTTGCTGCCCACATGACACTTTGCTCTATAAAAACACATACATATGTACACAGAGGTGTCTATTTCACAATGAGTACATGAAGACACACATATGTGTTTGTATGTTTGTATTTTATTCATACCACTTAACCACAAAACCATTTACCACTGACCATTTCATCCGAATGACATCTTTAGCAAATAAATACACAATTATTTTTATTGGTCTCTTCTTGGCAATCGTAGCTGCCAGTGTATATGCAAGAGAACAGCTCGATAAATGCTTAGCCTGATAGCAAAAAAATTGAAGAAGCAAATATAAAATATTATTTTCAAGAACTTGATTTCGATCGGTCAGTTTTTATGGCAGCTATATGCTATAGTGGTCCGGTAGCGGCCGATATGAAAATCTGAAGGACTAGTTTGCTTATATACAGACAGACAGGCGGACAGACATATGTACGGGGCTAAATCGTCTCAGCTCGTCACGCTGATCAATTATGTATATACTTTATAGGGTCTCCACGTTGCCTTCTGACGTTACAAAGTTCCTGGCAAGCTAAAAAACGGGTTTTTCAATAAGAGCCCTACAAAAGTACATTCAATGCCATTATGTATGGAACTCAATTTCTTTTGCATGGCCATCACGGGCACGCTTGCAGAAGTCCAGACGCTGAACCCAATTTTCGACGGTTTTCAAACATAAATCGGCCGATACTGCTGCAATTTCACGTTCGATATTCGTACGAAGTTCATCAATCGTCGCTGGCTTGTTGGCATATACCATAGACTTGACGTAGCCCCACAGGAAATAGTCTAACGGCGTCAGAACACATGACCGTGGCGGCCAAATCGACTGGGCCATTTCGTGAGATAACACGTGCACCAAACTTGATTTTCATCGATTGTGACATTCGGTGTGTTGCTTGGGGCGCCGTCCTGTTGGAACCACAAGTGTGTTCAAGTTCATATCATCCAATTCGGATCAAAAATATTCGACTATTATTGAGCGGTAGCGATCTCCATTCACAGTAACGGTAGAAGTACCACCCAATGATGCTGGCGGCTCATAAACCGCACCAAACTGTAATTTATCGGGATGCAATGGTGATTCATGGTGTACCTGTGGATTGCTGCCTGACCAATAACGCATATTTTGCTTATTGACGAAGTCATTCAGCCAGAAATGAGCTTCATCTTTGAAGATGATTTGTTGATGAAAATCCGGACCATTTTCAAATTGTTTTTGCTCAGCCCAATTCACGAATTTACGACGATTTTGGTGTTCAAACGGCATCAGTTGTTGCGTCAATGTGATCTTGTAAGGATGTAGGTCAAGACGTCACAGAGATGCTCAACGCTTGAAAACGTCGTGTGAGAGACTGATTTGAGTTCTCCTCAATTGATGCGCTAGCGGCAGCAATATTCTCGATACTACGGGCACTTCTTTGTCTCACTGGCATGGGAACATGTTGTACTGTGCCTGTGGATTAAAGTTTTCCCACTAGATTCTCAATTGTTGATCTGATAGGATGATTATGACGACCATAAATTGGACGTTGCGCTCTTAAAGTTGAGGCCACTGACTCCGAATTTTGGTAGTAAATTTTAATAATTTCGACTCGTTGTTGGATCGTATATCTTTCTCTGATGAAACGACAAACCTTATTGAAGAGATATGTCAAAAGAGCGAAAAAATATGGCGTCGGTTGCTGTCCCTATCGATTATATCCCGCTCAGGGCATCCCAAGAGTAATATTTGTCGATGAATCGAACGACTTCGTTTTTGAAAAGTCTAGTGAAATTAAAAGGTGCTAGAATGCCATATGCGGTGACTTTCTTTTCCTCCGAGGACGACCGTTAAAAATATACTATATTTAAGCAGTTTCTGTATGAAATTTAGGACATTCGAAAGTTGTCGGCACGATAAGCGTTGCGTTCGTTCGTTCCGAACAGCAGGTGCAACCTTAGCAGTTTGAATACAATATGAAGGAGTTTTGGCGTCGTTTTGCGAACGTCGACGAAAAATGGATGGTACACACCAGAGACCAAGAAGATGTCGAGACAGTATACTGTGCGAACCTGCTTCGAAGAAGAACACTACTGTCCTGATGGCTACCGTTTTCTGAGCTTTACAAAATGTAAATAAAACTAAAGAAGCATAAATCGGCCTAAATGTAGTAATAGCTGTCCTTTTTGGCATAGAAAAAAGTGTTTTCTGCGCCGACTTACCAACTTTCAGAAGTGTTTTAGAAATAAAAGCTTCACCAGGCCAAGTGTATTGAGTAAGAAGCGTTCATTGTCGAGAAATACAAATCACTTTTTTCTCAAAATTTTCTTTTTTTTGTAGGCTAAGTACTTGTCAGCCCACCCTCATATGTGCGCATGTGTGCTGCAGCGTGTAGGTTGATTAAGCTGTTGCATGTAATGCTCACAAACTTTTTGTTGCTTTTGCAAATTGTTGTTGTTGTTCATTAGTAGAATATGCACACACACACACAACCATATACATGTGCATGTGTCACCCACATGTCTCTTCCAATGCAGCGCTATTAAAATGCTAATTTTGTTGCTGTACAACTCACTTCCTAATATATACATATCCGGTATGTATCGGATAGTGTGTGCAACGCAGCGTGACACTCGGTGATTATGAATAATTCATGTGTGCGGGCTTCTTTGTCGTACAGGCGTACAAGTCTACTGATTGCACACAACAATCAACTAATGTGCGCTGGTGTGCGTGCCGCAGCAACTTTGACAGATAAGCTCCGCATAGAAAGGCGTATAGTTTAACAGGTAATGATATCGAGATAAATATGTATTATTTGCACTTTGGCAAATTCTAATTTGATGATGATGACCCACGTGTAGTTCTACAGTAGCTAAGAGTAGAGTATAAGGTTCAATGTTCCAGAATTTCACCTGCCTGGTAATCTCAGAAATAACTTGTAATGTCATGTAAAAGCTACTTATCTACTTCCTTTCTTTTGCTTTAAGTACTTAATTTTCTCGAAAGGAGAACAAGTCTTTATCTTCTTCTACTATTTAAGTGAATACCATATAAACATCTTCAGTGCTGGACTAATTTAGACCATTCCATAAAGAAAATATCATAAATTCTTTTTCATCTTTCATCTTTGTAACGACTTCGCTATCAAGTGGCATGGAGAACTCTCTGCAAGGTGAAAAAAAGTTGTTGAATAGCTCAGCAGCCATCCCTTTTTGCTTACGTTTTGGTTAGATATACATATATCATAGGTAAAACCGACCGAGCGTTCCCATCGGCCTCATTTTTGTAGAAATATGGACCGATGATTCTACCGTCCCGCGAACTACACTACACCATTTTTTTCTGGATGAATTGGTAGCTCTTAAATCTCTTCTAGCTGAGCAAACTTTCGATCGAAAACGTCGGATCTTCTTGGAGCTTTTTATGTGCCCATAGAGCGAAGCGATGTCGTTTAGAAAGTGAGAGCGACTTCAGTTCTTGCAGAAGCTGAATTTTTTACGCTTTCAATTTAAGATCTCGACGTAAAATGCGTCGTTCCATAGGTCAATCCGAGTTGCTGTGAACGGCGCCGAAACTCTTCACGGTCTTCGTGTACATTCTCAGCGACGGCTGCAGCATTTTCTTCAATGCGTGCTGTACTTGGTCTATTCGGTCGAATATTACTCAATAATGAATGCTAGGTGCTGGTATTGCGAAAGAATTCATGGCATCTTGCCACGATTGTGACCGAATTAAAAGCTAAAAACACAATAAATAAAATCCATCAGCCATTGTATTCACCAGATTTGGCTCCGTGTGAATTTTTCTTGTGCCCCAAACTAAAATGCCGCTGTGTGGAACCCGTTTTCTGTCGACCGAAGAGATAAAACATAATACGCAGAAGCAGCTGAAGGCCATACCAAAAAGTGATTATGAAAAGTGTTTCGAGAACTGGAAATATCGTTGGCATATGTGTATGGCAGCTAGTGGATTGAAGGCAATTTTGTGTTTTATTTACAATTTTAGTACATTTTTGTCACAATGCATGCTTCACGAATGGCTTATATGTTTTGCGATCACTAAGAACAGGACGCATACGAATCAATTAATCAGAGACACTTTGAAATTCTTGTCAAAAAAGAGGTGGTCTCATCTGAGTGGAACTTTTTACTGTTCATGCTTTTTATAATGCGGCTTATTTTGTCCAGCGCTACAATTCTTAGTGCAGTGGTTCGAATAATTAATCACTCAACTTGCTCTTCAAAGGTGTCCAATAGCTAAGTGTTGTTGCGTCGTACATACCAGTTTCCAAGCAGCATTTATCTTTCTGTTTCTCAGTACAAACCCTGCAGTCACAGTACTTTGCTTAACCGAGCCTGAGTAGATTTTCGAATGACTAAAATACATCAAGTGCTAGCAGCGCACTAGAAGTCTCAGCTTAATTCTTCGGCTTCCTACAATTCTGGTATTTAGTTTCCCAAGTTCTCTGAATTTCCCAACATGAGCTCCATCAGTAAACTTAAAAAAAAATATTACTTGTAAAATAAACAACTCAACAAATGGATGAAAATCCCAAATTTCTAGAAATTGCAATTTCCATATTATACGAATATAAGTCCCCTCCCACGGTTTGTACCTCAAATATTTGTTGCTGAGCTTCTAAAGCGAACACCTACCTACAGAGCTTTGTATAAAAACTGTAGCACACTCTGGCTTAAGGTCACAGTTGTGAGCATTAAATTTCTCTGAAAAATAAAATCTTGCATCCTTATGTAAAACAAAAACAAAAAAGATAATACATTCTATAATTTCTGGGCACAAGAGAAAGGGAAGTCATATATTTGTATTTACGCAATTGCGCTCAAAGCGAATCGAAACAATGGCAAAGAGGTCATGCTGTGCGCTTTTTATAAGGCCAAAGAAAGCCTACTATATACTATAATACCTGTGTGTGTGTATGTGCTTGTTGACATTTCATTTTTATTTTCTGTTATTTACCGATTTTTTTGTCGTTATAGAAAGGTAGAAAAGGATAATCGAAAGTAAATTGCCTTAGTGAAGTGCTGATCAAAGGATTATGCTGTTGGGCAGGTCATAAACACTAAAATTTATGTGCATATAAAATATATATGTATTTAGTATTATCCATATAATAAAGTGATAATTTAGAGCGAGTTTCTCCATGGTTCAAAAAATAGTGCCTACAATAGCTGAAGTGAATATTATTTACTAGCGATATCGAGTAATTGAAATTGAGCTTCCAATATAATGAAGTCTTAGGTATAAGTCTGTCACTTGATGCATTTTCTTTTGTATTCTACCTGCAAATCGGCATCGAATCAGTGCAAAAACTCGACATAGTAGAGCCCTGCTGCCGATTTGTCCATCTGCAATGTAGATTACGCCTTCCATCGTCCAGACAACGGTGGCCATCATTCCTTCAGTCGTTAAGACAGTCTACGCATTCTTTCGGATTGCGTTTAGCTTGTGCCAAAGACTGCCGTAAATTGATTTAACAGTTGCGTTAGTTTGCAGAAGCTGCCATCGTTTTACACGCCATGCCAAAAGCTTTTTTATGTCCATAATTGATATGACGGAAGAGTCACCATAGAGCATCTAAAAGCTTTTTGATTTCATTGCAAAATTTTCATTCCAAAAATGTAGATAATCCTCGATTGATATTGCTCTTTTTCCATTTTACTAAAATCGCCCGATATAGTATAGTGCAAGCCTATGAGAATATAGTAAAATCCTCTTGCGATATCGAGCGGTAAGACTAAATATTTATCAAACTACCGTTGTAGTATTTTAAAGTCAGTAGGTGTTCCAAAAGTTTATGTTATATAAAATATAATGCAGATTTCTATACAGCTAATAACAGCTAATAAAGGGTAATCCATTTCGAGATTTCCTACTTTTTTCAGAGAAAAAAAACAGAAACTTCAAATTTAATGGGAATGGTTTATTACCGTTACAAAGAACATTCTTTGGCATTTATTTTTTGAAGATTATCTCTCTTAAATGTTGGCCGCAGCCTACGTTTCAGATAATCCATCCATTGAGTCCAACTTTCGATGACTCTTTCGAGCATTTTGACTGGTAACTGGCGAATGACACGCGTGATATTTTGCTCCAAGGTCTGAATCGAAACGAGATTGTGCGCATCAGACCTTACATATCCCCACATAAAAAAGTCTAACGCTGTGATGTCACACGATCTTGGTGGCAAATCGACTTGCCCAAAACGCGAAATTATCTGCTCACTGAAGTGTTCTCTCAATAAATCCATTGATGATGTGATGTGAGTGAAGTGGCGCCGTCTTGTTGAAACCAAATGTCGCCGACATCAATTTCAAGCTTCAATTTCAAGCATTAAAGTATCTCTGTCGTCTACTATGGATCCTGGTCGTTAACGACCTGCTTAAAAAACTTGAAGATCTTGGCTGCAGGATGATTGCCTATGCAGACGATGTAGCGCTTATGGTCAAAGGAAATTTCCTGAGTACCGTTTACGAATTGACGAAGGGGTATCTCAGCGTCGTAACAAATTGGACAGTTGTAAACGGTCTCTCCATCAACCCCAATAAAACCAAGTTTTTTTTTCACTAGAAGATATAAGATTTCTCCGGCCCCGCTGCCTGCGGACATAGTGACATATCCAGGGCTCATAGGAAGCTTTCTGGGGGCCGAATATCGAAGAGAGAACAAAAAAGGAATCGATTGCCTTGCTGCTGTAAAAGAGCCATTGGCAAAAGGTGTGATCTCTCATCGAAAGTGGTATCTATTATGTTGTATGGAGTCTTTATGGGGTAGAGGGCTCTAAATAAGATCACACTTGCAAAGAAACTCAAGAGCGTTCAACGGTCGGCGCTCATGAGCATGTTAGGTGAACTAAGGTCCAAACAGAAGTCTGGAGGTTCCTTCTGTACCCATATACCGGCGAGGGAGTTGTAGATGGGAATAAGCTGTTGGAGGAGAAGGGCAGTGAGCTTCTTCACGGATGGTTTAAAGCTTGGGGAACTATTGGATTATTGCCGGGCTTTCCAGGTCGAAGTTGCAGCCATTAAGATAGAAGTAGATTTACTGCTCCGCAGTGCAGCCCCCTTCAGAGAAGTGACCATTCACTTAAATAGCAGAGCGGTTATACTAGCCATGAACTCATAAACAGTTCGATTAAGGCTAGTCAAATAGCGCCTAACCATGCTATCATAAGAATTGATAAGACTAGTGTGGGTGTCAGGCCACAGCGGAATCATAGGAAACTGTAAAGCTGATAAGCTAGCAAGAAAAAGCATCCTAGAACCGCTATCGGTAGAATGAGGGCGTATCGGTGTTTCCGTATCTCTTTGTGTTCTAGTATGTACTAAATATCTGAGATTCGGGGAAGCTTGAAAGATCTAGTGATCTTTTTACCCTCGGTAAGGCTAGCCTATCCCTAGTTTTGGGACTTTTACCGGGCCATTGTCTTATTGGCGTCCACGGAGTAAGGCTGGGCATCCTACCAGACGCCATCTGCAAAAGCTGTATGGAAGAAGATGAGGTGAAAACAACTCAACACTTCTTTCTTGACTATGCGGCGTTTTGGAGGTCAAGATTTAAACACTTGGGAGCGCATACCTTCAGGAATCCCATAGAACTGAAAGAAATTGAACGCTTGTGCAAATTTGTATTGGCCACTGAACGTTTTGCTAATTTATAAGTTCGCACACTGGAGTTCTTCGTTTCTACGGCCTCACAAAGGAATGTACGATATTTGATGAGACATCTAACCTAACCTAACCTACAAACACATTAGTATTGCGGTAGAATCTCGGTCCATCAACTGTCAGAATTTATCGCATTACACTCACTTACACATATTCGTCCATGTATTCACAACACTAACTAAAGGAAACTGTCTTGACGGTTCTACTACGTGGGAAATAAATTGAATATAAACAAGTAAGGAAGGGCTAAGTTCGGGTGTCACCGAACATTTTATACTCTCGCATGATAAAGTGATAATCGAGATATCATTATCAGTCATTTACATATTTTTCAAATACCGTTTTTGTGTAAAGTTTTATTCCGCTATCATCATTGGTTCCTAATGTGTATATTATACAGAGAAGGCATCAGATGGAATTCAAAATAGCGTCATATTGGAAAAAGGCGTGGTTGTGAACCGATTTCACCCATATTTCGTACATGTCATCAGGGTGTTAAGAAAATATTATATGCCGAATTTCATTGAAATCGGTAGAGTAGTTCCCGAGATATGGTTTTTGGTCCATAAGTCGCCACGCCCATTTTCAATTTATAAAAACAGTTTGGATGCAACTTCCTTCTGCCATTTCTCCCGTAAAATTAAGTGTTTCTGACGTTTTTTGTTTGTCGGTTAACGCACTTTTAGTGATTTTCAACATAACCTTTGTATGGGAGGTGGGCGTGGTTATTATCCGATTTCTTCCATTTTTGAACTGTATATGGAAATGCCTGAAGAAAACGACTCTGTAAAGTTTGATTGACATAGCTATAGTAGTTTCTGAGATAGGTACAAAAAACTTAGTAGCGGGCGGGGCCACGCCCACTTTCCAAAAAAATTGCGTACAAATATGCCCCTCCCTAATGCGATCCTTTGTGCCAAATTTCACTTTAATATCTTTATTTATGGCTTAGTTATGACACTTTATAGGTTTTCGGTTTCCGCCATTTTGTGGGCGTGGCGGTTGGCCGATTTTGCCCATCTTCGATTAACCTTCTTATGGAACTAAGGAATATGTGTACCAAGTTTCGTCATGATATCTCAATTTTTACTAAAGTTACAGCTTGCATGGACGGACGGACGGACAGACGGACTTCTCAGACAGACATCCGGATTTCAACTCTACTCGTCACCCTGATCACTTTGGTATATATAACCCTATATCTGACTCTTTTAGTTTTAGGACTTACAAACAACCGTTATGTGAACAAAATAATACTCTCGTTAGCAACATTGTTGCGAGAGTATAAAAATGAGTTTAACCCTCAATTAATGCCGACGCTTGGTACTCCAGCTCGATACACTTGTAATACGCGGCGCGCAGCGCTATAATGATTACAACGTGTGCGAGGCTACACCGTTAAATTGCATTTATGCTTCATGCCCCGCTAACAGCGCACGCAGCCACAATATAGGCCACAGCAAGCGAACGAATAACACTGGTCTTTATCAACACTATTAACAACAGCGCAATTTAAATGAATTTCCATTAATTGAAAGTTTTAAAAAGCAATTATTACCATTCCATCCATTACGAAGTTATTGAGGCGAATTGAATTGCAGGTAATGGGGCAAAGGCTAGTTGCAAACACCGAGAGATGCAACGACATGAAGCTATGGTGAGCCGGTGCAGGAAATTTCCACAGCTCCGGTCACTTCTTTTGAAATACAAACACACATATTTGTGTGTGTGCATATGCATGTGTTTGTATTGATACAGTTCCCCACTTGAACTACCGGTAGTCACAGCTACATACAAACTGACACACACACAAAGAGCTGTGCTGCATATTTTAACCTTGTTTATATTTAATTTTATTTTATATTTTCCCCTCAGTTCAATCTTTATAACGGTTTTTGTTTTGCTACCATATCCTGCTTTCGTTTCTGCGTCAGCGCTCAGGCGGCAGCCGTCGTTGATGTTATTGTTATTGCTACGATTCCTTTGCTGTTGGAAAATATGTAGTTTACAGAAAATGAAGGCTTCGCTGTTGACGCGCATATTATGCACGTACAATGCAAAAACAACAAACATTTCAATCATCTTTGGCATGGTAGTCGGTTCTTTGGATGGACAGCCAAGCATAGCGCTCCTGACGCTTCTTCTTCTTCTTCTTCTTTTGCTTTCTGCTACCGTACGCTTAGTTAAGAGGACATTTTACGTAGTTTCCCGTTTTACTAACAGTTATTTATTGTGGTTGCAAACTCTGTTTTATGTCAAAGACAAATATTTAAAGAAATAATTTGCTCTAAATTTAATTAAAAACGAGATTGAAAGCGATCGCAGTAATATTTTTAAAAGAGGAAGTCCATACAGTTATGCATTTTCAAAATTTTTGATAATTAGATAAAAAAGTGTATTCCATACTCGGTAAATATGAAAGCTTAATGACTCTTAGGGCCGTTTTCTCAATGTCTGGTTGGCAGCCATCTGCCAGTTAAGTTTTGGCTAAAGAAAGGTTCTTTACTTAAAGAAGACGTCTTATAGCCTTGACAGACGGCAGCGTTAATCCGGATTAACTGCGCACTTAATCAGATCCAAATTTGTAGGTGACAGACGGCAGCTATGCGAGTTTGAAACTCTCATAAACAGCTCATTGTCCTTTTTATAATATTTTCAATGAAAATTGATAGAAGATAAACATTACGGTTGTTAGCCGACCAATTTTTACCAAACCATTTTTTATTACAAAAACATATCAACACATTATTTTTAAAACTGCATCATAACATAGAAGTTTTATTGATATTATATTGAGAATTTGATAGACAGCTGTCAGGGTTGCTTGTATTTCATTCACAATAGATGAAAATTGGCCATTTTTAACATTGTTGCCAACGAAAATCTCACAAACTCCCTAAAATTTTGAGAGTTATTTTTGGATTCAGCAACGGAGTTAGCTGTGGTAACTCCTGAATTAATCCCGAAAAATGCAATTAATCTGGTTTAACGCTGCCGTCTGTCAATGCTATTACCTAAGTTAACCAGAACCTAACTGGCAGATGGCTGCCAACCAGTCATTGAAAAAACGGAGCTTAGAATACCTGAAATCTCAATTTTCGTATGAAAGCTTACGAAGGCTTAGAAGATCTCTTGGTGAAATACATAGGAATAACACTGCGTTAGGGTCGATGAATTGCTGGCCAATATGCTGCCGTACACCGATGATATTAATATCATAGGGCTCAACAACCGCGCTGTTAATTCTGCTTTCTCCAGACTGAATAAAGAGGTCAAGCAAATGTTTATGATAGTGAACGAGGGCAAGACGAAATATCTTATGACAAACAGTCGTCGCATCCGCAACTTGGCTCCCACGTCACTGTTGACAGTCATAACTTCAAAGTTGTAGATAACTTCGGCTGTTTTGGAGCCAGCATCAACATCAACAACAGTATCAATCCAAATTCTACAAATCACTCAGCATCGCCGTCCTGCTATATGGTGCAGAAGTATAGACGATAACAAGTCTGCTGATGAGTCTGCGTTACGAGTTTTCGAGAGTAAGGTTCTGTTTAAGATTTATAGCCTTTGTGCATTGGCAACGGTGAATACCGCAGTCCATGGAACGATAAGCTTTACGACTTATACGATGACATAGACACAGTTCAGCGAATTTAGAGACATCGGCTACGGTGGCTAGGTTATGTCGTCCGAATGGATGTAAACACTACAGCTCTGAGAGTATTTGACGCAGTACATGCCGGGGGAAGCAGAGGAATAGGAAGACCTCCACTCCGTTGGAAAGACCAGGTGGAGAAGAACCTGGCTAAACTTAGAAGTTCCAAATGGTGCCATAAGGCGAAATATATTTTTTGTAGAACGAGTTTTGTTTCGACAGAAAATTTTCATTTTCATTCTTTCGATGTTTCAAATGTCTTCTCTCACCTGCCAGTACTACCTAGATTAGTTTGCTATACCTCGAACAATCTTACGATACTAAATGGTGGTAAAATGTTTCTAATCAATGTTGGACAAACTTAGTACTCTGTAGTTTTAGTGAAGAATTAAGGAAGTTGGTCTCCCGGTACCTAGTGGGAGAGTTCATGATTTAGTTGTGAAATTCTTGCATTGATCTTTTATAATAGTAGAGGATCTAATTTTTTTTTTCGAATAAAATATCAGTAATATATTCCTAAAGATAGTTCTGCTGAATAAAAATATATGATATATCTAAATCAAGTTGTTGTACGCAAAACTTTATTGTTTGTGCAGTGTATTCTTCCTTCAGTGCAACCGAAGCTGACTTTTTTATAACACATACATACATATACAAATTTAGATTCCATCTCCACTCCAATCAATAATTTTTCCGAAATAAACTGTAGTAATGAAATTTGATACGGCCAATAAAGCACAATTTCACGGCTTTTAATCATATTAAAAATCTATATCTGCAGCAATCAATCTTCTGCGGTTTTAATAATGACTTTCCATTAATTTAGTTACAAAGTTTTTTTGTTAATCCTACTTGTGATGAATATGAAAAAAACTGAGAGAATGCCTTGAATTACTTTCAATTTGCCGGCAACTAATTAAGACATTTTAGATGACAACAAGACGGCACTTGTCGCTGTTTGTGTCGCCGGAAATGCGAAGTATGACAGCGTCGTTAACATTGGATTAATGAGGGAAAGGAAGCTGTATTAGAATGTGGAGGTAATGGAGAGGCATGTAAAGAAGAAACTGCATAGCTCAGTTAGCGAAACGAGGGGTGTTGGGTTGTTGTTTAATGTACATTTTGGAAGAAATAAAATGTGAAGACTCTCCACCGTACAAATACAGAGTTGTATTTGCTTGACAACTAACAATTTGTTATCGAAGCGAAGTATTAATAAGGTATGTCAGAATGACAGACGTGCTCTCACTGATATTCACTATTTCTCGTTTTGTTATTTTCATTTTAACAGATTCTCTAAAATAAACTTACGAACATATTTCAATAACATATTTTTCGATTAGATACGATAATAGCGACTCGTTCTGAAAAATTTCTTCGGAGATTCCACATTGTCTTAGGCAGCAGCCATGAAAAGTTTCGTGAAAAAACGAAATTTCCCATTAAACAGTTTTCCATAACATCGTTCAGCTTGTTGGTCAGCTATTACTATGGATATCGGCTGTTCAGATAATTGAGCCGCTTCTAAGGCTTCATAGCTAAGGGATTAGTTCGCGTAGTATATGCGAAGTGGTCAAAAAATAGTAAGACTTTTTAATTAAAATTTCGTGCGGAAACCCATTCGCCGAAATATTTTTTTTAGATTTGTATGACTGTCAGTGGCATTTG
The DNA here is from genome assembly GCF_016617805.1 of Bactrocera tryoni. Classification (NCBI taxonomy): domain Eukaryota; kingdom Metazoa; phylum Arthropoda; class Insecta; order Diptera; family Tephritidae; genus Bactrocera; species Bactrocera tryoni. The sequence continues at coordinate 19,684,191 of NC_052499.1, forward strand.
TGCCAGGTGTCACATGAATATAATCATTAGTGTTTGTGATGGTCTTTCTGTAGTATATAAAGCGCATTCGGCGACTTTTACGATATGTGAAAATATTCAATGCCCAGAGCGTACTGTGTGAAAGATTAAAGCCAACCAAGAAACTGATTGGACCTTATCAGTGTGGCTTCAGTCCTGGAAAATCAACAACTGACCAGATATTCACCATGCGCTAAATCTTGCAAAAGACCCATGAAAAGAGAATCGACACTCACCACCTTTTCGTCGATTCAAAGGTGCTTTTGACAGCACGAAAAGGAGCTGCCTTTATGCCGCGATATCTGAATTTGGTATCGCCGCAAAACTAATATGGCTGTGTAAACTGTCGTTGAGCAATGCCAAAAGCTCCGTTAGGATCGGAAAAGAGCCGTTCGATACCAAACAAGGTTTCAGACAAGGCGACTCCCTAACGTGCGAGAACGACTTCTTCAATCTGCTTTTGCAGAAAATAATTAGAGCTGCAGAACTTAATCGAGAAGGTACAATCTTCAACAAGAATTTACAACTGCTGGCGTACGGCGAAGGTGTTGATATCATTGGCCTCAACATCCGTGCCGTTTTCTTTCTTCAGACTGGATAATGAAGCGAAGCGAATGAACGAGGGCAAGGCGAAATATCTCCTGTCATCACACAAACAGTCGTCGCACTCCCGACTAAGCTCCCACGACGCTGTTGACAGTCAAAATTTTGAAGTTGGAGATAATTTCATCTATCTTGAAAGCACCAACAGCAGCGTTAACCTTGAAATCCAATTCTGGATAACTCTTGTCAGTAGGTAATTGAGAAGTAAAGCCCTCTCTCGACGTATAAAACCAAACTCTATAAGTCACTCAATACTCCCGTCTTGCTATATGGTGCAGAGGCATGAGCGACGTTACAATTTTTCGAGCGAAAAGTTCGAAAGATATATGGTCCTTTTCGCATTGGCCAAGGCGAATACCGCATTCGATGGAACGACGAGCTGTTCGAGATATATGATGACATTATTCAGCGATTTAAGAGACAGCGACTACGCTGTCTAAGTCATGTCGTCCGAATAGATGAAAATACTTCAGCTGTGAGAGTGTTTGGCGCAGTATCCGCCGGAGGAAATAGAGGAAGACCTCCACTCTCCATTCCTCGAACAGCGAAAAGGAAGAACGACGGGGGCGTTTTTGTAAACTCGGCTATAACCGGTGTCTAAGCGGTGTCTCCGCCAATAAAGAAGAAGAATAAATTATTTAAAAGAAATTTTGTGTGTTCAATCAAATTTTTGGTGCTGAAACATCCAAAATGTTACAAAAGGCCTTCGGTGATAATTGTTTGTCACAAGCAAGTGTTTTGATTGGTACAAATTGTTGAAAGAGGATCGAGATCGCGTTGACCACGAACCACGTCCAGGACGGCCATCAACATCAACTGAACGTTAATACGTCAATAAAATAAAGGAATTGGTGCTTAAGAATCGACGATTAACAGTCAGAAATCTTACTGGCATCGCTCGAATATCGGAAAGGTCAGTGAAAACCATTTTAAAGATCATTTGGTTCTAAGAATAGCAAATCACGATTGGTTTCCAAAGTCTCTAAATTTTTTCGATAAATAGCGTAGCGTTGACGTCTGTAACAGAAACAATTTCTGATTACCAGGATATCATGAATCATATTATTACAGACGATAAGTCTTGGAAACGTTTTGGAACAGACCATCAATTGGCCGAATATCGAGGCAAAGGTGAGTCGAAGCCGAAAAAACCACGCCAAAACAAGTTAAAAGTCAAGGGTATGTTGACAGTTTTCTTCGATTATCGAAGTGTGGAGCTCTCCAAATTGCTTCCGACAGGACAAATTGTCAACAAGGAATACGGAAGTTTCATAAAAATTGGACCATTATGTTAAATTAGGTTAAGAGATCGATCATTAAACAATTGAAATGACTCCGTTGTGGTAGCTACAACTCTTATATTATAGATCATGGGACCCTGACGTATGGATAAAGTGGTTTGAGCCTATTTCAAATTTGTTAAAACTAGTAATATCAGTCTCGGCTACATATCTTAGTTGGCCGAAGCTAAGACTGCCGAGATGTTACAAACTTGGTCTTGCAGAAGCTGGATAATGAAGGAGACAAGACAAGATTTTTAGACTTACCACTTAAATGCCTATTGGACAGTGTCCAATTGCCAGCGCCTGCGAAATGCATACGAAGTCCATTGGTCCTGGGTTAGAATGCAATATGCGAAGAGAGATCCAACTGGGTTCCATTCTAAGGTGAGTCGAGCAAAGTTGCCCCCTTTGGCAAGCACATCGGCTTTGCGCAGCTGCCAGCGATTCCGCTATAACCCGCTAAAGCTCAACGCTGTTAATGCCACTCTGCTGCCGGAGTGCACGCTCCTCTCCCCAAAATACGCTGAACTTCGTAGCATTACGTGTACAGCCATAACAGAAACTTCTGCCTGTAAAACACAACAATGGTCCGGTAGTCTAAAGGTAAAATTGAAGGAGAGTTCCTTAGTAAAAAGTACCCTCGAACATTCCTTCCTAAATTGGTCCAATAATATCAAGGATTGGTATGGTAAGTTTAGATGTGGTGAAATGAGCACTGAAGATGGTAAAAACAGTAGACGAACAAAAGAGGTGCAAAAAAGTCGACGAAATAATTTTGAATGACACTAAAGTGAAGTTGTTCGAGATGGCAGACACTCTAAAGATATCAACTGAACGTGCACATCATATCATTCAAGAATATTTGGTTATGAGAAAGATCTGTGCAAAGTGGGTGCCACGCGAGCTCACTTTTGACCAAAAAAATGACGAGTTAATGATTCGGAGCAGTGTTTGGAGATATTCGAGCATAAAAAACGCAAATTTTTGCGTCGAAAAGTAACCATGAATGAAACACGGATCTGCATACGATGAACCCGCTCCAATGCGTAGAAAAAGGCATAAGTCGGCTGGCAAGATTGTGATGCCTGCATTTTGGGATGAGTTTGGAAAAATTTTTATTGATTACCTTGAAAAAAGAATCACCATCAACAGCGACTATTACATTGCGTTACTGCACCGTTTGAAGGACGAAATCACCGAAAAACGACCGCATGTGAAGGAAAAGAAAGTGATGCTCCATCAAGACAATGCGCCGTTTCACAAGCCGGTGAAAACGGTGACAAAACTCCATGAATTGAGCTTCGATTTGCTTCTGCATTCATCGTATTCTTCAGATCTTTCCCCCAGCAAGTATTTTCTGTTCTAAAATCTCAAAAGAAATTTTCGCCGAATGATGATTTGATCGCCAAAACTGCGGCGTATTTCGAAACAAAGAACAAATCGTGCTACAAAAACGATATCGAAAAATTGCAGGGTCGCTATAATAAATGTATCGCTCTTGAGGTACTATGATGAATAAAAAAACGAATTTCTCCAAAGAAAATGTCCTATATAAATTTCTCCGGGTCAAATTTGATCATTGGCATATAATCGAGACACTACTTAATAATAACTTTCATCGAAGCAGATAAATACCCAAAGCCATTTGCAATTTAGATTCTCTTGTTTTTTCATTTTTATTAATTTTACTTAAGCTGAGGAACGCCATATTTTAAAAGTCCATGGCCTTTTTATATACCATAAGTCCGCATATCTCCGGCAGGCCTTAACTCAATTGTAAACTTAATAAACACATTTGCATATAATTTTTTTTGTCACTTAATCCTTTTTCCCTTCAAATGAATATTCATGTATGTGTATTTTTAAGTGAAAAAATCACTTCTTTGAAGGAATATTGAATTTATTAGCACTTTTAAAGCCTCTAAATGAATCCCCACTTAAGCGCAGCAGCGTGAAATGTCAACGGTCGGCTGCTCGCTGCTCCGCAACAGGTTACCGAACATTGCAGATGACAGTTTCGCCAAAGCACCCACACACATATGCAAACAATGCACAAGCATTGACGCTCCCGGGGCGGACCAACAAAGCCAAGCAATAAAGAAAAGAAGAGTGTCAAACAAAAGTGGCGGGAAGCTATCTGACGCAGTTGTGATTGTGCACAGCGAATTGAGGCTATGTGACAAAGGATAATTGTGGTGACAAAGGCGAATCGCGACGCGATGGTTGGTAGGCGGTGGGCCCGGGAAAAGGGTATCTTAATTTGCAATGCAAATCACGTGCAGTGTAAAGTGCAAACAGAAAAACGAAAACAAAAGCGACAATGACGACGGCTGCCATTCAGCTTTGTCCTAAGCCTCTGTCAAATGTGTGCGTGTGTGTTTGTAAGCATGTATGCGTGTGGTTTGTATGTAGATGGGACGAACTTCGCCAAACAAAATTGCGTCATTTTATGCGCGCTACGCGGAATGGGTCACACGGCGGTTTGCCAAAGCCATATAAATGCATAAAGCAGTCGTAACAAAGCAAAATTTCTACAAATATGTATTGTTGTTGCTTTATATTGCGTTTTTCTTTGACATAGCGGATTGCTGCTTGATTTTGGAGTATAAAATTTTTATTACTAATTTGTAATGTGCTTCAGTTTTTAAGAATTTGAAGTGAAGTGAAAAAAAGAAACAAATCCCGTTATTTAAATATGTATGAAACGACTTAGCGCATTTTACTTCGAAAAAAAAATTTTTTTAAATTAAAGCCGCTCGACCGTAACATCGCTTCGCTCTATGAGCTCTTGATAAGTTCCAAGAATAACCGACATTTTCGAGCCAAATTTTGTTCAACGATGAGGTCCATTTATGGCTTAATGGATATGTAAACAAGCGAAATTGCCGCATTTGGGTCGAAGGGCAACGTGAAGAGGTTCAAGAGCTGCCATTTCGTCCAGAAATGTGGTTCAGGCCTTGGAGCAAAACAATACGTGTATCGTTCGCCAGTTACCAGTCGAAATTGTCGAACGAGAATCAACGGAAGGAGCAACTGAAACGTAATCGCTGTCAACATTAAAAAAAAGATCTTTGAAAAAAAAAATGCCAAAGAATGTTCTTTCGAATGATGATAACTAGTGCCCATTAAATTTAAAGTTTCTGTAATTTTTATTTAAAAAAGTAGGTGACCTCGAAAAAGTTCTCCCTTTTTATAAATGGTTAGCGTGTTGAGCTGAGGAAATATATATCGGTCTCTTCGACGTTTTTTCGAAAATACACCTTTGTAAAAATTGATTTTTTTTATTCAACGTAGTTCTTCAAGAGCCATACATTGACTATACAAACACTCCAACTTTTCGATACAGTTTTTGTAGTACGATTTGTTCTTTGTTTCAAAAGAGTTTTCAGTTACGGCGACCACTTCTTCATTTGTCGAAAATGTCTTTCTAGCGAGCTTTCGTTGCGGCCGTTTTGGACGATTTTGTTCTTCAAACGGTTCAATAACGTCTTTCCTTTTTCAAGGTAGCCACGGAAAATTATTCCGTGTGCATCTCAAAATATAGACGACATAACTTTGCTAGCCGACTGTTGGATTTATCCACGCCTTGGGTGAGGGTTTATCGTGTGCAGTCCAATCGGCTGATTGTGGATTGGGCTTCGAAGTGAAATGGTGGAGTCACCCGTTGTTACATATCGACTCAATGATCCGGGTTGGTTACGCTTCAATATCTCCAAACACTGCTCCAAATTATCAAGTCGTCGTTGGTTTTGAGCAAAAGTGAGCCCCTTCGGCACTACTTTAAATGGAGCTTCCTCATTCCCAAATATACGTGAATGGTATGATATACACGTTTAGTTCATATCTTTGGTGTACCTGCTATCTTGAACAACTTCACTTTAGTGTCATCCAAAATTATTTTGTGAACTTTTTTGTTGTTTTCGTTGGTAACAACATCTTTTGAGCGTCCACTACGTTGACCGTTTTCGTTGCTCATCTCCACCACGTCTAAACTTCTCACACCAATCTTTAATAGTGGATTTTTCTGTGGTAGTATCTGTAAACTCATCATCATGCCAAGTGTTTGGTTCAGCTGCATTTTTCGCCATCTACCTTGTATTTATTTTAGGACTATGTTTTACTATAAGGCCTGATCAGAACTTAATATTGAACTTGAAACAGTCTCAAAAATTTTGTTTTACTTTTACGAAGGCTGCTATATATATTTCTGGCCTAATAATGAAAATAGGAATATTTATCAACGGAAATCGTTTTATTGTTTTTCAAAATATTCTCCGTCAAGATTTATACACTTTTGCATGCGCTCAAACCAATTTTCGAAGCACTTTTTCCACTCCGATTGAGACACCTCCAAAACATGGTTTTTGAATGCTTCAACAGCATCTTCTGGCGACGAAAATCGTTGACCACGCATTATTTTCTTAATGTGTGGGAATAAAAAGAAGTCATTGGGTGCCAAGTCAGGGCTGTACGGCGGATGACCCATCAATTCGACGTTTTGGCCGGTCAAAAAGGCGCTGGTTTGAGCCGAGGTGTGAGAGCTCGCATGTCATGGTGTACAAAGATTCGTCTTCTCTTGATTTTCTTGGAACCTTTTTACTGCTTGGAGATCGAAGTTTCGAAACTAGCTTTTTGACATAAAAAACAGAATATTAGCAGATCAATGCTCGCCGAAACAAAGACATGTCCACAATGCACAAAACCAAGATTTGTCAAACAAAGTGCTACTGCTTATTGCGGTACGAATTATTCAAACTCTCCAACTATTTACAATGAAAGAAGCAGAAAGTTGGGTATCGTTGAGGTCGACTACAGTCGTCATCACCAAATAACAGAGCATTAGTGTTTCCCCGATCAGTCCAGACGATTAACGGAAACAGATATGATTGCTGCTGCATAACACACGTATGTTCAGAACTAATCTCGAAGGTGTGAGATTGCCTTTTACGCCGGCTTTCAAACAAACCAAAGCTGCTGTAGCTAATCGCCTTTAAACAAGATAAGAGATCGTTGATTGTTATTATTATTGTAGTAAATTATAGATGGACATAACAACAACATAAGATTAATCACTTTCCCTATAATTATAACGCCTTTATCTAATATCTAACGAAATTCCACACAAATACACCTTAAACACTGATAATAGCTGTAATTAGTAGATAATAAGGCTACTTCTCTCGCACTGCCTAACCTAGTATACGTATTGACAAGGACGAGCTACAGGTAAGCACATTATACTTGTACATCTAATTACTATTCTCTAGCTGGAGGCGACTAGCAAACGCAATTCACAGCAAGCACTCAACCGTTTACAATTCAATGGTGGGTTATTCGCAATATTATTAGCGAGTATACACCGCTATTTATACCCGTATATGTCGGAACGAAAACACCTGTAGCTCATCAAATACTTACATATAAGGTGGATGTGTCAGTGAAATGATTGCGAACTGGAAGCAGTAACACAGCCAAGAATTGCTAGCGAGGCGGTAAATTCATAAATATTTAATGCTTTAGCTGTATACCATGACGCATCATACACAAATGCTGGCGAAGGACACGCGGGATGTTTTGCTCCAAAGTTCGAATCGAAGGGGATTTACCGCATAGACTTAAGACTTTACATATCCCCACAGGAAAAAGTCTAATGATGGTAAATCACATGATCTTGGTGCCCAATCGACCAGTCCAAAACGTGAAACTATCTGCTCACTGAAGTGTTCTCTCAATAAATTCATTCATTGATGGAAGTGGCGCTGTCTTGTTGAAACCAAATGTCACCGAGATCACAAGCTTCAATTTCAGGCATCAAATAGGTATAACGGTCGCCGGTTATGTTCTCACTGGTATCATATTTGAAGAAGTATGGAGCGATGATTCCGCCAGCTCACAAATCACGCCAAAGCTTTGTTTTTTCTGGATGAAATGGCAATCTCTTCAAGTTGCACTTCATCCAAAATTTGGCAATTTTGCTTGTTTATGTACCCATTGAGGCAGAAATGGGCCTCCTTGGAACATTTTAAGAGCTCAAGATTGAAGCGATGTCACTTGGGAAGGTCGAGTGGCTTCACTTCTTGCACAAGCTATATTTTGTCCACGTTCAATTTAAGCTCAAGATTTAAAATACACCAATTCGTTCCAAAAGTCAGTCCGAGTTGCTGCGATCCGCGTCGAATCGACTCTCCACGGTCTTCTTGCACACTATATATTTTTTCCACTGCGTGCTGGACGTGGTCTATTCGGTCGAATATTATCCAACAATGAATGCTGGGTCTCAAGATGAGTGTTGTTATTGCGAATAGTACACTCAGTAGGCCGATTATATTGAACAAAAGTTGTGCGAAGCGTGCGAAACACATTCTTTACAGAATGTGATTTTTGTAATAAAGTTAAACGATTTGGAAACGTTGTTCAGGCATAAGTTTTTCGACAATGAAATGCCAAACAATATTGACCAAAATAAGACGAGAGCTTGTCAAAAACAGGCTGTTGAAAAAATAGCTATTTTTAGTGATCTATCGTTTATTGAAAGGGTCAAAGTTCTAGTTAATTGTGAGAGAATACCACGAACATTCAGAAACAAATCAAGGCATCTGTGGTTTAACCTGTGTTAAAAATAGCAGTAAATGAAAAGAGTGCGTTAAGCACTTAGCAGAAGTTTTAGCATTAAAAAGAACTGGCGTTTCTACTGTCCAATGGGTATTATCAGAATTTCCAAGGTGCAAAATAGTGCCGAGGCCAAGTTCAAGACTTTCTACTAAGCGGTTTAATGTCATTAATTGAATCAGTCTGAAAACGGAGGAGTCTACAATGGGCTTGGAATTTGAGCTTGCAACCAAAGCGGTTTAATGTATTTTAGGGTTGATTCTATCTGCTTCTGAGATTGTGTCCCAAGTTCGTAAAACGTTGAATATTATGAGATAACAAGATTATTTAAATCATGAGAAACTAATAATGCAACTCTGTGCTATTCTCCTATTATTTCCTGAAAATCGATTTGGCTAGTGGACTCCTGAGTCGTAGACCGGTTCTATCAGAAGTGACATGCTACAAGGTGCGTTCCAAAATAAGGAGGACTTTAAAAAAAAAACAGAACAAATGTGTTTTTTGGCAAAATCAATTTATTTTATTCAAAATAGTCTCCTTCAGCTTCAATACATCTTTTTGCACTTTCCAAAAGCATGTCAAACGAGTTTTTAGCTCGTTGGCCGGTATACATAACGCTTTTCTTTCATGGGCAAATGCGTTTTTCCGAAAAGGAAGAAGTCTCACGATGCCATATCAGGTGAATACGGGGAGTTGTTAAAATTGTTAAAACAAAAATTCGTAAGTCCAAATGTTCGTTCAAAATGCGGTAAATCGATGTTTTGGTGATGTTCAATTCCATTGCCATGAATTTCAATGATGATTTCGGCTGATTTTTGATAAATTCACGCAGAGTTTCGGTGGAATTTCCGGTGATCACGGATTTTGATTGGCCCACATGTTAATCGTCATTTATGTCCTCATGACCACTTTGAAAACGTTGAAACTACTCGTGCGCTCTGCTACGGGATAGGCAGTCATGGCCATAAACTTGTTTCATCAATTGAAACGTTTCGCTAAAAGTTTTACGAATTTTAAAAACAAAATTTAATGTTGGTGAAGTTCATTTTCGCACCGATAACACAAACATACTGAAACTTAAAAGGTAATAACTTCACTTCCAATCAATAAAATGTCATGAAACTCTCACTGGACAATCGATAAATATGTATAGCAGATTCTAACGCACCAGTCGACATATAGATGGCGCCACCAGGGGCGCTATATTCAAAAAGTCCTGTTTACTTTGGAACGCACCTTGTGTATGTGTGTGTTTAAAAATCTTCTTAGTACGCATTCAGTTTATGAGATATCGTTCTGAAATTTGGAATACGTCCTTTTCTTTTCAAGTATCTACACATTTGTAGGAATCACCGGTATCGGATCACTGTAGCATATAGCTGCCACACAAACTGAACGATCGGAATTATCTTTGTATGAAAAACTTTTTTATTTGACAAGATATCTTGACGAAATTTGGTATGGATTACTATCTAAGGTAGCACTAAATTTTGCTATTATGTTGTTCAGATCGAACCACTATAAGATATAACTGTCATGCAAAGTGATCGATCGGAATCTAGTCTTTGCATGGGAAACTTTTCTATTTGACAAGATATCTTGACGGAATTCGGTATGGATTATTATCCAAGGTAACGATAAAATCTCCGATTATTTCGATCAGATCGGATCACTTAAGCTTATAGCTGTCACACAAGATAATCAATCAAAATCAAATTAAAAATTTTCTTTCAACATCTTATGTACGCTATAAAAAATGCAGTTATAGTTATGAAGGGTGTTATAACTTTGGTGTAACCGCAGTTAACGTTTTTCTTGTTCCAAACAGTTCTTGAGTCCTGCAGGACCTATACGTTACCCTATATACGTATACGATATATATATATATCTAGGATGATATATGAAAATACCTTAATCATATTGTAGTAAACGCGCCAACGGAAATATGTCTGCATAAGTATATATCATCAGAGACATATGGATATATATGTATAACGGTATTAAAAGTATTTCGCGATTATTGCTCGTAATAACTAAAAATTGCGTAGAGAATGCAGTAATTGCAATTAGAGGCGACAATGAATGGCACCTATACTAACATGTGTGTGTATGTATGTATATGGTACTTTTGCGTATATATGTATGTATGTATACATGAAATGGCTGTGTGTACGCAGTGTAAGTGGCATATCAATGGCTAAGTGAATGAATGAAATATTTACGGAATTCTAGCGGAATGGCGGGCAAGATGACGTGCAAAAGGCAAAGGACGTAGAGAGTGCACGAGCAAGCTACGTAAAATGAATGTAGAATAACGGCACAATAAACATATTGAGCAAAAAAATAGCAATTGACATCGATTGATATTCAAATGCTTAAGGACACGTATAGGCTTGGTATGTAACGGTAAATGGCAATGTCAATTATTAACGATTACATGACGTTGAACTTGTCCTTGCCGTATTTATATGACTACGAGCGGATACGAGTATAATAAATATATATATACATATAGATATATATATATAAAGTGGTGCGTAGCACAGGAGTGTTTGCCAATAACCGCACAAGAGCGAGACGGCTTTTAAGGCTAACCACTAATTTGTACTTGTGTACAATTATATATTGCTATGTGTATGTTTGCTTGTTTGTATGCATGCTAAACCACAATTAAAGTAAACTGATTTGCTATTCGCCACCTACAAATGCAGCACCCCACACGCTTAACAACCTGCTCAGCCGCCAGTATTTCTCCAACATTTTGCATTTGTATTATTGCCACAGCTGATTTAAGTTGTTGCTATTGCTATTTTATATATATTTTTACAATTCCCTATTATTTGTTGTTGTTTCTAATATTGTTGTACGTTTGCTGGCACCTTTGGCCGTTCGCGCGTGCACGTCGACTCACGCGTAAATCCAAATAAATGGTTGGCTTATGCACGTGCTTCGCTCTGCGTTTTGTTTCTACTTCCGTTTCCGGTGACAGCGTTATGGCGCGGTTTTTGTTATGTATAAATTTATATGTTTTTTGTGTGTACACTTAAAGCTGCGCATTTGGTAACCGAAATAATTGAAACATAATATTTGACAATTCGTGAAATTCGCTTTCGCATTTAGCATTTTGGTCGCACAACAATGTGGTTTGCGGCGGCCACGAATGCAGCTTTTATGTAAGCTTAAAATGTTGGAAATCTAATGAATATTTTGCAATAATTTATGAGAAAAAACCGAAAAAAACATGTAATTTCAAGTGCATTACTTGTTTAAACATTGCGAAAGTGTAGAGAGTGTACATGGCGTATGAGTGACGGCTGTGAAGTGAAGTTGCGTATACTGAAGAGCGCAGTTATTTTTTGTATGGCGGGTAAAATTAAGTTGCCTTTGTTGCAATTCGCAAAACAAAGGAATAATTAAAGAACTAAAAAGAGTTAACTTGGGCTATATAAAAGGCTAAAAGGAGATGTTTAATCTTCCTTTTGATGGGTAAGTTTATATGGCAGTTATATGTAATTGTGTTCCGATCTGAAGAATATGTTCGGAGATTATAGGGTTTTCTTGTGCAATAATCTGTTCTAATTTTCATGAAGATATCATGACAAATAAAAAAGTTTTCCCTACAAAGACTCGATTTTGAAGGGTCAGTTTGTATGTCAGCTGTATGTTATAGTAATCCGATCTCAACAATTTCTTCAGATATTATGGCTTTGTGCTTAGTATTAATATGAGCTAAATTTCGCGAAGATATCGTGGCAAATAAAAAAGTTTTCCATACAAAGCATCGATTTTGAACGGTCAATTTGTATGGCAGCTATATGTTATAGTAATCCGATTTGAATTTTTTTTATCGAGTATTGTGGCTTTGTGCTAAGCAATAATATGTGTCAAATTTCGCGAAGATATCGTGGCAAATAAAAAAGTTTTCCATACAAAGCATCGATTTTGAACGGTCATTTGTGGTTTGCAGACGACAGATTTTATAAGTCAATATTTTTTATTTTAACTAAAGTTGAAGCTTATACAACAAAACATCACTTTATTGATAAGTTTTAGCAAACGAGTCATATCAAGAAATTGGGCTCTTTAATTTGCCACCTAGATCATGACATTTAACTCCAATTGTAGTATTGTTGGGGACGTCAAGTAAAGGATCTATTTTCTTCAAACCGGCTACGACTGACTAACATTCGGCCAGTTGTTTGTCAGATACGATCAGCTATGGTAAAAAAAAGGCGAAAACGGCAGAATACTTTGTTGATTTAGGATTTGAGAACAAAAGCAAATACTAATCGTCGAAAATCGTTCTATAGTTGTTTAAAATGTTCTCCAATAAGATATACACACTCTTGCAGGTATTTGAACCAACTGTCGAAGCACTTTTGCCACGCTGATAGAGGTATTTCCAAAACACGCGCTCTGAGCGTATCAACCGTCTTTTCAGCTGTCGAAAAACGATGAACTCTTAGTTTATCTTTTACGAACTGAAATAAAGAGAAGTCATTCGGTGCAAAGTCAGAACCGGATCACTCATCAAATCGATGTTTTCAGTTGTTTCAGTCGATGCGTGAAAGCTCGCATTGTCATAGCGAAGTGAATAAGCCGTCTTCAGCGGTTGATTTTCTTGATTTCTGGATAGACAACTGGCAAAAAAATGTTTGTGCTTCACTCAGAATTTACTAAGCTGCGTTGTTCTGAGGGTATGGTTGCGATATACAAGTATCTAGTTGTTGCAATAAACAGGCGACCGTTTGCTTGGAAGTGCTTAATACGCGAACAACTTTTATTGGATTTCGGCTTATCTAGAAACACCCATACAGTCGACTGGTCTTTACTTTCAAGCTCATAGGTATAAATCCATGGTTCAACTCCTGTCGCATTGTCATAAACGTATTTCAGAGCACGGCTATATTTATTTACTAAATTTGTCTAGGCAAACATTTTTTTTGAAGCGATCCAACCTGTCGGATTTAATGTGAAAAAATTTTTACATTGAAATGTTCATGCAATATTGTGTACAAGTATGTATGTTGATCCCACTAATGTCTATAGTTGTCTCAATATCACGATAGCACACATAACGATCTTGCGAAATCAGTTTGCGTATAGCAATAGTTTCCGAAACAAGAACTGATTTTGGACTACTTCTAAGTCTACGTGGAATGTTGTAAAAAATAATCGCTCGAAAATGATCGCGATTTAATTCCATTTTTTAGCGGAGATGAATAATTTAAGTTACTGTAAACAACAGAAGAAGCACTCGTTTATCAAAACATTCTGAGTACAAATGTACGAGAAAAACAAAACTGTTTCGATATCAATGAAATTCTTTAATCCTGTGAAAGTACATTTGTTGCCATTATGCATAGAACTCGATTCCTTTTTTATAGACACCACGGGCACGCTTGCAGAAGTCCCTACGCTGAACCCAATTTTCGATGGTTTTCAAGCATAAATCAGCAGATACTTATGCAATTTCACGTTCAATATTCGTTGAAAGTTTATCAATTGTCGCTATAGCCTCACAGGAAACAGTCTAAGGCTTCAAATCGCACGGCTGAGGCGACCAATTGACTGGGCCATTTCGTGAGATAACACGTTCACCAAACAGGGTCTTGAATAAAATGATTGAGACATCCGCTGTGTGGAGCTCTTCAAGTTGAGGCCACTGACTCCGAAATTCTGTAGTAAGTTTTAATATATTCGACTCGTTCTTGAATTGTATATCTTTCCATAATGAAATGATAAATGTTACTGAAGAGAAATGTTAAAAGAGCGAGAAAAAATATGGCGTCGTTTGCTGCTCGTATCGGTATACTTTTGTAGCTTCCTATTGAAAAAGCCTATATATCGGCCAATGTGGATGTTATTTTAATGAAATTGAGAGAGCGTATTTTTCTATTAGAGATATATATATTTATAACTAGCATCGATAAAATCCTGTGAAAACTCCCCACAATTCATATAACTTACAAACCTTATGCACCTTAGGATATTTTCCCGGCTTTGATACAAGAGTATGAAATGTTCGGTTGCACCTAACCTTTGCTCTTCCTTACTTGTTAATAAATGAATTTAAATCAATTAATATAACATTTAAACTTTCTTTAGTTCCAATTTTACCAGTTTATCTATTCATCCTTTCTCGCTAATGGAATTCGATTTAGAATAAAATTCTACGAAGTAATTAATGGAAAAATTTGTTTGCAAGCATTTTATGGAAGTATGTCAAATCGGTGTACATTTAAAGATACTTTGTGTAGATTCGAATTATTTCAACATTTTTTGATATCTGAATTAATGACCAACCAGTTTCACGTTTCAAGGCCGAATATGTGGAATTCATCGGAAGTCAAGTAACATAAATGAAGCACGAATGTTGAGTGAAAAATATGAAATCTATGTTTTATGTTGAAAACGTTGGATAAAAAAAAACAAAAATATTTCTTGGAACTTCACTTAAATTATATTAAATTTTATTTGTAGATGAATTTTTTTAAGAATATATTCTGTAACCTCAAATTACAGGTACATTACTGCAAAATTAACTATTGCATACGATTTTTTTTAAACTTTAAAGCATTTTTTTAAAGAGTAAACCTGTGATTTACAAAAATTAACCGGAAATAATTTGTGAAGAGCGAACTCCGTTTTCTATATAATTTTATTTTGGCGCAGATGGTTAAATTAACAGGAAATAATTCTTTGAATGGAATGCTTCTAAAAAGCTTTTTCTTATTGTGAAGAGCGAGCTCCGTTTTCTATATAATTTTATTTTGGAGCAGATGGTTAACAGCGCTAACAACGAAATTCTTATGGCTTACAATCGTACGATGTCCATTCCTTTTCTATCACCAGGCTTGACTTCTTTGAAATCATCTCATAATATCTTTTCGGAGCCATCCGATACCGCTGTAAAATATCTAATTAAATCAAATTGTTAGGACTATTACTTCTGCTCTTTGAGAAACGACGTATATTTAATTTAATTTAACGGGTGATCCAGTAGAGATACTTTTTTCAATAGCATGAGTCGTGTGAAGCTGTTATGTTATTTTTGTCCAGTATTGTTTAGCATTTCATGATGAAAAGACTTACGTCTGAACAACGCCTGATTTGTAATCTTTCAACTTTATTACGAAAATTCACGTTCTGTAAAGAATGTGTTTCGTGCACTTCGCTCAACTTATGGTCAACATAATTGGCCTACTGAACGTACTATTCGCAACACAATCACTCATCTTGAGACCCAGCATTCTTATTGAATAATATTTGACCAAATAGACCACATCCAGCACGCGGTGAAGAAAATATAGCAGCCGTAGCTGAAAGTGTACACGAAGACCGTGAGGAGTCGATTCGGCGCCGTTCATAGTAACTCAGACTGACGTATGGAACGACTTGGCGCATTTTACGTAGAGATCTTAGATTAAAACGTATAAAATAAAGTTTGTGCAAGAACTGAAGCCGTTCGACCTACCCAAATGACAGCGCTTCGCCCTGTGGGCTCTTGAAAAGTTCCAAAAAGATCCGACATTTTCGAGCCAAATTTTGTTCAGCGATGAAGCTCATTTCTGAGTCAAAGGATATGTAAATAAGCGGTCTAGACGCATTTGGGATGAAGAGCAACTTGAAGAAATCCCATTACATCCAAAAAACGAAAAAAACGGCTTGGCGTGGTTTATGGGCCGGTGGAATCATCGATCAATATTTCTTCAAAACTGAGAACATAACCGTCAATGGCGACCATTATAGCGCCATGATAATCGTGTATTTGATGACAGGAATTGAAGATGGCGATCTCGCCGACATTTGGTTTCAACAAGGCGGCGCCAATTCCCACACATCACATCAATCTACGGATTTATTGAAAGAACACTTCGGTGAGCAGATAATTTCACGTTGTGTGCCGGTTAATAGGCCACCAAAATATGTAATAAACTATATATCATTAGACTTTTTCATCTGGGGATATGTAAAGTCAAAAGACTACGTGGACAATCCCTCTTCCATGCAGGCCTTGAAGCAAAACATCACGCGTCTGATTCGTCAGTTATCAACTGAAAAGTTCCAACGAGTCATTGAAAATAAGACTCAGCGACCAACATTTGTAAGAGATAATCTTGAAAAAATAAATGGCAGAGAATGTTCTTTCGAGTGATTATAAACATTCACCATTATATTTGAAGTTTCTGTGTTCTGTGTGGAAGACAGTGTAGTTCATTGAGGCCTAAGTTATAAACCTGATATACAATTTCAGACTAAAAGCACCTACTACATCTGAAGCAGAAGTATTTACCAAAGTTACTTCAAGTCACAACTCTTAAAATTTTGGCTCTCAAGAAGATTCAGGCTTTTAATAACTATCCAACCGTAATCACATTTAATCCTTCAATGGATCAACTAATGTGTTTTTGTATTAACTAGCGGAATTGCGTATTTTCGATAGCGAAACATTTATCTTCCATAAAAAATGACGCGCAACCAGCAGCGAGTGTTGGCAGCATGGCAGTCAGCAGCTGATTGACCCGCCGCAGGGCGAAAAGCAACAGTTCGTTGTGTTGGAATGCCGCAAAAGAGAGGCTCCGATATGCGCATGTGCAGGTACGAGCAACGTGGAATGAGCAGAAAACATAAAATGTAGAAAAAGAGTAGTATGAGGATGGTAAATATTTGTAAATAAAAGACTTTCGAGAAAAGTTAGTAAGAATTCAAAATAAGATTGCTAAGCCAATTTATTTTTGTTTGTGAAATCATAAGGCAGCATTGAGTTGACGGAAATGTGGAAAACGCTATTTGAGCTATGTTCTAACTGTTTTGGTCTCGTTCGAAAAACGGTACGCCTTGAGAAATTTAGTAAATTTACCCCTCTACCTTTTTGGAGATATGTCTCTTCACCTAAAATTTATCATTGGCAAGATTTCGAAGCTGAAAAATTAGTCGCAGGTTCCAGCCGGATAGGTATCAATCAAACATTTACTGCGATATGCTTTCAGTGTAGTTCACAGTTAAATGCGCCATTGCCTCTAATAACAGGTGATTTATACTCAGCTTGGTTTGTCATTTTATATTGAACAACCTCCTCCGGAGCCTTTGCAAATCGTGCATATTTTTTACCAAAAAAATAGTTCGGTTCGCGAGATGCGTCGCAAGAAAATTTTGTTCAGTATGAAGCGCATTTCTGGTTGACTGAGTACAAGATGCCGCGCCTTTAGTTCTGTTTTCTCAAGATTGGACACAGAACCGAAGCAGGTAGTGAACGAGGACGAGGCAAAATATCTCCTGTCATCAAATAAACAGTTGTCGCAATTGTGACTTGGCTCCCACATCACTGTTGACGTCATAGCTTCGAAGCCGTTGATAATTTCGTCTATCTTGGAACCAGAATCAACAATATCAGCCTCGAAATTCAGCAGGTGCTACTTCGGACTGTGTAGGCAATTGAGAAATAAACTCCTCTCTCGACGAACAAAGACCAAGTTATACAAGTCACTCATTACCTCCGTCCTGCTATATGGTCCAGAGGCATGAACGATGACAACATCTGGTGAGTCAACACTACGAGTTTTTTTATGGTTCTTTGCGTATTGGCAACGAGATATACGACTACATTGACATAGTTAAGCGAATTAAAAGACAGCGTCTTGTTGTCCGAATGGATGAAAATACTCCAGCTCTGAGAGTATTCGACACAGTACCCATCGGGGGAAGCAGATGAAGAGGAAGACCTCCACTACGTTGGAAAGACCAGATGGGGAAGAACCTAGCTACATTTGTTTACGCAGATAAAACCGAGACGACTGTTGAGTTGGAAGAGTTTTTGCGGCGCGTTATTGCTGGCATACGGTACCAATTGCTGCCAAAAGTGGTCGGAATTCATGCCTGTCGCCTGGAGTTCATATGAACCAGACTGTCACTTATTCGAAACTATTTTTGAAACATAATGGCAAACCCTTTTCTTAAAAATAAAGAAAATACTTCTGGAAAACTGCATGTCAAAAAAGTACCCAATATGTTTTTTAGGACTCCAGACTCCTTCTCTATGCCGACTTACCATTCCATTAGTCCATTCCGCAACATTAATAAGAATTCAGTGCTTTTCAGGCATAATTTAGTAAAATTTCTGCAGAAATCAGTAGAAGCCTGATCTAACTCAGTAAGACATTTATGCTTTCGAAAAATTTAATTTTGAAAGACCATTTAATATTTTGGACAATTTTGTATTGCGCAAAAATTCTCAGTACCCTTTCGATGCACTTTACTACCTTTTCGCAACGCATCAACACTTTCTTCATTCACAGAAAGCACCATAGAAGACTTAATCAGCTGTTCGGGTGTTTTTATGCTATATTTGTTTTTGTAAGCAGCTGAATGCTTGACGAGTAACCTCAACCTCAACTAAGTCGCCGCTATTCAAGTCTTATCAGCCGTTGTGGCGCCCGCTCTCATGGACAATAACAAAATTTGGCGAAACGCTCACTGGAAGTCTGCCTTCCAAATGGCAATACATATGTACATATACATATAGACATGCGGTGCACACGGATATTAAGTGAATGGGCATATTGTTTATACCTTTAGAGTCACTGAAGACCTTAGCGCTGCTGCATTCGTTCCGTGGAGCACAGTTTGAATGGAAGTGTCCGATGGCGAAGTCGCATGCGGCGCGCGTCGGTGAAATTCTTAACAGTTCCCTGAAAAGTTAAAGTGAATAATTAAAGTGTATTGTCAAAGAAAAAAAATCAGAACAATAAATTATATAATCTATTCACATGTTTATGTGTATCGAAAAGTGCAAGCAAAGTTTAAATTTACTCAGTAAAAAAATTGCTTAAATTATCAAATCTTGCTGTGCATTGAAAATGCTCAAAGAGGAAGCTCAAATCACGACATATGTTTGCGACAGGAAGTGAAAGTGTTGACAGGAAATGAAAAGCCAAATAAAATAATAAATAAAAGCGCAAACGAAAACGAAATTGTGCATGTTAAAGTGTTGATAATTTATAAATGTGTATGCTACAAAAATATAAAATTTAATTCAAATTGTTGGCAAATAAATGAATTTGCTGTTAACATATTATTAAATTATTGAGAAAAAATTTTAAAACCATTTTAAGTGAGCAAATAATACTTCAAACATATATAAAATAGACGAAAATATATTTCGAAAGAATTAAAAAAAAAAAAAAAATTGCTGCTGATTAATACATTTCAATAGTGTACGGTGTTGTGAAATCAAGTCAGCTGAAATTATAGTGAAATTTATGTGAAAACTCAAAAGTGAAAATATGCGAAAGTGGGAAAAATGCAAAACACTTTAACTAAAGGTAAAATTATTTTATTAATATTTATATAATTTTTATTTATTTTTTAATTTGAATAATAGAGGAATATACACTACTTTGTCAAATATTAAGAAATATGGAAAAAGTTGGGAACCGCTGAACGCATAAAAATTAAGTTTTTGCCCAAAAAACTAAAAAAAAAGAACTAAAAAAAACACATACAATAGTACCCCAAAATTGTAATTTTAATTTTTCGGGTAAATGATATTTCAAAAAATGGTATTTTGCTAAGTTGGCAAGGCTATCCTTAATTACTTTGCCTAATATGAGCGCGATCTAACAACCAGTTTGTTTACAACAGCTGCTTATAACGGTACACCTCAGTAGTTCTTTGAGATTTTTACATTGGATAGAAATTTCGAAGAAAGAATTTGTTTCAAATTGCGTGTTTCAAACCAACTTTCGTGTGCAGAATTAATGCGAATGTTGGAAAAAGCTAACGGTGATTCAGTTTTATCAAAAACTCAAGCCTACGAGTCGTACAAAGTCTTCAAAGATAGTCGAGAGATCGTTGAAAACGTGCCTCGCTTTGGACTACTGATCACTTCAATTGATGAAAATATTAAAAAAGGGAAGAATATGGTGCTTGAAAATCATTAGGCAATTGTTAGAGAGATGACAAGAGAGTAATACATCTCTCAGGCGACCGTTCGATTGATTTTGGTGGATATTTTGGGTTTGAAACGAGTTTTTGTTCGACTCGTCCCAATAAAAAAAGAGTAAGTATTGTAAACAGGTTTGTTTGGATATGCTTGATCGTGCGAATTACGATCCCACATTCATGGATTCACTGCCGATGAGACATGGGTTTATGAATTCGACATGCAAACAAGTCAACAATCAGCGGAATGGAAGGACAAAAACCGAAACTGGAGGGATAGACGGTCAATAAGCTACAAGTATTCTATTTGTCCATATTGAGGCGTTTGCGTGAGAACATCCGTCGAAAACAGCCGAAAGAAGAAAAAGTTCATGGATTTTACATGTTGATAATGTGCAATCGCATCGAGCCACGATTGTGTCCAAATTTAAAGCCAAAAAGGCAATAAATCATCAATCAACCATCGTATTCATCAGATTTGGCTGCGTGTGTTTTTTTTTCCTTGTTCCCCAAATTTAAATTGACACTCCGTGGCACCCGCTTTAGATCGTTCGCAGAGATAAAACAAAACTCGCTGAAGGTGCTGAAGGCCATCCCAAAAAGTGCTTATGAAAAATGTTTCGAGGACTGCAAATATCGTGTATTACATCTAGTGGAGATTACTTTAAAGGCGTCAGAATAATTATTAATGAATTATAAAATATTTTGCGTTTTATTTACAATTCCCGGGTACTTTTTTGTCGAAGATCTGCAAATAAAATTTCATTAAGATCGGTTGAGAAGTTCGCGAGGAAGCTTAACCCTTTCAACACCAAAGTTGCTTATAAGCATCTTCTATGTTTGACATCGTTTAGAAAGTCAAACACACAAACACCTCTTTAAAATACACAACTTATTGATTAATTTGAGTTCGGGGAATGCCAAAATGACAAGAACATAAGGGTTGTGTCATTATCAATCATGTTATGTCTCACTATTCGAAGCGATGTTGAGCGTGTCGGTCCCGCAATAGTTTTGAAGCATATTATACAAAAATAATTAAAATACTTAAAAGATAAATTTGAAAAAAATATTTACATAGTTTTACGAACAAATAGTGAAGGAAAAAAATACAAGTGAAAAAATTAGAAAATATATTTCTATTGTACCGCTAGATTTTTTCTGAAAATATGGATGACTTTATTATTGAAAAAGTTGAGAGAGAAATACCAATCGACTTTCAAGACGTTACTTGGAAAGAGTCACAAGAAAACATTATTCTTCTTCTTGATTGGAGTGTTTAGCTAGAATACAGCTTCTTATTCTTCTGTACTGGCGTAGACTCCGCTTACGCGATTATAGCCGAGTTAACAACAGCGCGCCTGTAGTTTCTTCTTTTCGCTACGTGGCGCCAATTGGGTATTCCAAGCGAGGCCAGGTCCTTCTCCACTTGGTCCTTCCAACGGAGTGGAGGCCTTCCTCTTCCTTTGCTTCCCTCGGCGGGTACAGCGTCGAATACTTTCAGAGCTGGAGTGTTTTCGTCCATCCGGACAACATGATCTAGCCAGCGTAGCCGCTGTTTTTAATTCGCTGAACTATGTCAATGTCATCGTATATCTCGTACAGCTTATCGTTCCATCGAATGCGATATTCGCCGTGGCCAACGCGCAAAGGACCATAAATCTTTCGCAGAACCTTTCTCTCGAAAACTTGTAACGTCGACTCATCGGTTGCTGTCATCGTCCAAGCCTCTGCACCATATAGCAGGACGGGAATTATGAGCGACTTATAGAGTTTGGCTTTTGTTCGTCGAGAAAAAACTTTACTTTTCAATTGCGTACTCAGTCCGAAGTAGCGCCTGTTGGCAAGAGCAATCCTGCGTTGGATTTTCAGCCTGACATTGTTGGTGGTGATAATACTGGTTCCTAAATAGACGAAATTATCTACGACTTCAAAGTTATGACTGTCAAGAGTGACGTGAGAGCCAAGTGGCTAGTGCGACGATTGTTTGTTTGATGACAGGAGATATTTCGTCTTGCCCTCGTTCATTGCCAGACCCATTTTCTGTGCTTCCTTGTAAGGCCTGGATAAAGCAGAACAAACGGCGCGGGTGTTGAGGCCGATGATATCAATATCATCGGCATACGCCAGCAGCTGTACACTCTTATAAAATATTGTACCTGCTCGATTAAGTTCTGCAGCTCGAATAATTTTCTCCAGCAGCAGATTGAATAAGTTGCACGATAGAGAGTCGCCTTGTCTGAAACCTCGTTTGGTATCGAACGGCTCGGAGAGGTTCTTCCCGATCCTGACGGAGCTTTTCGTGTTGCTCAACGTCAGTTTACACAGCCGTATTAGTTTTTCGAGGATACCACATTCAGACATCGCGGCATAAAGGCAGCTCCTTTTCGTGCTGTCGAAAGCAGCTATGAAATCGACGAAGAGGTGGTGTGTGTCGATTCTCCTTTCACAGGCCTTTTCCAAGATTTGGCACATGTGGAATATCTGGTCGGTTGTTGATTTGCCAGGTCTAAAGCCACACTGATAAGGTCCAATCAGTTTGTTGACGGTGGGCTGTAATCTTTCACACAATACGCTCGATAGAATCTTATATGCGATGTTGAGGAGGCTAATCCCACGGTAGTTGGCTCAGATTGTGGAGTCTCCTTTTTTATGGATTGGGCATAGAACACTTAAATTCCAATCGTTGGGCATGCTTTTACTTGCCCGACCATATTTTACAAAAAGAAGCTGATGTATGCACTCTGTTAGTTTTTCGCCGCCATATTTAAATAGATCGGCCGACAATCCATCGGCCCTTCCGCTTTGTTGTTTTTCAGGCGAGTAATTGCTTATTCTTACCTTTTCAACTCTCGGTATCTATCCCATCCCGCACGTGTTGTGGTCGATCGTAACGTTGCGAGGTAGGCAGCTTGTTTTCTCTCCGCTGCGACACGGCACTCCTCGTCGTACCAGCTGTTCTTTTGTACTTTCCGAAAACCAATGGTTTCGGTTGCAGCTGTACGAAAGGAGTTTGAAATGCCGTCCCACAGTTCCCTTATACAAGAAAACATTAACATAGTAAATAAGCTGATTCAATATTTCAACACTTTTTTTGATGATGCCTTAATCAAATTGATTGTGGAACAGAATACAAGAGTTCGGCAGTGAACTCAATTGCTCAAATGATGACATTCGTCGATTTCTTGAGTTTTTTTGTACTTGGGCGTAGTCCAGTTGCCGATTTTTAGAATGACATGGTCGCAAGAATTCAAATTAACAACAATAACAGATTGGATGCCGAGAAATAAATTTGAGAAAATACAGAAATCAATTTTTCTCATAAGTCGAAACAACCGTCTAAAAGGGATAATAATTATACAAAATTCCACTATTATCGTTGCTCAAACACAAAAATTCAACAATCTACTTGCTAAAGCATTGATGAGCAGGCCATAGCATATAAAGGTAAGTTCTGAGGTATGCAAATGCAATAAATAAAAGCTTTCGACTATCACGTTAATTGCATATTTTAGGAAGGTCATCCTTCAAGCAGTACAACCCCGATAAGCCCCACAAATGGGGACTGAAAATGTTCACGCCTACAGGCTCGTCGAGAATTATTTATGACTTTGCGCTATAAGTTACTCATACATATAACTTCAAACGGACTCGGCATATGATCGGACATTGTGTTATACTTAGCATCCGCAGTACCAAAATTTAAAAATTATAAACTGTATTTTGAAAATTGATTCACTTCAATAAGCCTTCTTGTGGTTCTAAAAGAAATGGGAATATTTTGCTTCGGGACGGTCCGAAAAGTCGAATGCGAAAGTGTGAACTAAAGTCTGAGTCAGATTTGAAAAAAGGGATCCTATGAAATAAAGTGTGAAGCTAATCTTAGCTAATCTTATCCAGCGCTGGCTGGATAATAAGCCAGTTCAGTAATTGTCCACATTTGTGGACCAATCGAGACATGTAAGCGTTCGAATGGGAAAGAATGTGTTTAAGTTCCGAGACCGGCTATTGTTTCAAAATATAATAAACACATGGCAGGAGTTGATCTTGCCGACATGCTTATGGAGCTGTATAAAATGAAACATCGCTCCAATAAGTGGTACATGAAAATATTTCACTGGAGCCTAAGCACAGTAGTTATCAATTTCTGGCTTATGTATCGGAGACATCCCAAAATCGTTAATCCAAACATCAAGGATATGCCACCTATAAAATTCCAGATGGATATCGCTACTGAGCTCTTAAGCGCTACGCCGCTGCTTTCCAGTTCTACTCAAAAAAAATTACCTAAAAAGTTACTTACATAGTCAGCGGTCCGAATACAATTGATTATAGAACAACATAATGTACTAGCACTTTGCAGAACATACTGTATAATTATCTATGAAAGCAGTTGGGACAGCGCAAGTCTAACCGTTATAGTTACGTCACAATAAGTGTTCTTTTATTAAAAAAACTAAAAAACAAGAAAAAACGTTAACTTCGGTTGCACCGAAGCTAAATACCCTTCACAGGTACATTTCTGTTAGAAACTATGTGTTTAGTTTGTATGGAAGCTATATGCTATAGTTAACCGATCTGATCAATTTCTTCGGATATTACATTGTTGCCTTAGAAAATAATCTATACCAAATTTGGTGAAGACACATTGTCAAATGTGAAAGTTTTCCATACAAGAACTTGATTCCCATCGTTCAATTTGTATGGCAGTTATATGCTATAGTTAACCGATCTGAACAATTTCTTCGGAGATTACATTGTTGCCATAGAAAATAACATATACCAGATTTAGTTAATATATCTTGTCAAATATGAAAGTTTTCCATACAAGCATTTGATTCCGATCGTTTAATTTGTATGGCAGCTATATGCTATAGTTAACCGATCTGAACAATTTCTTCGGAGATTACATTGTTGCCTTAGAAAATAATCTATACCAAATTTGGTGAAGACACATTGTCAAATATGAAAGTTTTCCATACAAGAACTTGATTCCGATAGTTCAGTTTGTATGGCAGCTATATGTTATAGTGGTCCGATATCGGCCGTTCCGACAAATGAGCAGCTTCTTGAAGAGAAAATGACGTTTGCAATAATTTCAAAACGATATCTTAAAAACTGAGGGACTAGTTCGTATATATATAGACAGACAGACAGACAGACGGACATCGCTAAATCGACTCAGCTCGACATACTGATCATTTATATATATCTTTCTGGGTGTTACAAACTTCGTGACAAACTTAATATACCCTGTTCAGGGTATAAAAAAGGGAGGCGCCGCCTCTGTAAAAGCTCTTTCTTCTTTGTACTGTAGTATTAATCAAAATTTTACATTCGAGACAGATTGCATTGGATAAAAGTCTCCTGGTGAGCAACACAATTTGCTATGTAGGCGCCTTTGGGCCACGGGAGGGAAGTCAATGTAGTGAAATAAAACGCAGCGCGGTACTCTCGCCCAGCTGTCTTTCTACGAAACGGTCGTGAGCGGAATTTAATATAAATTAAAAATTCGATGTTCACATCTCTCGTCTCGTTTATATGAGGTCCTCTGTCCCCAAGTGATCTGCTATGTAGTATTTATTAAACGCATTTAAAATATCTCGAGAAAAAATATGCTTGCAGAGAAATGCTTCTAGCAGTAAATATAACGGCAGCAGATACCATAAATCGACATTATTTAGTAGCTGGGACTGGGAGAAAATTTTAAAATTAAAAAATTAATTGAAAGAACTAAAAATTGATTATATACCGAAACCTTGAGCGAACTGATTTACTCAAATGAGGTGGCTGTGTTATAAACTCAACAAAAAGGCTAAATTTCAAATATTGGGTACTTAGTAAAAAATTCAATCAGAGAAACGGTAATCAATATATTAGGCTAAGGGACTACGATCACGCTGCAGACTAATTTCGTTCATACTACGCGCTTAACTATATCTCATACCATTTCATCAATATAGTGGTATGTCACTAATAATGATCGACATACCACAAATGGCTTAAGGGGCTATACCAGAGTAACGTATGAAAAATTAGGCGATTTTCGTGAATTTTTTTAAGAGAAGGTACGCGATTGAATATTTCAAATTTCTTTGAACATAATAAGGTATATTTTCAGCTATAACGGAGTTATGGGCTGTCTTCGGAATCGAATGAGTAGCTGAAACAAAAAAAAGTTTATTAGACCTAAAGATATTTTCTATATAATGACCTACGATTTTTGAAAAATATCAAAAATTAACCAAATGGCGTAATTTTGAAAAAAAAAATCGTTATTTTAGGTAAAAAATTGTCGTTTAAAGCCAAATTGACAATTTTCAACCAATCACAATGATAATATGTCATTGTACAGTAAATGTATTCAAAAATACTCATTTTTAATTTGAAGACGATCGGTCAATTTCTCGTTGAGTTATGACGCTAGCTATTTTGAAAAATGTTGTTTCGAGAAAAACGCGTTTAAATTTTCACTTATATATGTTTGCACCTCCGAGCGGTCACACTTTAAAAGGCTGCCATCCAAAAACTATTCAAGATACGAACTTCCCGATTTCACCCGATATTTATGGAAATATAAGCGATCGAAAAAGCAAATAAAAAAAAATTTTTTTGAATATGTCACACTGGTATAGCCCCTTAAATTTAGCTGGAAAAAGTAGTAGTAGAGAAAGCATTATAGGGGTAGTGTATAGGTCGGAATTGTTCACATTAATGTTTGACATCATTCAAGTATACCCGATAACATATTTTCATGCACCTTTAAGAAGATAACTCACTCTATGACCTACACATTTGGCATAAAGGCTGCTAAAATAACGGGTATAAAGTCATTGAAATACTTTACAGATGGATTTAGGCGGTGTACACTTTACCGGAAGTTTGAAAATTCGTACAAAATGTATATGAGAGCGATGGGAAGTATTGATCATTTTAAGAGCAAGCACATAATGTTATTAAATAATCACTTCTTCATTAAAAAATTCGAAATTTTTGATATCAAATACTTATAGGCTATTTAATTAATTATGCAGGGAACACTTCTCCAGCCCAGCAGACAGTGAATCGAGCGAGCACGATTGCCTAATCGATGACGAATAGGTGTTCCATTGCCTGTCTATGCTGATGAAGAACAATAAAACGGCAGAAGCTCGGCACACACCACCACTTCGTTGGTTTTGAAGCGGCCTTCGACAGCACGGAAAAGAACTCCCTCTACGCCACTGATATCCCCGCACAGCGAATACGGCTGCATAAGTTGACGTCGGGCAACACCAAAAGTTTCGACAGTATCTGGAAGACTTCTTCCGAATATCACTGATATTCATATTTCGAAGACTACCTGAAAATTTTGGTTATTTAGAAAGACGGGCTAAAGCACTGATATCCACATATAAGTTGTCTAGTGGCTTGAAAATATGTGACCCGATTTCTGCTAATTTTGGACGGCATCATCTTATATATCAAACTTATCAGAATGACAAAACGAATTTATTTCTGGGTGTCTATTTTACTCGTCAAATGAGTACTGCATCACTCATTTTTAGTTGAAATAAATAACTTTTCACTTTGGATAAATTCTCTATATTTGAACCTTATCTGAATGTTCATAGAGTTTAGTTGTAAATTTTTTTCCTCTCAGAAATGCACTCGTGAGGTGAGGACTTCAAATAAATTCGAAATCGAAAATTATCATTACCCCAGACATACATACATAAGTTAATGTTTGCTTATAAATGCAGAATGCTTAAATGAGTAACAAAACTATTCACAATTGAAATATTCATACTGTATATTATGGTCAATAATTGCTACATTAACATATGCATGTATTGCAAGTAAGTCTGTGTGTATGTGTTGACAGCCATTATAGCCAAAGTGCTGTTAGCCTACAACAATGCTGTCAGATCAATGTGATTTGCGGTTGCAGTAAATTTGGAATGCATAAATTTGCCGAAAACATTCATTAGCTGTGCTTGTGTTAGTTTGTGGGAGTGTGGCGTACATGGCGTATGAGTGATATTACACTAGTTGAATGCTTCAATGTTATTATAAATGAAATATTGGTTCATTAAGCTGAATTATTTGTTAAATACTAATTTGCATTGTGAAAACATTGTAGATTTTCCTCCATACTCTATATGCCTCTGAATTATAAATGTGGTTCACTGGCAACAGTTTATGTAGTTGTGCATGTGCTGCAGTTAGCGATAATTAAAGTGAGTGCTGCCGGTTTGACCTTTCATTATTGCATGGCATTGGTGAATTGCATTATATTTTTCGTATTAAAATAATGAAAGTTTTAAAATCTATGCTAAATTTTACGCAAATGTCTGAAATTTATTACAAATGAGAGCAGCATTATGGTTTTTGAGCGCATTTACAGTGCGGATAGAAAGTTGTACTATTTTTATTGCAACAAAAAGTGAATTTGAATTAGATTAATTATTCTGTTGGCGAGGTAAATTTGCAATATATATATTAGCATACATTTTTAAGCTTAAAAATATGAAAATCTCATGTTAGTAGGTGAATATTTAAAGTTATTTGGTGACAAATAGATAAGCAACTAAGAAAATAAATCGGTCTTGTTAGTAACAGAGAAATAATAAAACTTATTAACGCCTTAGAACTGCAACTTATAAGATATTTTGAATATACTTGATTGCAGGAAATATTTCCATATCGCAGTAGTCGATCATGTTTTTCCCTCAGTTCTTAAACTATATTTATTATTTTAGTAGTCCTGGTTTAATTTAAATGTTGAAATGCAATTTCCTTTAAATCTAAGTATGTACGGTAGCTATATGCTATAGTGACCGGATCTGAACAATTTTTTTTTGAAATTATATTATTGCTAAAGACAATAACCCATGCCAAATTCAGTGGAGATATCTCATAAAATGAAAAAGTTTTCCACACAAGCGCTTGACTCAAATCGTTCAGTTTGTATAACAGCTATGTATATGCTTTAGTGGTCCGATCTGAACAAATTCTCTGAAGCTTATACTTTTTCTTTAGACAATAATCTGTTCAGAATTTCAAGAAGATATCTCCCGAACTGGAAAAATTTTCCTTATGAGCACTTGACTGCAATCGTTCAGTTTGTACGACAGCTATATGCTACAGTGGTCCAATCTGAACAATTTCTGTGGAACTTGTACCTTTTCTTTAGACAATAATATGTTCCAAATTTCGAGAAGATATCTTATAAAATGAAAAAGTTTTCCATACAAGCCTTCGACTTCAATCGTTCAGTTGGTATGGCAGCTATATGCTATAGAGGTCCGATCTGAACTAATTCTGTGGAACTTGTACCTTTTCTTTAGACAATAATCTGTTCCGAATTTCAAGAAGATATCTCATAAAATGAAAAAGTTTTCCATACAAGCCTTCGACTGCAATCGTTCAGTTTGTATGGCAGCCATATGCTATAGAGATCCGATCTGAACAATTTCTATGGAGCTTGTACCTTTCTTTAAGAAAATAATTGGTTCCAAATTTCGAGAAGATATCTTATAAAATGAAAAAGTTTTCAATACAAGCACTTGACTCCAATTATTCAATTTATATTACAGCTATGTATATGCTATAGTGGTCCGATCTGAACAATTTCTTTGAAGCCTACACCATAGCCTTAGATAAAAACTGTGCTAAGCTTCGAGAAGATATCTGGTCAAATGAAAAAGTTTTATACAAGCACTCGATCGCTCAGTGAGTGTTCCGATATCAGCAGTTCTGACAAATAAGATAGCTTCAGATCGATATCTCAAAAATTTTTCAATCGATGAACGTCTGAAATACCTGCATTATTAATGGATGGCTCAAGCATTTGTTCTTCCGTCGCATTTCAGTGAAAAATGTCTAACTGGGTCAAGAGAGCTGAAGAAATATTTATTGAGTTTAGGTCGCCATTGTTATGAAACCCAATATCGTCCATAAACATACTTATGCATATACATCAATTTAGGTCACATAAAACTCTATTTCAAGGCTCTTCGAAGCTACCTTTAACAGGAACTGTAATTTCTACTAATATTTTCGATAAAAACTGTCTCGAAGACAAAACAAACAGTTTCTCTTCAGGTTTTGTGATCCCTTCCTATTTCTTTACAGTTATCAGATTGAGTTAAGACACCATTTTAGGCTCCGAATAGTAAAAAATATACAAAAATTATACACAGCTTTTACCTATGAGGAAAATACTCATGACGAAATTGCTCTCATTGTTCTTTCGTTTTTAATGCTGTTTCTTAATACTTTCAAGTTCGAATTTTTCTGCCGTAACTATTATCTATTCATATCCTGTTAATATGCAAACTTAACCAATTCATAAATATGGAATTCAAATAAATATATATGCTAGGCTAGCATATTATAAGGATGTGAGGAGACAATAGATACGGTAGAAAGTATATATACATTTGTAGAGAGAGTAAGACAGTAACAATATGAAAATAAGCAGAATTGTTTACAATAAAAGACCCGTTTAGCAAACCAAGTTTGAGTTTTCAATTTTGGGATAAAATCAAAAAATTTTCCATAAACACAAACACATACACACATGCATGTGCTTGTATATGCGTATTCATATTTATGCAGGAAATAAACGCTTGCATAAATTCATTCAAATACCTATGTATTTATGTATATTTGTCTGCATAACAACCGAAATCAATTTCATATAATTGCTTTGCAAACTCTTTTTGATCATTTTCCACAGAATGGTGATTTATATATTTGCTTAACTCGTCTGTCAGCCACCTGGCAGCAGCTTTGAGCATTTTTGCACCGTCACTCTTGCCTAACAAATCGTTTTCAAGTCAAAGAATGTGCGGGCTGTGAGCAGAAGAAGAAGAACTCGCCGCATAGCGAACAAAAAATTATAACTTGGTTGCGGTCGTTTTCGTTTTCGTTTTTTTTAATATGTCGGTAATGCATTACCTGGTGATTTATTGCAAATTGTGGCTGTAAGTCAATTGCGGCTTATTGTCTGCCAATTTCCAGCTAATTCGGTGTGTTGTATTTCCAGTGGAAAATAATACATACGAGAATATGTAAGTTATCTACAGTGTGTCAAACGCATTCTGAGCGCTTCAACAGTCTATAGTGTAATATACATATGTACGTTCGTTCATTGAAGGGTGTGAATTGCGTGATTGCGTGCAAAACCAGATGAAATATTTAGGTACTTTTTTGGTAGTTATAAGGTATTTAATCATATATTTAGGTAGCTTTTTGATAAATTTAAGGTATTTAAGTAAAAGTATTTTGCTGTTTGATAATTTTTAATAACAATTTGTTTAACTAATGCGCCAAACACAAGTTTCTCACCAACCTTTTTCTCGTGTATTATTTCTAAGTTCGAACTACTATTCCTTCGATCTTCTATATAGGTACTTTTCAAATTCACTAAAGCTCTCTTTTACTCGGCGCTTTCAAATGCCGCACTCATTTTGGTTATTTAATCGCACACATGAATGCCTCAAACTGTACGAACTCTATAGTCCTTAGCACACAATATGCCATGCGAGCAAAAGTGGTATTCCCTGAATACGAGCGATTGAAGGATTAGGTTTATTTATTAAATGAAGAAGCTGAACTACTGATGTGGCTCAAACAGCCACGAATAGGTAAGAAACATGTCGACTAAACTGCAAGACTTAGTATGCGGTGGCAGAAAGAGATATACTATATGTCTCTGAAAAAGAGAGAACTCTCAATTGAGGAGAGAAGACAAAACCTATTTTACTCTTTAATGAACTCGACAAAAAAATGTGGAAAACTGGCGAAAGTAGTTTAGCAGAAACCAAAAAACTCAAAATAACACAATTAAATGCAGTAGAATAAATTAAAGAAATATAATATAAAAGAAATTAAAAAATGAATAAAATATAAAAAAATAAAATATAACTAAATTAAATTAAAATCAATTAAATTAAATTAAACTAAATTAAGTTAGATAAATTAAATTAAATCAATTTAAATTAAACTAAATTAGATTAAGTTAAGTTAAATAAAATAAAATAAAATAAAATAAAATAAATATATAAAATATAAAAAAATAAAGTAAGAAAACATAGATAAAATTAAATAGATAAAATAAAACTAAATTAAATTTACTTAAATTATATTAAATAAACAAAAAATAAAAAAATAATAAATGAAATATAAAAAAAAATAAAGTAAGAAAACATAGGTAAGATAAAATAAAATAGAATAAAAAAATTAAACTGAATTGAATTAAATTAAATTATTAATATTAAATTAAATTAAGTTAAATTAAGCTAAATTAAAACAAATTAAATTAAATTAAATTAAATTGAATTAAATTAAATTAAATTAAATTAAATCAAATTAAATTAAATTAAATTGAATTAAATTAAATTAAATTAAATTAAACTAAACTAAACTAAATTAAATCAAAATAAATTAAATCTAATTAAATTAAATCAAACCAAATTAAATTAAGTTAAATTAAACTAAATTAAATTAAATTAAATCAAATTAAATTAAATCAAACCAAATTAAATTAAATCAAATTAAATTAAATTAAATTCAATTCAATTTAATTAAATCAAATTAAATTAAATTAAATTAATCTAAATTAAATCAAATCAAATTAAATTAAATCAAATTAAATCAAATCAAATGCTTAATAAGCATGAATAATTTTTTATTAAGTATTTCTTCTTTTCTGTAAAATTGCATTAAGTATATTTATCAAAAAACGACAACTTATCTAACGTCGCACACTGAAAACGCAAGCTTTGCCTTCATTTTATTTGGCAAAAATATGTAAAAAAGAGTTGCAAAACAACAAATATTTCAAAACCAGCTTTACAGTAAAATCTCACCTTCATGCTCGATATACCTTCTTCCCATTTTCGGTTTATTGAAATAGTTTTAGCACTTAAGCATTTTACATTTATTCTGTATTCATATTTTTTTCTGGCTTCAGTTATGCAATTTGTTGCTTCCCATTTTCTGTTGTGGTTCACTTTGATTGCTTCAATTTCGGGGAAAATTCTTGGGATTGTAATTTGTGAAGTTTGTGCTACGATTCATATTTTTAAGCATATTTCATTTCAGTTGAACTATTGAAAGTTTCTCACCAAAAAAAAAAGTCATGAAAAGTAAAATAAACATAGTTACAATGTGAGGTTATAAGGCTTTTGTGCGCCGGTTAAATGTGGCTTTCGTATTTGCAATAGATATCTTGTTTATGTATATAAATTCATTGAAATTCATGCAAATGTGCTCTTAGTAAATAAATAAAATGGAAAGTAAGCTCATGCAGCTGCTGTGTGGTTGATAACTGTTTTATATTTGCATTCAAAATTGGCTAGAATTCGTTTTGAAATAGTTTTTCTACTGTAAATTTTAACAGTGGAAATTTCGCCTAAGGCAAAAGTGTAAAAATAGCGTACAATTAGATTAGTGTCACATGTCAATTTTAAGATAGAAGATACAAGTATTTCAATTGCTGAGTATACAAATTTTAGCAGTTAGCAGTCATACGTACTTTATCGAGGTCAAAACTTTAAATTAAGAAGAATTAAATAGAGGTTCCGCAGGTTAGTGTGCTATACCCACCACTGTTTAACTTCTAGAACTCGAAACTCCCTCTATCATCTAATACGCCTTGAACGACATTGGCGTCAGGCAATGTAATCGATGGCATGTGTTCGAAAACGGTTAACACTGTGACCTTTTTCGCTTCTTCTCTGCAAGCAGACTAATGCTCTGCCCAACTGAATCTATAGCGACTGCCAATTTTAGAGTGTAACATTCGACAGCTTGAATTCCTTCACTGCTCATACGACTGCGATTACTGCCAAAATTCAGAGCCGCAATAAAATTCTCTAATCGCTAGCCGGCAGCTAATGGAAAAAAGACAAGGCGACGTGGTTGGCAACATATCAGCCGGACGGTCATAAACTGCGTTGTACCGATATGGTGCGTGATATTACAAACTTTGTTGTGATACCCAAACAAAGAAACTTCTGACTTGTCAAAACACTGCACTCAAAGCGATTGCAGGATGCTACTGAATGCTTACGGTCAAGGAGCATAACGAACTCCTCTCAAAGCAGTTTCTGCTAGCATATTTTCGCAGAAACCATGCCTGCAGTCGTCTGCTTGAAACGGTGCCGCCATCCTACGTACAACAAGAGGTAATTCTTTGATTACGTCGGCGTCATCGAACTGTATGCCGACCAGACTTTGAACGCAACAAACTTTAGACACGCAATGACCACCATTCACAGTGAAACCATCAACACTTTCAATGATTCTCTCTTAGTGAGTGGATTACTTGCAGTCAAAGCACCATCGACTGCAGACGAAGAGCTCGAGTTGCGCCGAGAATTTAGATTTTAAGAGATGTTAAGAACCCATCGCCATCTATCGGCCACATATTTTTTTATTTGAAAAAAGACTTTGAATATTTTCTCACGTATCCAGTCAAGTAGTTTTTTATATATGCGCCTTGAAGCTGTTCATATATTTAAACGAATGTGGGTATTACCATAACAAAATTTAAAAGTCCTGACACCCATAGTTTTTACACCTTAAACGCGAGCCTCGCATAAAATAGCAACGAGCACAGGATATAAAATGCTGACAATGGTGCAATTAAATGCGAATA
The DNA here is from genome assembly GCF_016617805.1 of Bactrocera tryoni. NCBI lineage: Eukaryota > Metazoa > Arthropoda > Insecta > Diptera > Tephritidae > Bactrocera > Bactrocera tryoni. Next base: position 19,719,297 of record NC_052499.1, read on the forward strand.
TATGCAACGCCTTCCTGCCTTTATTTCTCCTACACATTGCTGCGTATCTATTTCCCTAAGACAACCACATTATAGTCGGTATTAAAAGTACAATCTGCCTGCGATTTTCACAGCTCTTCACGATATTTTCACGCGAGTACTTTGCGCCAACTTGCTGTGAGTTACAATGAAATAATGAGACAGCTGCAGCTGCAAGCGTTTCTCTCCGTACGGATAGCTATTATTACACCCTAAAAATGTTTTTTTTTTGACGTGGCACGAGTGTTTTAGGGAATATCTCTACAAATATGGCCATGACGACGGCACGAACTGTTCCTTCTACGCCTGCAGCGGAGAAAACGCTTTGCACATCTTCTTTTTCTGCCGGCGGTATGAGAAGGAGAGAGTCGATCTAGAGAAGTTGACAATGGAACGAGTGACACCGGATAACATAGTGCAGTTTATGACTAAATCGAAGCTAGTGTGGCATAGGCTGACAGCGTATGTGCAATACTGTTAAAAAAAGCTATGAAGAAAGGAGTGACAACGCAGCGAAATTAGAAGAATGAATGAGAATGAGGCCAGAATGGCATGACTGACGAGCCGAATGGCTAAGCTTGGCCTCACGATGTGATGCCTAACGACAGTTCCGTGTGGCAAAGAACAAGCAATGACAATGGAGTTAAGAGTTTAGTACGTAAGCGTATTGGTCTCCGCCTCATCGCCCAATATGAATCATGCATTCCGTCCGGAAAAATTGCGGTATCTTTCGCAGATTCCGCCTCAAAAATAAAAAAACAGACTTAAACAGGGTATATTAAGCTTATCATGAAGTTTGTAACACCCAAAAGGAAACATTGAAGACCCCATAAAATGTCTATATTGTCAGCATGACATGTTGAGTCGATTTAGCATTATCTGTCTACCTATCCCACTGTTCATCTGTATATATATGCGAACCAGCTTCTCAGTTTTTGAGATATTCCGTTGGACGTCACTTGTGGGTAATTATGCTGAATACACTCCTTTTGGCGCCACCACTGTTTTGTTGCCGCTTCAGCTGCCTTTAATGCTGAAAATGTCATAAATTTCATTATGTTGCCACACACGAACACTTCGCTAAGCTCCACAAAGCTAGTGGCGTCAATGCCGCTGACATTTCACTGAAGCTATAGTTATGGGTGTGCTGCTGCCAGCAACTAGGATAGTTGGGTATAAAACCATCTGGAAGAGTTGTGTGGTGTATCAGTTGGTGTTTTGCGCATTTGTGTGCCATAAAATGCCTTATGAGTGTTTATTGTGGCTTCTTTCATTATTAATAATTCATAAAATGATTGGTTTCAAAGTACTGCAGTTTGGATTTTTTAAACATCAACCATAAAAAAGCAATAGAAAAAATTTCCAAAAACCTTAAATAGAGATATGTGCCGTTCGAGAAGTTAGCTGAAAAATAGTGCTGAAAATATCGACCAATTATATGGTTCTTAAGTTCCTGAATAGCTTCCCAAGCTCTTGGCAACCTCGGTAGGGATCTAGTTTATAAGATAATGTCTTTAATCAAACTTCAATTAAGCGAACTCATATATATTTGAAAATAGGGGCAGAAGGGCAAAAACGCGTGTCCAAAATTGTTTTTGTATCAGTTGCTACAGATTTGGATGCTTACGAAGAATATATGTAGTTATTGCTCTGACTCCTCATTCATGGTCATATGAACCAATGACCGGTTCTTTAAATTGTGGCTGTTGAGTATATACCTATTGCCCTTTGAATTACTCTGGGAATTCTTTTGAAGTTTAGTATTTAGCATCTGGAGTCCTCACGGTATGATACATTGGAGGAGGTGTCGATAGTAAGGCCGCAGAGTCTGTTAAAATTCGCGGCAAGGGCAGGCATACTGAGGGATTACTACTTCTCTTGGACCGAGGAACTGAACTCCATCTGGTATCGAAAAGGACCTAAATTGGTCTATGCGTGGCTTTTTGGCCTACCAGCTTAACCTATTCGAACCTTTTTATTTATTTATTCATTGAAGTACAAACACGGTGCCGATTCTATCCTGTCTTAAAATATGAGGTTCTCCCTAATTTTGTTTTGCGGAAAAAATGTTCCTTTCATTATTACTAATAGATTCACTATTGTTTCATATAACATGTCTGGCTTGAATGTTTGCTCGTCCGAAACTGGAAGATAAAGTGATGTGATATCTTCCAGTTTCGGACGAGCAAACTTTCAAGCCGGACATGTTCGGAGTTTTTTCTGTCTTGAAGAATGAAGTAGTCTTTTTAATACTCGTAACAGAACGGTCATTTTACTCCCTCATTAGGATGGAAAGTTTAGGACGCTCGTAACAACTGAACTTTTAGGACAGCGAAGATTTCACTTCACCTAGTTCTGCATATCCTGAATTTTAGGTCTGTCTCGCTGAAAGCCTGGTGAAAAGGGGACCAGCAGATGATACCCATCAGCCTCTTGACGCTATGTCTAAATTTGGTATCTCTGAGAAACTCATACGACTATGCAGAATGACCTTGAGAACAACCATCAGTTTCGTCACAATTGGGAAGGACCTCTCCGAGCCGTTCGATACCAAGTGAGGTTTAAGACAGGGTGATAATTCGAACCGCAGTTCCATTGGGGTACGCAGTATTGACAATACGATGGACCTTAACTACAGAGCCATTAGCGTAGCTTTTTTAAGCCTAGAAGAAAAAGCGAAAGGGGTTGGCCCTGTGGTTAACGAAGGCAAGAAAGAGTACTTCGAGGCAACTAAAAAACATTCATTGCGTCTTGTGAACTACCAGGCAGCTATATATTGTAAAAATTAAGAACTATCTAAATCTCGGAAATTCCACTAAAAATCTATGCATGGAGATCTTGACAATAGGTGCTACTTTAGGAGCAATTGATAAGCGGATCGCTCTCTTAACGAAGAAAAAATACGCTCTATAAGTCTCTCATTATTGCCGTCTTTTTATACAGCGCAGAAACATACACGATGATGACCCGAGATGAAAAAGCGATAGGAGCATTCGAGGCTACTGTTTTTCGCAAGATCTTTGGAGCCGTCCGCCTGAGCGATAAGTATCGAAGAAGATGGCACACGAACTGTAAACGCTATATGGTGACATGGATATAATCATGTCGTTCACATGTAAGATGAGGCTCAAGCGAAAAGCTTCTTTGATTCGAGACCCATGGGTGGACAGTTGTAGTTGTACAACTGGTGCAACCTCTCAAAGAATAGAAGCAACTGGCGAAGTTTGCTGTTCTTGGCTCAGATCGATCTACGGTTGCACGGTTGTAGTGCCAAAGAAGCAGACTCGCTTTTCAAGTTTGTCGAGAATTACCTGCATTTTGGAGATCAACGCAAAAGAAGTGAGCAAGCCCAGGTGTTGGTCCGACCGACTGTTTCAACCGTTCCTATAGGCGTTTTCGATTCGCAATTTCGCTGTTTTCTTCTTTTGCACACTGTATATTATCTTCCGTGATTTATCTGAAAACTTTTATCTAGTTATCACATCATAATCATTTTTACCGCTCTTGTAGTGCTTATCAGATGACTAGCAACTTTAATTGTATTCTTATTTCAAACCTTCAAATGTTTATCAAACAAACGATCCAACAAGTTACTCCGACTGTTTCATCTTTCACCATGATAGCATTTAGTACCACATACTAGTGCACCGAGAGACCTCTACAAAACTTTAGCTTTTGTACTGAGCTGTTTAGTCGAAGAGACCGAAACCCATATCGTCGTCTTCCACGGTACCACTACAAAATTTCGTTGCTATTTGGAAGGAGGAGAAGTTTCGCGCCAAAAATGATTAAAAATACTTTGAAAAGAATTATGATTTATGACTGCAATGACTCTAATACTCTCCGACCTACAAGTATTTGTGAAAAATTCATTATCCAAATGCGTCAGCATTCGAATATTTCACTTGTTTCATTTTCCTTTTTCAGCTTTAACGGATTAAATACGCCAAAAATAATAGTGCATGATGTTCTTCATGTTGTTTTACTAAAAAAATGAAGTGGAAAGTAAATCTGCAGTTCATCATATGGAAGTTAAAAAAAAAATCACAAATGTTCACAAGTTTTTTGTGTATTTGAGCATTAAAACGTGTAAAAAAGTTTTGTGATTACATAGTAATCTTTCAATTTAATCTTTCGGAAAATAATAAATGTAACAGTGTTTTTGTGATATGCTTTATTGCCAGCGTATATGTAAATATTATATACTCGCGCTATTGGAAACAGGCTGCGCAAAGTATAATAGTTTACCTAACCGTTACATAATTCGTGCGTGTTTTCAGATTTTTTTGAAATTGATTTTAAAGTAACTCCAGAACTGCTAAAGCAGTGACATTTCGTGTGCGAATTTGTGTTTAAAAAAATCATCGAAACTTGTAAGAACTCGGACCATGTCCTTGAGCTTGGTACCGGCCTTCTTATGTTCCATAGTTAAAATCGGTTAATGATTATTCCCTCATGTATCGCATATAAGGGTCTTTGTTAGATTAAGTTAGTTTAAAAAGTCGCTGCGCTGTGCATGACGGGTGTTTTAAGGACAACTCCAACCGCGGCTCTTGAACTGGTACTAAACCAGCCACCTATAGACCACTTCGCTAAATACTGCGTAGAAAATTCGGCGGGACGACTACTGTGGTAATGGCGGTTGAGCAAACGCCGACTACATGACCCCGCTTTTCAGCTGGAAAGGAAGGTTCAAAGTAAACGGAGAAAAGGTCGCTGGCGTAAAGGTATAATTGCTACGCGCAACACTCTAAACATCTATACGGTTGGCTCGAATATGGACGATGGAGTTTGTGCGGGAACATACTGTCCAGAGTTACGCATAAGGCAATCTTTAAATTGCCAGACAACTGTAGTACAACGTCTGGTGTGTTTAACGTGGGTACCTGCTGACGACAGACTTACTCCACGGCGTTTAAAAGAACAACGGATCAATACAATGCGTTGATCAGCGCCCTGAAAATTTGGTAAGCTTTTTCAGTATCAATTGGCAGTGTGGCATGGACACACTAACCACCTTGGTAGGGCTCGAGGCCCATCTAAAACCTCTGCCGTACTTTGCGTCCGGCACCCGGTTGCAATGCAACTCAATATTCAAATGACAAGGTCAGTTCTTCCCGAGATTAGGGTTTTAACCACAACCACCACGAATCTCCACAAAGGGCCAAACCCAATGAGCAGATTGGAGTTACCTCCAAGGGCTAACTGCTCCCCGTGGTACCAGGTTAAAGTCTTTGGTATGACCTTGTAACCGAAGCTACGACCAGTTGAGCTTCCATACAGCTCTGGACTGGTGGCCAGGATCTTAGTCGCCTCTTACGACAGGCATGCCTTACCACGGGTATATTCGGTTTCCCCCCCGAACCCAAGGGGGTCCCCCCTATCCGCAGGCGGAACAACTGTGGCACAGTTCAAGCTGAGGTCTTTGTTATTGCGAAAGCCGCGGAGCTGGCCTCTAATGCAGCTGCAGGCAAATCAGAGTCAACGTCTACAAAGACAGCCAAGTAGTAATCGAGGCAATAACCTAGTATCGCATATCGACCAGAAGTGTCTTGGGAAGCTAGGCAGCAATGGAAAGTGTTGCCAGATGTAGGCAACTTCTACTGGGTGCCAGGCCACAAGTGCAACGAGAGCAATAAAATAGACATTGCCAAGAATGGTGTGCGGCTAACATCCGAAAACGTTATCAACATTGCATTGTCTTTGACGATTTTGACAAAAGCACACAAAATTCCTATTGTCACTCGATAGAAGAGATTTAAAAACATGATGGGAATACTAACTGATCACTGTTTGGTGGTGACACATGCCTGCAAGATTGGTCTCTCCAATCGGGAAGACTGCAGGAAATGTTTAGACTAGGGCACCATTAAAACAATGGACCATCTCTTGTGCACTTGTCCAGCATTGGCAAGACTATGGGTTTTCCCATAGTATGATATGCTGGAGGAGACACGATAGTGAGGCCGCAGAGTCTGTTAAAATTCGCATCAAGCGCAGGCATACTAAACGATGATTACGCCTCTTGGACTTAGCAAGTGAACTCCATCTGGTATCGCAAAGGACCAAACGTGGCGTATTGACCTAACAGATTAACCTAACCGTAAAGTTCGATCCTGACAGGAATCTCACTTGAACTGCTTATAGCTGGTCCATTGTGGTACCTACATAGAACTCCAAAAAAATTAATCATAAAGATCCTCATAAACCGATGAGTGCTTTGAGCTAAAGATAAATTGGTTGTGGTGACTAATAATAGTTTTGAATATGTCTCCTGCTTGGCCTAAGTTATGACTATAGAGATGTTTCAACTTCAGTCTTGCAAGAGCTGGTCAATTGAGGAGAAATTTCTTGGATGTTTTAACCTCACCTTCCTCCATACACAATCCGACTGGGTTTTTAGCCTCACAGCATGAATGATTTTTGGAGAATGTTCAGTAAGGACCCCTACGATTGCAAAAGAATTTTATTACGGTCAGGATGTTTAGTACATCTTTTACGTTATACTCTAGACCAGAAGGATCTCGGCTGGTCGTCAACCTGCTAAACGCAAACGAGATTCGTCGGTCAGTGTAAGAACGCATGGTGACAACTGGGTGCTAAGGGTGCCTCATTTCCCTAGCTGTATATGTTGAATGGTAGATACTTCGGTTAATAAATAAGATATCTCAGTAACGTAAAGTAAAGGTTAAATTCATAAGCAAGACATGGTATATTAGTAACTGTCGGTTGCACCCGAAATTAACCCTCCCGCATTTGTTTATCGTGAATGTATCAGTCATATCCACAAAACGCAACATTTGTTTATGAGTGAAGCCAGTTTTTTATATACTTAAACATATGTACAAGTATATTTCATATATGTTGTGACTTTTAAATTAATTGATTGACGCATTAATTTTCCAATCAAATTTAATGACTCAGATTCAACACGACTATTTACCAAGGATTAAGTGGAATTTAAAAAAAAATTTTATTTTTATTTAAGCTGATAACAAAAAAGTTTCATTGTACGATTTTTTTCTTCGAAGAATTGATGTGAGTGATTATATGCAGTGATTTAGTGATTACTCTGGACCAAAAAAGGTTATGAACCGATACGGTTCTAGTGCTTCAGAGACCACAATTATATCTATTGATACGCAAAATTTAAAATACGATTTTGCTTGAAGTCACAAGGTAGAAACCCCCTTAATATTGGGTAGTCGAAAAAGTATTTTCGTATTTTGTCAATTTCGATTTACACTGTTGAAAGTTTTACCCTAACGGAGTAATATCTCTAGCGGAAAAATGGCAAAAGTGGTCGATCAAAATGGTACATATTTGTTTATTTATTTATTAGTATAAATATAAAAAATTAAACTGAAGTTTGATTAGAAATACGAAAAGACAATATTTTCTAGGTGATTTGTCACGTTTTGTCTTTTTTGGCTTCGAAAGTGTAACATCTTTATTTTTACCGATTCCCAAATCCATGACGAAGGAATAAATATTCCATTGCCCAACTATGAAGGGGTTCGAATAACAATTACCCGCCTGAAGAACAGCAAAGCAACAAGGGCCGATAGCTCCTCAAATATGGCGGCGAAGAACTGATAAAGTGTATGCATCAGCTTCTTTGCAAGGTTTGGTCGGATGACAGCTTGCACGACAATTGAAACCTAAGTGCGCTTTACCTAGCCCACAAGAAGGGATACCCTACAATCTGCGTCAATTACCGTTGCATAACATATTAACATTAACATTGACATTAACATTAACATTAACATTGACATTAACATTAACATTAACATTAACATTAACATTAACATTAACATTAACATTAACATTAACATTAACATTAACATTAACATTAACATTAACATTAACATTAACATTAACATTAACATTAACATTAACATTAACATTAACATTAACATTAACATTAACATTAACATTAACATTAACATTAACATTAACATTAACATTAACATTAACATTAACATTAACATTAACATTAACATCACATTTAAGGTCCTATCGAGCGTAGTGTGTGAAAGACTGAAGTCCACCGTCAACAAACTAATTGGACCTTATCGGTGCGGCTTTAGACATAGATAATACAATAAACTATCGATCACATTTTCAGCATGCTTCAATTGGAAAATACCTCTGAGGAAAAGATCAACACTCACCATCTATGAGACGTTTTTAGAGCCGCCTTCGACAGCACTATAAGCAGCTCTCTATGTCTGAACTTGGCTGAGGTTAAGCAACATCAAAAGCTACGTCAGGGTCGGGAAAGACCACTCCGTGCCGTTTGATACCAAGGGAGGATTCAGACAAGGGGACTCTCTATCATGTGACTTCTTTAACCTTTAGCTAAATAGAGATGGTACTATGTTCTGTAGAGTTTGCTGGCATATGTCCAGGATATCGATATCATTGGCTTCAACAACCTCGTCGTTAGTTCTGCTTTCTCCAGACAGGATAAGGAAGCGAAGCAAATGGGTCTGGTAGTGAACGAAGACATGACGAAAAATCTCCTGTCATCAAACAAACAGTCATCTCACTTAGCTCACGCATTATGTGTTCATAGCTTTGAAGTCGTAGATAATTTTTTCTACCTTAGAACCATCATCAACACCAACAACATATCAGCTTGGAAATTCAACGTAGAACTACTCTTGTCAACTGGTGCTACTATGACTGAGTAGGCGATTGAGAAGTAAAGTCCTTTCTCGACGAACAAAGACCAAACTCTACAAGTACCTCATCATTCTCGTTCTGATATTCAGGGTCCGGCACTCGAAGTGTAACCAACTTCAGACCGTTCGCGCAGCCGTCACACTGGAATCAGCTGTTTATAAATTCGCCGAATGACAGTTCGAAGTATTGTTCACAAGTGTACAAAAGCGTTTTATCAAAAGTGGACGCAAAAAAAGTGATCAGCGATGGAATTCAAACGTAACAGTGTGATTGCATTATATTTAGCTGGAAAATCACAGCCAGCAATTGTTCGTGAGCTCAAACACCTTAATGTAAATAAAGTTTTTGTTAATCGCACCATCACTCGTTACAATGATACTGGTAGCATCGCAAAACACCGTGGTGGTGGTCATCAAAAGACTGCAACGTCACGCGAGATGGTTCGGAAAGTGAAGAAGCGACTTGAGCGAAATCCACGACGAAGTGCCAATCAAATGGCTGAAGAACAGAAAATATCCGACCGCAGCATCCGACGCATATTGAAAAATGAGCTTAAGGTCAAGCCTTACAAGTTCCAAAAGGCCAATGATCTCACACCGAAGCAGCAAAAAGTAAGACTTGAGAGAGCGAAGCAGTTGCTTCGCTTGACCGAAAGCGGCCAAATTCCGAAGATTGTGTTTTCTGACGAAAAATGTTTCCAATTGAGCAATTCGTAAACTCTCAAAACGATTGGATTTGCTTGACCGACCGTTCATACGAGAATCTATGTCATCGGTTGGCCACCAGGAGGCAGCACCCGCCACAAATAATGGTTTGGGCCGCTGTCACCGCAGATAGGCGCTCTCCAATTGTTTTCATCGAGCCATTGCGACATATTATCGGGAAAGTGTTCTGGAGGCTGCTTTGAAGCCGTGGGCAAGCAAACATTTCGGTCGTAAACCATGGACGTTTCAACAAGACTCAGCACCGTCTGACAAAGCGCTAGTGAACCAAGAATGGGTGAAACACAACGTTCCGAACTTCATTACGACCACACAATGGCTCTCGAATTCACCAGATGCGAATCCAATGCATTATTCTCTCTGGGCCATTTTGGAAAGCAAGGTCTGAAGTAAAAAATACACCATTTTTGTGCTTTAAAATAAATAAAAATAATTTTCCAAACCGAATTTATGGTTTTTTAATTGGTACCGGACCCTGTATGGTGCAAGAACATTGAGTCGGCGTCAGAAGTATTCGAGAGAAAAGTGGTGACTGGAACGATGAGTTGTACGAAATATACGGCGACATTGACATAGTTCAGCGAATCAAGAGACAGCGGCTGCGCTGGCTAGTTCATGATGACCGGATGTATGAGAATACTATAGCTCTGAAAGAGTTCGACTGAGTACCCTCAGCTGGAAACAGAGAAGTTGGAGCGATCAAGTAGAGAAGGACATGGCTGCACTTGGTATCTCGAGTTGGCGCCAAATGTTGTAAAGAAGAAATGACTGGTGCACTACTGTTAGCTCTGCTGTATCTTCATATATATTCAGTAAAGAAGTAGAATATTTATATAATTTTCAATAGCACTATGAACCTATGAACATTTCCCGAAACCGACAGAGCCTCTAGCATGAAGCTATAAAGATTTTGAGAGAAAAGAGTTCCTTGATCTTTCTTGACGTGCAAAGCACGGCAAAATGAGCGGTCTGTGTCAAATTTGAAAGACTGCTTATGACTCTTCTCTCGTTCAAAACAATGCATTAGTTCGTCTGGTGTTCTCTCTTCTTGGACGCATAAAACGTCTAAACTAAGCTCTTACATGTGATCGAGTATAAAAACGTGTTCACAAGACCACCGAGTTCTAGCTTACATTTGTCGAGATATCAATTTAAATTTATTAGAAATTAGTGCCAAATTTCATGAAGATTTTTCATACAAGAACGTGTTTCCGATCAGTTTGTGTGGCAGCCATATTCTATCTTGATCAGGGTGTAAAAAGTAGGTGGCTTATAAAAAAACTCTATTATTTTTGAAGAATCTCCCGAATATTTTCAGAAATTTTTGTTGGAATTATTGTAGAATACTAGCTGTGTTAATAGAACTTTCCCTGTTAAATGTTTTGTAAAGTTCCTGCTTCACACCAAATGTGAAAATATCAAAGAGAATCAAAGCAAAATTGAGCTCGCTCCATATTTTGTATACAAAATTTTATTTTACAAAAAATTTGTGCAACACCATTAACTGCTGTAGAGATTAGATTTTCGTAGTGAAATATTCGCTACAGGTCGAACATTGAGCAGGGTAGATTTCTCTTCTTCTCTCTAGAGTGCAAAGATGGAGCACATGTTTCCATATGATAAACATATAAATATCGGACGGCATGCATATATATACACAAATCTACACTTGCTACTGTAATTAGCTATACTTGTGTGGCTAGGCACATACCTATTTACACGTACATAAGTATGTACTCGTACATACAGTATGCTACTTGCGCCCACGTTGGTCCATCGCCAGCTCAGCGCCACGATTTGAGTATGACCACAGGCAGTCAAACACACTGACCCAGTAGGCGAATAATGACAGTGCCACATTGTCTGTTGCCGATAGACACAACACAATGTGGGCGTATAAGTGTGTGTATGTTGATTGTTGCTGGGCAGCTTGTCGTACAGGACGTACAGGGCGTATAAGCAACAGCATTGAGGCACATTGAGGGTGGAATTTAATTGTGATTCTTGTCCTTTGATATTATTGTTGTTATTATGTTGTTGTAGTTGCTTGTTGTTGTTGCTCATTGGCTGGCATTCATGTGACATGTAAAAATTGCACATGAAGTTGTTGTTTAACAAACAAACAGAAAAAAAGAGGCGAATAAGAAAACAGTTGGGACGCTATTCAATAAAATTGTATATGCAAGCGAGTGTAGACGACAAAACGCCTGTTGACGACAACGAGCTCTAATAATAACGATAATAATAATAGTAAGTACAACGGTGAGTAAATATATGCGGGATGTTGGCGGTTGTAGACATAGCGGCGAGTTAAGTGTATTAGGTATGTGTAAAATAATCAGTTGGCTGATACCAGTTGTAATATTTCAATTAAAATAGATGTGGTCTAAAAGTATTTTTTATGAAGCTCGCTTGAATATATCTCGTCAAATTACGAAGCTTTCCATACCATATTTGATTTCAATCGTTCCGTTTGTATGACAGCTATATGCTATGGTGATCCGACAGAAAAAATTCTTCCAAGTTCACACTATTGCTTTAGTCAATAACACATGGCAAAATTGGAGAAGATATCTTGTCAAATAAAAACGTTTTCCTTACAAGCTCTAGATTCCGACCATTTAGTTTGTATGACATACATTAGCTGTAATGAACCGATATCGGCGGTTTCGATAAATGAGCAGTTTCTTGTGTAGAAAAGGAGATGTGGAAAATTTTAAATCGATTTCCAAAGAAATGACGGATTAGTTTGCATATAAACGGACGGGCAAACGGACATGGCTAATTCGACTCTGCTCGTCATAATGAAAATTTATGTGTATATTTTATAGGGACTCCGACGTTTTCTTCTGGGCTTACAATTTTCGTGGCAAACTGAATTTGCGCCGTATAGTTTATAAAAAGAGTTCGGCCACCGACAAAGAAAAAACTTCTCGCAGAGCACTCGGGAATAATCGATCCAGCAATAAAGGAGAGTTCATTGAAACTATTCGCCTTTTTTAGATTATCATCATTAGCTCATAGTTATGTTTGATATATGTTAGTAATTTTTCATTATTCTTAATTTAAATATATTTGCATTCGAAGCTCTTTTGGCCTTAGAATTTTTAAAGATGTGAATTTGGTTGTGTCTAAAAAAAGCTGACTGACAACCACTACCATGCAACCATAGGTCGGTCTGAACCGCGAACACGAAACTTCGCCAGTTGCTTTTATCATTTTCGAGGTTACGCCAGTTGTACATTCCAAGTGCATGCAGGTCGCTATGTACTTGGTCTTTCACATCTTTCGTGTGACTTCTTCAAACAAACAGTCGGCGCATTTGCGACAAGGCTCCCACGTCACTGTTGTAAGTCATAAGTTCGAAGTCGTAGATAATTTCGTCTATTTTGGAAACAGCAATAGTAAAACCAACAATAACGTCAGCCTCGACATCCAACGCAGAATATCTCTTGACAACAGGTGCTACTGCGGACCGAGTAGGCAATTGAGAAATAAAGTCCTCTCTCGACGAACAAAAAGCTAACTCTATAAGTTACTCATAATTCCCGTCCTGCTATATGGTGCAGAAGCTTGGACGATGACAGCGACTGATGAGTCGACGTTGCGAGTTTCGAGAGAAAGATTCTGCGAAAGATTTATGTTCCTTTGCGCGTTGGCTACGGCGAATATCCCATTCGATGGAACGATGAGCTGTATGAGATATACGACGACATTGACATAGTTCAGCGAATTAAGAGACAGCGGCTACGCTGGCTTGGTCATGTTTTCCGAATGGACGAAAACACTCCAGCTCTGCGAGTATTCGACGCAGACCCCGCCGAGGGAAGCAGAGAAAGGGGAAAACCTCCACTCCGTTGGAAGACCAGGTGGAGAAAGAGCTGGCTTTGCTTAAGATTTCCAATTGGCGCCACTTTGCTAAAAGAAGAAACGACTGGCGCGCTGTTATGAACTCGGCAATAACTGCCTAAGCAGTTTCTACGATAGTAAAGAAGAAGAGAACAATGATGTACATAGTTTCCAAGATGCGAGGAATCTTTTATGTGGCCTCGAGGTAAATTGCCTTGCTCTCGTTCACTTTTGCGGTTTAGACGGCGGCACATATCACTTTCTCCGGCGTTATATTCAGGTCTTTCCCGATTTTAACGGAGTTGATGGTTGTACTCAACGTCATTCCTCATAACCGTGTGAGTTTCGCAGGGATATAAAATTTAGACATGTCGTCGAATAGACAGCTCTTATCAGAGTTGTAAAAAGCGGCTTTGAAATCAACAAAAAGGGGATGAGTGTCAATATGTTTGTCAAAGGTCTTAAGAAAATGTGGTCCATGGAGAATTTGCCAGGTCCAAAGCCATACTGATAAAGTCCAATCAGTTTATTTACATTAGGCTTAAGTCTTTCACTTTATATGCGATTTAAGAAGGCAGATTCCGCGTTAATTAGCGCAGTTGCAGGATTTCCCTTCTTGTGAATAGGGCACAGTACACTCGTATTCCAACCAGCTGAAACATGCGCTTTTCCAGCTCCCCGCCACCGGCTTTAAACAGCTCGTTCGGTAATTCATCGATCCTTCATACAGTGTTGTTCTTAATCCACCTTAGAACCGTTTTATCTCATTTTGTTGAGTGGCGGAACGACAGTGTTGTCGCAGTATATTGTTAGTCTGTGCTTATCTTCATATGTCGCCCCGCCACATTTCGAGTATGCTAAATGTGTCTGCTATCAGGTTTCCATTTCAGTCTTTACAGAAGCCGGCACCGGACTTGAAACTATTTGTTTGCTGTCTTAACTTTTGTTAAAATTTTTGTGCCGAACTCCTGCTTGTCATCATCTCAATGTCTGGGACCTCACGTCTTTCCGTATCTCTCTTCTTTTTGTTGAAAAAAGTCTCTTTCTTTCGCTTCTATTCTTGCGCTATTGTTCTTTTACAGAGCTCAGCATTCCACACGAAACCTAAACGTGTCAATTCAATTGGTATTTTTATCTTTAAATAAAATATTTCCTACTCTGGAAAAGAGGAAATATGAGCACGAGGGCGTTCACTCTACAGGCTTCTTGTTGGACCAGAATAATTTTTAGAGCTCAGTCAGTCTCAATCAATCAATCTGCATGGCGCTTTGGATTGATGACCCAATAACACTCACGAGCATTTTTGGTACCTCTTATTGCTATATATGAAGTAATTTCTAAGAAAGATTTTGGTTAAATTTTTAATTAAAAATTTTTTGTATGTATATAGTATGCTCAAATAAAACAAAAGCAAATTCTTCTTCTTGTATAAAATCCAATTATTACATTTTCATTAAAAAATCTCTGTAAGGCTTTCGAAGGAATTTCTAGCCCATCAAAGAAACCATTCATTAAAATCACAATGACCACAAGTTCTAAGAACCAAGCTCTTAAACTTACCTACAAACATCTGTACATAATACATACCTACTGTTATTCGTGTTGCAAAACTGGCTGTACTGTCCTTTGCACAGTTACGAGCTAATAACTTTTACCAGAGCACAATTTTATACACATTTATGTAATGTTTGTACATAACAGAGATTTCAAATCAAATAATTTTACGAAATTCCTACGATACCTCCAGTGTCTAGCCCGAATAAGTAGCTATTACGCCTACGTTCGGACATACAGATAGTTGTTGTTGGCTTTTATTATGCCACATTACCATTACCACATATTTAAGCAGCTGAGCCTCGGCTCTTTGGTTGCTAGGCTTGCTTCAAAGCACAAATAATATTGTGTATAAAACCCCAAATCTCGGTGCCGGCTATTATTTTGTCTGTGCAATTTGCAACTAACGCACAAGTTTTCCTTTACTTTTCTTAAACTCATTTCGAAGTAGTTGAAAGTGTGGAGCAAGGTTTGGCGAGGAGTTTTAGTGATTGAAAAATTAATTAGCAGAATATATTTTGTAACTATTTACCATAAGCTTAGAGCCTGCCATAGTGGATATTCCTCAAACAAGATCATTCCAGGAAAATTTCTTCAAAGCAAGCATTTTTTTTAATCTGAGGACAGGTGGATTGATCTGTAGAACATGGTGGATGCGGAAGCAATTCGAAGCACAATTTTTGAATTTTTGTCGTCATTTTCACCAAACACTGCTCTGAATCATCAACTCGTCGTTGCGTTTGGTCAAAAGCGCGGTACCCACTTTGCACAGAGCTTTCTCATACGCAAATAGTCGTGAATGACATGATGTAAATGTTCAGTTGATATCATTAGAGTGTCTGCTATCGCAAACAACTTCACGATGCGGTCATCTAAAATTATTTTGCGAAGTTTTTTAATGTTTTCATCGTTAACAACGATGGGCGTCCATTGAGTCCTCGGTTACCTCGGTTATCTTTTCAGCACGTCTAAACTTAGCTTACCGATCCTTTATAGTTGGTTTTCCTGGGGCTATGTACCGTAACTAGTTATCAAGTCAAGTGTTTGGTTCAGCTGTATGTTTCTTTACAAAAACTTTATCTACTTTGTCTATCTTCCCCAGTGCTTATTGCTGGCTTATACTCGAATATCTGACGAGTGGGGTAGGACTTCCCATTTCAGCGTTTCCAGGTAGGTATGAACGGGCTTGAACACGTGAGGCCGAGTGTTATCATGTAGCAGGATCACTTTCTCGTACCTCTTCTGGTATCGAGGTCATAGGAAACCCAAGTTTTTTTTTCTAAATCATTCCCAGCGCCTATAGTTGCTTTGAAACGGTTTGGCGGGTTACTACCAAAGTCAAAGCAACTTCTTCTTGCCTTTGACGCGGTTTCTTGTCAAGCAACGTCTCCAAGTCACCGTTTCGATTCTTCAATTCACGCGGATGGTCGTTGAAATCGAAATCCCCGTCTTTGAAGCGACGAAACATACCACGCCATGTTATTTCACTTGGGGTTGCACCTCCGAAAACCTTTTGGAGTTCCTGATGTGCTTCAGCCGCCGATTACTTTGATTGAAAGTAGAAATTGAATACCACTCGCACACTTTTACATGTATTGGAAACAATTGCTTGGTGCTCTGATTGAGGTATCTCAAAAACATGTCTTTTGAACGCATAAATCGTGTCGAAAAACGTTAACCTTACGAACGGAAATAAAAAGAAGTCATTCGCTGCCATGTCAGGACTCATCAGATCGATGTTTTGAGTGCTCAAAAATGCTATTGTTTCCGTTGATGTGTGGGAGCTCGCATTTTCGTAGTGAGGAGTGATCCATCTTCGGCGGTAGGCTTTCCTGATTTCTTGAAAGACAACTGCCAAAAAATGTTGGTAAGAATTTACTGTCTTATACGAATAAATCCACGATTCTTCACCTATCACCATGTCGAAGCACCCCTATTTTTTACAGTTCTCTCGATCAATCGTTACGAGCCTTTGTTTGGTCTACCATCTCCAGCTTCGTGCCTTGCCACAGGCTTTGAAGTGTTCCCTCACCCATGTTAGCGTCGGCTCGTCATTACATTTTAGAATTTTGACACCGCTAAGCTATCCTGCTCCATCAAATGACGGCGCTCGGTTCGGCGTTCATTACGGAGAAGAGGGTTTCCAATAGCTTCATTCCCACAATTTTTCACCGCTGCTGTGACATTTTTTCTAGCGGGTTACGAGGTCTATGAGCACGACGGTCAAATGCCGTTTTTCTATCTCATTGGCTGTCGTCGCTGCCTTGGACGTTGTCAGTTTGTCCGCATGCTTGACGTCTAGCTTACTGGCTACGTCTTTGATCTTCTTCTTTTTCGAGGGCACCTTCATTTGCGGGCGATATGCCCCTCAATGCGTTTAGCAAAGTGGGCACAAGTGTGCCCGGCCGTTTTTTTTACCTCCTCTCTAGCTCAAGCCAGCCGTATCACTTTCTCTTCTTTCAGACTGGACTTGCCTTCGAGACGGTTGCAAATTCCGACCGCCAACTTGTATCTCGCTTTCGCTTTGAACACCTCCTTGCTTGGCTTCTTCCGGAGACACCTCTTGTTGTCAAAGTTAGAACCCTCGGTCGCCTGCACAGGGGAACTAAGAAGCTCTTCTTCTGAGTTGGTGCTTGCATCACTTTCTTAATCCGAGTTTTTATAGACTGTGGCAATGTGGCGCTGTAAAGCTGATTTGGCAGTAGCACTACGACCACTGCAACCTGGTTGGTTGCGCACCAATATGTCCTGACGACAAAAATAGATGAAATTGGGTAAAAATGACCCTGAGAATCTTTTTTTAATTTCTTGTGAGCTCTAACCTTTGCAACCGATCCCAACAACATCCAGCTCTTTCAGCAAAATACTGATTGTTTTAATTCCACGATTTAATCATATATGGCATTACCCTTATGACATTACCCTTATGACATTACGGTGATGGAGTGCTAAAGCCTGAATTGCATAACTGTTTTCGCATGCACTCCCACGTTCTTACATAAGCAAACGCTCGAACTCACACATTGTAATCTCATTAGTGTTCTTACATGCATTTTGGAATGCGGTAAAATTACAAGCTCCAGCTTCCAGTGCATTGGCGTTTGCCACAAGTGGTTTTGCTTGCGTAAATTCCTTGTCGGTGCTGGGTCTATCCGCCTCCAGATGACATGCGTTGCTGCATGCATCAACACTGACGGTGACGCTACATTACCCAGAAACTTGCGTACCACGAGCGTGACTGCAAATCGAAGACAGAGTTGCCAAGTTAGGATATATTCAGTAGAAATAATTATTCGAAATTTACTAAAGCTTTGATGGCGAGGGTTATAGAAGTATTGGGCTCCTTTTGAAGGTAGGATGGAACTCTTTTGCGAAGCTTTGTTTTGTGTTGAAGAGAGATAAACTTTTTCAATCAAATCTCCTGTTCGTCATGTTTGGGTCCAACTTACTTGCTTATAAAAAAGCTTTATGAACTGTGAACGACAATTCAGATAATTGTCGGTGCTAGCGTGTTATGAGGAGAAGAGAGTAGAAGAAGATATTCCGGAGCCCGCTTAATGGGGCTGAATTGGATCTGAACTATTCGCTGATTTCAAAATCTGTTCAGTAGGAGTCGCCGGCACTGTTAGTTTAGATTACATTGGCTAATGTCATGCCAGATACGGTACACTACACTACAGGACCTTTGTAATGCCATATGGGGAATTACAAATACAAGTTGAAGTTTAGCTAAAGCCGGACAGAAGCAGAGGAGGTTTTGAAACGTTTTTCTCATACCTACTTCCCTACACTTTCTACATGTGTCATTGTTAATAATACCGTTACAACTCACATGTAATGTTAGTAAGTTCTGCCTTGTGACTAGGACGACAACCGTCCTGCAGTCTTTTCGAGGCCGTGTGAGGCGAAAGACCCTCTTGTGGCCCGGAACGGCAGCCAGTATATCTACTGCAATCCTGCATCCTAAGACATTCTCTGAAGCAATCCGATGTCTTAATTGATATTTTTTATGTCATTTTCTGACATTTCCGCGAAGGCTTCCGCCTAGCAGATACCGCAGTATTCCGATAGCTCGAAAGGTCACCTTAGATCCAGCTCGTGAGTATTCAACATGGACAGCCGGAGGAGCCTGTTCATTGTGATGCCCTCCTGGAGGCCTTCCTAAGGACGGATAAAACAGGCCGTCACATCTCTACAAAGCACCAAGAGTCAGCCAATTCATTGAATATGCTAATATCTACTCCAGCCAATTAGCACGGTTTGAAGAAATTATGCAAACCAAAATGATTAAGCATTAGTCTGGCGAAAGCTGGGTATCTCCATCCCTACAACTTTGACAAGTTGCGTCCAAAATCCAAAGTGAGTGTCCAGTTAGGATACCTATCATTGCGGCCGTGTGAAGATTGCGAACAGCTAGTAGTTCCATGGACCTTTTACCTTCCACACTGGGACAGAAGGCTTTCCCACCCTTACACGAGCTGTTTACTGACTCAAGCTTACTGAGCTCGCAAGAGACCCATAGATCCAGCGTCTGAGTGCACGATGGCATGGTTTCTACTCTTAATGGGATTTGGGTAAGGGTGCCCTTTCTTGAGAGCTCATCCGCTTTTTAGTTTCTGACAATTCCCTGGTGAACAGCCACCCAGACAAGGCTGTTTTGCACCGCTAGACTCCGCGGTGCAGTTTTTCAAGTTATAAGAAAAGCTAGAGAGGACCCACGAAATTAACTGTGGTTAAAGACTCGACAGGCACAAGCATTTTAGTTTAATGTTATTATAACATTTTAACTACTTGCACCAAAATTGCCAGCGTGGCAACCCTAAACCAGAGCCACACTGCATTTGCGGAAACATGTGGTACGTTTACAGCATTTGTTTGTCTTATACCGCTAAAATGTGCACGAATTATATGCATATGCCCGTTATGCTAAGCCATTTCATTTTTCCACCGTCCTTCTCGCCCGACTGTTGTTTGCCACTCAAATTCTGTTTGCTTTTACTACGAGCTGCGACTAATTGAGCGAATGCCAATTAAGTTAGCGCATGCGGTGCAAAGGGGTAACCGAATTTCACGCCCTATAATGATACAGCGGGGATACAAAGTTCAGCGGCGTTAAAGCGACGTTTTATAGTGAAGCGGAGGGCTTAGCAAACTGCTTTATTGAAGTATTACATACAACAAAAACGCCACTTACCTGCAAGAAACCTCAGCGAAAATTGGTCTTTGCAATTAACTTCGACAAAACCAATGAAGAGCCGACATCCCTTATACGTAAACCTTCCAAGTCGATGGTGTAGAACTCAAAAATATTAAATCCTTTTGTTATATTGATAGTATTATATCGACAAATGGCGAATCAATAGTTTATACCACCAATTCTATAAAGAAGGCCAAACAATTTATTTACCGCATTTTCTAGTCCATCGCCGTTTCTAACACGGGTTGACACGGGTATGCTTTCAGGTGAGAGTCAGACACAAACACACTGAATGCTAGCGACTGGAATCCACAGGGCAGCGTACGGAGCCGATTCGCTCTAACCTGGTAGGGTCCAAGAAAAGTGCATTCCAATAAAGGGCATAGCATAAGATCGAATCAAATGGAAGTGTTCCTTTGTGGTCCTTTATTTCTTCGACGAGCTATAGGCTACAAATATATACTATATATTATATCACTCTAATAATCTATAGTAGTACAGTCTGGCTCTACGACTGCATAGTCAAGCTCATTATTTACTATGGAATCTTAATGTGATGGAGGGCTCTAGAGGAGGTCAATCTTGCAAAGAAACTCGGGAGCGTCCAAAGGGCAGCACTCATCAGCATGTGTGGGTCACTAAGGTCTACTCCAACTACGTACTTAATGTCATCTTGCTCATATTACCAGTTGACATCGTCGGAAGGTATATGGCTGCGAAAGTTGCCATCAGGCTCATAGAAACTGGGTTTCTCAAACAACACGTGTCTGAACTTTTGGAAATCCTCAATCACTTTGACTTTGTACCGCATCACTTGGATCATAGCACCGCCAAACCGAACTCTGGAGGTTCCACACATATACCGCCGAGGGTGGAGAGGTTTACTGTTAGAAACTCTCTAACTCTCCAGCTTCAGACTTCCTTACTATTGCAGCGTCTTTCAGGCCGAAGTTGTAGCCATTAAGGTAGCAGTAGATTTACTGCTTCAGAGTGCTGTCTCCTTCAGAGAAATGACCATTTACTCAGATAGCACCAGCGATACTAGCCTTGAACTCATTAACAGTGCTATCAGGGCTGGTCAAAGAGTACTTAACCTCGTAATCAATAGCATCGAGTATCTTTGTGTTAAGACTGGTATTGGTTTCAGGTTACAGCGGAACCTCAGAAAATTCTAAAGCCGTTGAGCTAGCAAAAAAAT
Source organism: Bactrocera tryoni (assembly GCF_016617805.1). Classification (NCBI taxonomy): domain Eukaryota; kingdom Metazoa; phylum Arthropoda; class Insecta; order Diptera; family Tephritidae; genus Bactrocera; species Bactrocera tryoni. Next base: position 19,740,523 of record NC_052499.1, read on the forward strand.
GCACCCTAGAACCACTTTCAGTGGGTGCGGGTCGGTGCTTTCGTATCCTCTTGTGTTCTACTACTAGATAGTTGGGCGACGCGGAAGCTTGGCAAGCGCTGGGCCATCATCGGTACGAGTACATGCATTATCGCAAAAGTCTTTTGGCTCAAACTCGATCGCAAAAGAACTAGTGATCTTTTTACCCACAAGGATAGTCTCTCTAGTTTTGGGGCTTTTAACTTGTCATTGCACTATTGGTGCAGTAAGGCTGGGAATCCTACCAGACGCTATCTCCAGAAATAACTCAACACTTACTTTTTAACTGTTCAGTGTTCGGGAGAACAAGACTTGAAACACTTTGCAGCGCATACATTCAGACATCCCCCTGAGCTGGCGGGAATATAAATTAAACGCCTATATATCTTTAATACCTGTAGTTAGTGGACTGCCAAATCTTTTCTCTGATCACCCATCTTTGACCCAGAAAGCAAGGCAGTTAGGTTAGAGAGAGCTTGGAAGCAAGACGGCATATCCATTTAATCGTTAATGATCATCGCGTTTCCATGGATGGGAATAAGTTGAAGCTTGCACAAGTAGAGTATTTAGATTTAGGGAAGGGTCTAGCTTCACATGAGTGGTTGATAAAAATATGCAAACATATATGTATGTAAGTATAGGAATCTTTTGGGTAAACATCTGATATAAAATCAGATTCCTGTCTTACAAATGGTTCCACTGTCTCATGCTTTACATGTTACTGTATACAGAAGCTCTGCCCTGCTCCGTATGCCCCAGAGTGAGGATAACGTAGTAAGTGGTATACCAGAGCCATACTATTACTCAATATTCAAGAATTAGATAAAACTTTAGGGGCTTAAAATCAATTACGATTGCTTTTCCAGCGTCATTTTCCATGCTACCATCTACTACATATTGCCAGCTGCTTTTCAACTTAGTTGTTCTGCTTTGCGTTGTCTTCTGCATTCTTCTCACAACCTTGTTGTTGTTTTGGCTTTAAGCTATTTTATGTTTTCGGCCTTGAACGTGCATGTCAGCCGTGCCTGGCAGTAAGCGAGCTAATTGCATTTGCATTTGTCGGATCGTTCGACATACATGCAAACCCATGCCACACAAACATATACATATGCATGAAACGTAGTGAGCACAATCGCTGCCTTCACTTATCTCTCGACTTTGCCCCCCGCCGGGCACATTACAACTGCGAGAACGTGCATATTTCGGAAGTTTAAGGCAAAAACAAAGTGAAAAAAAATCTGCGCACAACAACAAAATGAAAGCATGTCGAGAGATACAGACGGCGCTGGCCAGAGTTCGAGCTTATTGAATATGAAGCGATGCATTCGTGTGCCATTTGTATGCCATTGTTCGGATAATTTCAAATACATATACTCATGGCGTTGTGCGACTTTCTCAGCTGTTGTTGTTTGAATATTGAGAAAAGCAAAACAGAAACAAAAATAAGAAAAAAATTGTTGTGCTAGCTTTTGAAGTGGAAATAACAGACTGAAGGTATTTTAATTTGTATTTGAATGAAAAAATTAGAAGTTTTTCTTTTGGTAAATTAAATAAATTCCAAATAAATTTTGTTGCTTATACGCCATGGCATGTTGTTAATAAGCAGTGTCGATGAAAGCAATGAGATGAGTCAAGCGCTATATAAAACACACATACATACACTTAGTTTCTATGTGGTACGGTGGAGGACTGTCGACTAAAATGGTCCCTATGTTCAAGTAAGTGCCAATATTGGCTTTGTGGAACAATAAAAATCACGCGTAGCCAAATATGGTGAATACGGAGTTTGATCGATAGTATTCATTGCGTTTTTGGCTTTAAATTCGATCACAATCGTGGCTTGATGCGGTGATGCATAATTATCGTGTACAATCCATGAGTTGTTCTTCCACAATTCCGGCCGTTTTCGACTGATATTCTCTCCTTATTGAAAGTCTATTCCTCAGGAAAAAAATTCTTGTTGCAACAAACGCAAAATATCGGAAAGGATAATGAGCATCATCTTGATGTTTGAGCGGCTCCATTCTGATGATTGTTGACCATGTCTCATGGGCATTTATAATGCGTTCTATGTATGTGGGTCGGAATTCGCACGATAAAGCATGTCCAAAGAAACCGGTTTATGGTATTATTATTGAAAAAAGTTCAGCTTTATCGGGACGAGTCGAGCAAGAACGTGTTGCATACCCAAAATATCCATCAAAATCACTCGGCCGTCCTCACGAGAGGTGTCGAGCTGTCTTGCCATCTCTCTAACATTTGCCTGACGATTTCCAAGCACCATATCCTTCACTTCTTTAATATTTTCATCAGTTGAAGACGTCGAAGGTCGTGGTATGTCTTCAACGATATCTTGATCGTCTTTGAAGGGCTTGTAGCACTCGTAGGCTTGTGTTTTTGATAAAACTGAATCATGGTAAGCCTTTCCAGCAATCGCAATGAATCCGCAAACGAAATTTGTTTAGAACTATGAAATTTGAGATAAATTCTTTGTTAGATATTTTTATCATTCGTAAAAATCGCAACGCCCTACTGAGGCGTACCCACTTAAGCAGCATTATTTGGAATATTACTTAAGGGCCAATTTAGCAAAACACAGTTTTTTGAAATATCATTTACCAGAGGAATTTGATTACAATTTCCTGCTGCGTTTCTGTCACAATATATATTTGGCTCTTTTGGAGTTAAGGTACCTTGATTTTGAATATGTATAGCAACTCGCTCTGTGGTTCGGAATTTAGGACTTATAGGAGAACTCTTAGCTCAAGTGAGGTGTTATGAAGATAAATCAACGCATTTTGCAATTAAGTAGCCTTAACCAGTTCCTTATCTTTTATGAAATTGAAAAACCAAGTCATTGCTTCGCTCGTGTTTGTATTTTGTTTTTGTTTTTGGAAGTGGACTCCACATAGATATCGTAATTTGTCCGGACGATATGTACGATTCGTATTGGCCGTTCTCAACCCTGAACTCCGTCGTCACTGCTTGTATTCGGCTCACGGAACTGCCGTTAGGCATTACAACGTGGGGCCTAGCTTAGCCGTTCGGCTCTTCCGTCACGCATTTTCGCCCTAAGTCCGGTTAATCCTTCCGTTTTCGCTGCGTTGCCACCCCTCCTTATCTCTTGCATAGTTATAGCTGTCCACACTCTTACTCTGCATCAGACCACCTTCGATTGGATCATGTAAGAAACGATATTATCTGGCGTAACTCGATCGTATATCAGGTCGTCTACTTAAAATCTATCATTTTCATATTTTGGGCAGGCAAAAAAGATACGTAAAGCGTTTTCTACGTTGCTGCTGCAGAAGGAGCAATTTGTGTCGTCATCGTGTCCATTTTTGTAGAGTTATTCCCTGTAACAGCAATGACCTGTAAAAAGCTGTGTAATATAGAAATCAGTTTATCCCCTTGTTTCTGTTCTACCCATGCTTGTACGCTTCTAATAAGTCTGTGCGTCCATCTCCCTGTTGTTGCCTCGTGCCATTGCTTCTGCCATTCGTTTAGGCTTCTTTGCCTTTCCTGCTTCCTCTCTTCTTTAGTTAAGCGAGTGCCAGTTCTTTTTGTTTTATCGAAAACTCGCTTAATTTCCATGACCATTATGTCTGGTGGCATGAGACTTGCTATGACTCCAGCCGCCCGATCTGATACAGTTCGGTAGGCACATGCAACCCAGATTTCATTTCGTCGGATTATTGACTTCGGCTTTCTGTGTAGGTTTCTTGCTGCAGCGACTGACTTACTTTGGCCAAAAGGACTCGTCTACTCTGACTTGGACCACCAATTTTAGCCATTATCTTCTAAAAAACACATTTTCTTTAATCTAAGGTGTATGAAAATATTATTTTCTTCATTTGGCGGTTGATATTATGTTTAAAAGTAAAGTAAACGACATCCACTTTTTATCCACAGGTCATTGTATTTCTTTCCAAATATTTGTTTATATTAATAATCAAAGCATTCTTTATTACTCAAATAACTTCAAAAATTACATTATTTGTTTTTGTGATTTTCTGCCGATGATTTGGAAACAGAAGGGTTAAGCAAACACTATCTCTAATGTCACACAATGTTATTTCTGTAACACTTTTGCTTTCTTCAGGGACATTTTGGCCGTAAGCCACACTCTTCCCACTAAACACTCGAAACAAGTATGAATGTTCGAACACGAAGTACATACACTCGAAATTCCTCTAACCCAATTCCCAAATCAACTTAGCTCTCAAAATTTTTCGTTGTCCTACATATTTTGTGTTGTTTTTGCTCCTCTCGTTGATTTTACGGCATCGATAGGTTTGGTGTTTGTATTTCCTGTTGCTGGTTTTTCACTTCTTTGTTGCTTCATGTTCTTGTATTTACTTGGGAAAATGTTTGCGACCCTCGCAGTCGGTGGTTTGTGTCACACACAGAGATCACACAGGAGTACATGTGTTTATGAGCTTCGCTGATAGCGGCCGGGAATTCGTCGGCATCCAATCGAGTACATTCCATTAAAGTCTACATTTATCTTCATATTCAGAAGCGATTGAAAAATAAAGAGGAAAACGAAAAAATTAATGTTTTAAGTATACATATGTATGTATGTAAAGAAGATGGTAGGCTAAAAACATGCATGGGATTGTATTTTGTGGTTTTAAGATGAAAATGTTTGTGAAACCAAATAAAAAAATTCGCTTTAGAAATTCCAGACATATTTTGAACGAGTTTGAACATAAGCGCAAATAAAATTGAAAGGGTATGCCTAGAAGAAATTATGGAAAGATTTATTTAACTTGAGTGTGGATTTCTTCAAAAGATATCTTCTGAATCTGTAATTTAGTCTGGTTTATACCAGACCATCAAGGTAGCGAACAAAGAAAATATTCTCTTGCTATTTTTTCGAATTTTATCGAAGATTTCTTACTTGCAACATGGACACCTAGTAGAGTTTCTCGAAAGAATAAAGTTAAATGCTCTCGGATTTGTAAAAGAATTCTAAGTTTGTAACCATATAAAACATATAGGAGATCTCATTTTGCACTCTAAACCCTCCAACATACCGATACCAATTTCGGCGATCACGCTTTCATTCGCATCCCAAAATAAGGACGCCATACTCTTGCTAGCCGACTGTTGCGCTTTTCCACGCTTTGAAGCGGGTTCATCGTGTGCAGTTCACTCGATTGACTGCCGATTGGGCTTCATAGTGAAATGATGGATTCATGATTCATCCGTAGTCACATATCGATGAAAAAACTCGGATTTATTATGGTAGAACATCTCCAAATCATCAACTCGTTGTTTTTGGTCAAAAGTGAGCTCGAGCGGCACGCATTTTACACAGAGCTTTATCATACCCAAATATTCGTGAATGATATGATGTACACGTTCAAGTGATATCTTTAGAGTGTCTGCTATCTCGAACGACTTTTTTGCGATCATTGCTTTCACCGTCTTCGGTGCTCTTTTCACCACGTCTATCCTTAGTATACTAATCCTTGATGGTTGGTTTTCCTAAGGCAGTGTCCGGAAATTCGTCATCATACCAAATTCTTACTTCAACTGTATTTTTTCCTTTCTAAAAGCAATATTTTATCAACACAAGAAGTTCCTTCTTATCAATATTTTCACAATAACAAAAGTCACTTCTCTCAAAACGGTGTCCCAAAGGGTGACCCGTTTTTTAAAGAAAAAACACAGAAGCTTCAAGTTTAATGTAAAATGTTTATTATTATTCAAAAGAGCATTCTTTAGCATTTATTTTTTGAAGATTAACTCATTCAAATGTTGACCACAGTTAGTACAATTTTGGATGACTCATTCGAGCATTTCGACTGGTCACTTGACACGCGTAATGTTTTCCTCAAAGGCCTAAGTAGAAGCGGGATTGTCCGCAAAGACTTAGGACTTTACATATCGCCACAGAAAGTGATATCACTCGATTTTGATGGCCAAAAACGACCAGCCCAAAACGTGGAATTATCTGCTCACCGAAGTATTATTTCATTAAATCCATTGATTGATGCGATGTGTGATAAGTGGCACCACCTTGTTGAAACCAAATGTCAGCAAGATCACGAGCTTGTATTTTAGGCACCACACAGTCGGTTATCATGGCGCGATGACGGTCGATATTGACGGTTACACTCTAACCGGCATCATTTTTGAAGAAATATGTACGGATGATTTCACCGACCCACGAACCACACTAAACCGTTGCTTTATCTGGATCAAATGGCAGCTCCTGAATCTCTTCAGGTTGCTCTTCGTGTTAAATGCGACAACTTTTCTTGTTTATATACCCGTTGACCCGGATATGGGCCTCATCGCTGCAGAAAATTTTGGTTCGGAAACGTTGGATCTTCTGGAAGCTTTTTGAGAGCCCATAGAGCGAAGCGATGTTGCTTGGGAAGGTCGAGCGGCTTCAGCTCTTGCACAAGCCGTATTTGGCACGATTCCAATTTAAGATCTCGACATTAAATGAGCCGAGTCGACTCTCCACGGCCTTTCTGTACAATTTTAGCTGCGTATGCTATATTTTTCTTACTGCGTGCAGGACTTGGTCGAATATTATCCAAAAGTGAACGCGGGGCTCAAGAGGGGTGGTGGTTTTTGCGAATAGTATGCTCAGTAGGCCGATTATTTCGCCTATAAACTGACCTCTTTTGTGAACATAGACTCAAAAAAAGTCTTCACTTTTATCAATGCACAATCCTTTACGCAACACAACGAAGAAGTGCATACTTTTTACCAGCTAAAAATCTCCAATTAAAAATAGTGCGGTGCACACTACAACCAATTCTCTTTTCCTATAAGAATAACCGCTTCATAAAAAGTGTAAATGTTGCAAGGGCTTATATCTTTAAAAGATGTTATTTTCTGGAAATTACCTTCGAAATGAAAATCTTGTTAGCAAAACAATAGTTAAATGAATTACTCACTTCCTTCCATGCTCGTACACTGGGTATAGTTACTCGTATTATCAACTTGCATCATCAATTGCGAATATAACGACATGGAAGAATTCATAAAAATATGTTCTTGCCATAACATGATATAAAAATGCAATAAAAAGAGAATGCCAATAAAAGCACAATTGAGAGTGGGGGCTACAAAAGATTTTTAGTACATGTACATACATATTCCTTAACATTTTTTTTCCAACCCAACAAAAAATGCATTTCGCTCCTTTACAAATTTCGTCGCTTCTGATTTTGTGATTCGGATTATGGTGATTTAGTTACTGGATTTTGAAAGGTCTTCCTTGCATAAATAATAGTCATAGGAAAGGTAGGTGAGCACTAATTGCTGAGTAGCTTATGGATTTGTCGATCGTAGCGTCGGATGTGTGTCATCGCTATGAGTAGGAATATGTTGTGATTTTTCTCTTCAGAGGTATAATATACCCCTATAATCTCATAATTTTTTCTTTAAGCGAATATACCAAAGAATCATTGGTTGGTCGAGTTTAGCAAATTTGTTCCTTGATGATGAGTTTAACTGGTGATCCAAGTAGACTTAAGTAGATACTTTTAATCATGGAAGACCACATTTACAAATCGTTCAACTTTATTACAAAAATTCACGTTCTGTAAAGAATGTATTTCCCTACGTAAGTCCGAACTCCTAGGAATGGCGCCAAATCTGTTAAGAAGATCCGACGTTTTAGAGCCAAATTTCTTCCAGAAAGAACAAAAGTTTGGTGTAGTTTGTGGGCAGGTGGAATTATCGGTCCATAATTTTTCAAAAATGCTGCCGGTGAGAATGTAACGGAACAATGGCGACCGTTATCGCGTCACGATAACCGACTATTTGATACCTAAAATTGATGCTCGTGACATTTGGTTTTGGTTAGTTTGAGGATATGTAAAGTCTAAAGTCTATGCGGACTGCTTCTATTCAGGCCTTGCAGCAAAACATCACGCGTCTTATTCGCCAGATGGGTGAACCATCCGAAACGTGGCCGCGGCCAATATTTGAAAGAGATAATCTCGAAAAAATAAATGCCAAAGATTGTTTTTTCGAATGAGAATAAACACTCCCAAAAAAATTGGAAGTTTTTGTGTTTTTTCCCATAAAAAGTAGGGAATCTCGATACGGATCACTTTTTATATCGCTATTTGAGATCGATTATCATCTAACAACAAACAGGGGCTTTCTACATCTACAACAAGTTTATATTTTTAGTCATATTTAAGGAATTTAACTTATAGCTACCAAAGTCATACTCAAAGAACTCGCGTAAATCTTACATTTTGCCAAGTCAGTTGCTCAACACTGAGCTGCTGAAAGTTGACTGGCTTCATAACTGGTATTTTTTTCTATAAAACACAATATTTCAGAGACGCATCGTTGGAAGGAACGTGTCTCCGGCCTGCAGATAAAATGGATGAAAACATACCAGCTCTGACGGCATTCGACGCAGTGCCCGTCGGCGGAACCAGAGGAAGAGGAAGACCTACACTCCGTTGGAGAGATCAGATGGAAAAGGACCTGGCTACACTTCGAATCTTCAATTGGCGCCAAACAGCCAAAAGGAAGAACGACTGGCGCGCTGTTGGCTATAACCGGTTTTAGGCCTAAAGAAGAAGAAGAGCCTTCTTCTATTTCAAAAACTTAAACATCCAATCCAGTTTAAGTTCATGAAAGTGAATTGGTTGCTGGAACGTAGGATCATGACGACCGAGGAATGTAAAAATTGGAGAAAAAATCGGTTTAAAAATTAAAAATTCTAGTATGGATAACTACTTTCAACTTTTGCTACCTCAAACTTACTGGGTGGGCCAAAGTGTGTCCATGTGCTCGCTTGTGGCTGTGCGTTAGTGCGTTATAATTTTTTATTCATACCTGAAAATGAAGGTGCTATAAAAAATGCCAGCTTGTGGGCAATTGCGCAATGCTGGAGGGTTGAGGGTATGCTACACCAATCATACACGTGCTGACACACACACACTACCACTTATACGAGACAATTTGTGTATAAAACCCTGCGTAAGCACACCTTTGGGCGAAATGTGTCTTTTTATGCGCTTATATGCATGTACATATATGTATGTATGTATGTGTGGCAATATTTGTGTAACTTTAATATAAATATTTACACACACGGCATTCATAAATACCTGCTTGTTTCGGTGTTTCATGTATTTTCGGCCTTTGTCATATTTTTATAAGAGAAATTTATGACACAACGCGTTCCAACAGCACATTAAAGCGGTCATATATTTATGTAAAAAACAACAACAATAATAATTAGAGTAAATTGCACATCACTCAATTTCGAATCAATAATAAATTATGATACGAAGCGCGGAGTAGCGGTTATTGCCGTGCTTCTCATTAGCTGTGAATCCCATAAAAGTTAATGCGGACAAGCAGCGTGCTCTTGTGAAAGCAAAATTTATGGAAATAACTACTCGGTATATTATTTATTGCCATTGTAGATGTTTAAGATCCACTAAATATTGGTATAGTCTCCAAGAACAATCGATATTGAAGCGAAAATAATCGCAAAAATATATAGTTTTTACTTTTTTAATTAAAAAAGCTTCACATAGAGTTGAAGAGTAATACGAAACTGATTCCGGACATATATTCGTGGACAGATAGACAACATTGGTACTTGGATTTCCACCTGACCCAAATACTAAGTGGCCATTGAATATCGTCATGACTTTACTCCATACTGTCCGACCTAATAGAGTGTATAGAAGACTCTGCACACGTACTCTATCATTGTCCTCGGTTTACAAGTAATATAAGGGAAAAACTGAAACCCACACTTGGAGGTGGTCGCACGGGGGAAAATTTTACTGAACTTATGTGCGAATCCTCTGTAAAATTTAAAGCTATCAGCGAAGCGACAGTTCTAATTATAACAAGATTGAGATATTTACAACAGATTAGGTGTCAGTCAGTCCGTACAATTGAGAATACTTAAATGTCTTCGTCTCCCTCATGAAGTAATACATTGTTCAGTGGTCCCATGAGAGATATTGCCCAAGAATCTCATATCGGAAGCGCTTTAGAGTAGGATTTTTTAAACAAAACCAATGAAGTCTTGTTCAATCTCTCTCTCACATTCGCTGATTATGGCTGATACGGCTTGACTTACTTACAAATTTAAGGATCAGCATTAAGGTGAAACAAGAATTGCGAAATCGGTGTTCCTATTAAGTGTGATCGGAAATGTTGAAAGCTGCTGGCATTATATCTGGAATAATGCCGCCACCCACAATGGTTCGAGAACTGAAGCAAATCTATGACAAAAACAAGAATGTAGACAGGAAGCTAACAATAGCAGAGCGTAAAGAAGAATGAGATGGCTACATACAGGAATGGCAAAATCGTTGAGACATACCAGCAAATTAAAAGGAAGACACCGATTGGTCCGAAATGTACCAGCATGGATGGAACGAAAGCACGGCGGATACCTTTTTTCAACACGCAGTTCTTAACGAGACATGGATGTTTCAGAGATTATCTGCATAAGTACAATCATGACGATTGAGTAACTTGTTCTTTCAGTGGTAGCAGATATGTAGATCATGTCTTACCTTTGCTCGGACGGAATGTACTTTTTGTCCACCGCGACCAGTTCGGCTTCGGAATATAGCCCGCCTACCTTGGCTATATCGGCTTTGTATAGTACGGTCGATCTTACATTGTCGCAAGCAATCATTTTAATTTGGCGCAGCCGGAATCTTTGCATGACGCTGGCGAACCTGGACTCCTTAGTACCAACTTCAGTGCTAAGTTTGTCAGCGCAGCTTTTACTCGTTTCTATTGGTTTGTAGACATTTTTCCTTCAGGATCTAACTCATTCAGTACATCAATGATAATGTGGTATCGAACGTCAAGCAAATGATTTTGCAAGCTTAGCCTTTTCAGCTAACCTCCGTAGTTTGGCTGCTTCTGCTGGCGAATCATGTTTAAAATTGGGTAAGAGCGCTTTATGCAATGAATGTATTCTTGTTGCTCTATCGTAAACTACTCATTGGTTGGCGGTTTTAGTCACTTTCCCCTTACCTTTCGTTAGTTGGGTCATCGAACTCAAAACTAAGCCATTCCCTGGCGAATACAGCGCTTGCAGTGACATCTTTGGCCTCTCCATCCCTCCATGCTTGATCAGTTTTGCACCAAGACCAAACTACGCCCCTGTCTTTGTGCTGGCTGCAAGAACGTTGCAAAAACGGGCCTCTAAGCCCCATTCGAGACTGGGTTATTTAAGAATCACAGCCAGATTGCGAGTTTTTCAATAAAAGCGCTACAAATGAAACAAAAACGGTTTGAGATATCGATGAAATTTTGTATTTTTATGACGATACATTCGATGTCTTTATGTACAGATCTTCTTTTGCATGGCCACCATGGACACGCCTCCAGAAGTCCAGACGCTGAACCCGATTTTCGACGGGTTTCAAGCATAAATCAGCTGATACTTGTGCAATTTCACGTCGATACTCGTACGAAGTTCACCAATCGTTGCTGGCTTGTTGGCATAGACTATAGCTTTACAGGAAATAGTCTAATGGCGTCAAATCGCACGACCGAGGCGGCCAATTGACTGCGCCATTTCGTGAGATAACAAGTTCACCAAACTTGGTTTTCAATAAATCGACTGTATGGAACCACATATAAATTCAAGACCAAATCATCCATTTCGGGCCAGAAATATTCGGAAGAAGTATGGCCCAATGATGACGTCGGCCCATAAACCCCATCAAACCGTAATTTTTTTGGGATGCAAAGGTGACTCAGTTGCGTCACTTTGATCTTGTATGGATGTAGGCCAAGATCTTTTCGCAAAATTTGCCACAACGACGTCACAGAGATGCCCAACGCTTGAGAACTACGTGTGATAGACTGGTTTGGGTCTTACTCAATTGAGCTTCCTCAATAGAACCGCAGCAATATTCTCGACACTACGGATTCAAATTTTTCCACCAGAAGCTAATTGTGGATTTGGCAGGACGATTATGACGACCATAAATTGGATGTAGCACCTTGAGTTCGAGTCACTGACACCGAATTTCGTGCATATATATATTTCCATTATGAAATGGCAAACCTTTCTGAAGAGAAATGTCAAAAGAGCGGGGAAAAATAAGGCGTACTTTTGTAGCTCTCTGTTGAAAAATCCGTTACTATTGTACATATATAGTCTCACGCCGTTTGATAACTTTTGGTGGGGTGAAAAAAATGTATAGTAAGCTTGCCTTAATTTAGCAGTTCATACCCCATTTCCTTGTCAATATTCGTGGAAAGCATATTTCACATGTATTTATCTCATAAAAAATTATTCACTGTTGCCATTTCCGTACAGAGACGAACTTATTCAACGAAATAGTACATCACATTTTCGTCTAAAATGTGTCAAACGTAGCGAAACGTGTATGTACAGAGACATTTTAGCTATTTTTAACCGTTATTTATGGCTGAACATTAATTTACCAACACTCGCACACAAATGCTAGACAACTGCCAGTAGGCAGTCGTGCGGCAATATATGGCAATTTAAGCATAGTCTATTTGGTGGAACGCGATATTTACATACTTATAAGGCTATGAACACGATGCAGCCTCGAGCAGAACAACGATTGATAATAATTAACAATGAGAGGAGTGAGTACTACTGTGGTTCACTGGAAGCATATGATTTCGCAGGTTGTAAGACTCCTTGTGATTCTTTAGTTGCTGCTGTTGTTTGTGTGGTATTATGTCAGAGATGCCGCTGTTATACTGAAAGCTTTTGTGGAAGCCGTACATTTTCGTGGTTAACACAAAGGTTACATTTTGTAAACTCGTGTTTAAGAGTTTGTGTTTATATGAATAACTATCGCGTGCTTAGTTGAGAAGCTTAAGAAACTTTGAATTTAATTTGGCATATTATTATGATTATAGTCAAAAGATTCAACAAAATGCCAAAACTTTCAGTAGATGCTCTACATAGTCTGAGAGTTGTGTAGACATAAACGCCAAAAAAGTGATGCATAAACCGGACTGCTCCCATTCTACCAATAGCAGTTCTAGAGGCCTTTTCTTGCTAGCTTTACAGTTTCCTGCAATTCCGCTATTGCCTGGAACCCATAGCCGCCTTATCACAAAGACACTTGATGCTATTGAGAGCGAGGTTATGCGATTGTTATTGATTTCAAGGCAAGAATCGTCACTCTGCTATTAGAGTGGATGGTCACTTCTCTGAAAGAGGCTGTACTCCGAAGCAGTAGACCTACAGCTACCGAAATGGCAATTTTCGCAGCCATGTGCCTTCCGACGATGTCCACGAGCAAGATGTGCAAATTCGTGTTAAGTGTCATGGTTGGAGTCGACCTTAGTGCATCACACATGCTGATAAGCGCCGCCTGTTGGACGCTCTCGAGTTTCTTTGCAAGTGTGGTCTTTTCTAGTTTGGTCTTTTCTTTTTCTCCACCACATAAAGACTCCATAGAACATAATGGGCTTGACTATGGTGTCTATAGAGCTAGACGACCACTTTCGGTGAAAGCCCCACCTTTGCCAATGGCTTCTCTATACCAGTCCACGGTAATCGATGCTTGTTTTTGCTCTATCTTCAATATTCGCCTTCCTTGAATGCATCCTATTTAGGGTGTGCCCTAAATATTTCACTATATCCGCTGGTTGCAGATCAATATCTATCATTTGCGGTAGCGGTGCCGGCAGGATCTTTTATCTTCTAGAGAATAAAACCATCTCGGTTTTATTTGGGTTCATGGCTAGACCAATTAGTTACGATGCTGAGATACCCCTGCGTCAATTCGTAAACGGTACTCAAGAACTTTCCTTTGACAGTAAGCGCTACATAGTCTGCATAGACAATCAACCAGCCATGCTTTTCAAGTTTGTTAGAAGAGGAGAGAAAACTCCAATCCCAACCCTAATACCATCCAGAGCAGTTACAACTGCTTCCGGCAGGACGTAGAGGTGAAATCGATCTTCTTTGCAATTTACGTATACTCGAAGATGGAAGACTTGAGCTCTCATAACTATGCCTGGGTATTCTATTCTTTTTTATAAGACAAAAGTAAGGAATAGTTGACATCTTTTATACATAAGAACCTTGGCATTACTGTAATTATTTGCTTCCTAAAGCCAAGAACGCTGCTCATACCGCAAGATTTATCGACCACATAATGGAATTTCTTAATTAACACGCACTTGTAAACTTCAGCAATTTCAACTATGTATATGGCAAAGCGCGTTACATATGTGCATACATTGTTGATTATTAGAAAGACATTGTCGGCATTAATTTCCTCATTGCTTAACTTGTGACCAATTTAGCAGCTTAATATTTAATAAGCACAAAGCAAAGGAGGCACAATAATAGCGAAATTAAATTAAACCTATTAGGTGGATGTTAGTACATGTTCGCGGTTTTGCCACCATTGTTTTAAGTAAGAACTCAAAAAATAGAAATAATTTCGTAGTCTCCAGGTGTCAAAGGTTTTCCCTACTTTTACTCTGCTTAATTTTTTTATACCAAAGCCGACTAGTTTGTCGTTTATTCGAGCTATCTACGCACAGAACTATTTAATTCTTTGAAAAATTTCGTTTCTCTTTCAGTCTCATTCAGAGAATGAGTTAAGACAACTTCTGATTGCAAATGAGATATATATCCGCGATATTCATTTAACATACGTAAGAAAACTTGATAAGAGCGCAGATCTGCAAATTTTTTCTGGTGAGAGGTCGATGAAGTGTAGAAAGTGCGATTGGAGCACACTAGGCTTCTTTGTAGGACCATCTGACAGCTTGCATCTCAATTATTAGGTGACTTTAGAGTGAAACTGCGTTTCCACATTTGTAATATGGTTTATTTATGTGTTATATAAAGGGTGATCCATTTCGAGGCTGCCAACATTTCTAAATAAAAACCACATAAACTTTAAATTTAATGGGGAATGTTTATTATCATTCGAAAGAATATTCTTTGGCATTTATTCTTTGAAGATCATCGCTTTTAAATGTTGACCACAGCCACGTCTTAGATGACTCATCCGTTCAGTCCAATTTTTGTTGACTCGGTGGAGCATTTTGACTGGTAGCTTACGAATGAAAATCGTGAGTGTTTGCTCCAAGGACTGAATCGAAGCGGGATAGACTTTAATTTTTTCCCCACAGGAAAAAGTCTAATGGTGTAAGATCACACGACCTAGTGGCCAATCGATCGGCTCAAAACATGAACAGATTTGCTCACCGATATTTTCTCTGAAGAAATCCAATGATTAATGCGGTCTGTGAGAAGTGGTGCCGTCTTATTGTAGCCAAATGTCACCGAGATCTCGAGCTTGAATTTCGGACAACAAATAGTCAGTTATTATGGCGCGATAACGGTCACCATTATTGCATACGTTCTCAACGGCATCATTTTTGGATAAATATGGACCGATGATTCCACCGGCCTGCAAACCACACTCTTTTCGTCCCAAAAAGGGGTCTTATCGCTGAACAATATTTGGCTCGAAAACGTTGGATTTTTTGGGAACTTTTCAAAAGCCCTTAGAGCGAAGCGATGTCCCTTGGGCAGGTCGAACGGCTTCAGTTCTTGCATAAGCTGTATTTTGTACGCTTTCAAAAATCATTCCATACGTCAGTCCGAGTTCCTGCGAACGGCTGCTACATTATCTGCACTGCGTTGTCTATTCGGTCGAATATTATCCAATAATGAATGCAGGGTCTCAAGATGGGTAATAGCGTTATTTTATATGCGCGATTTTTTTCAAATAGTTCTTCTTTTAGTCAAAGAAAGCGACGCCTGAGCACATCGGGAACTCCAAAAAGTTTGCAGAAGTGTTGCCACAAGTAAAACAATTACGTCACAAGTTTTAAACACAAGTACTAAAAACTACCTGGCAACGCTTAAGTGGGAAGTCCCTCCCCACCCGCCAAATTTCGCCAGATATTCCACCGTCCGATTATTATCGGTTCCGTTCGTTGGCACATACTAAATTCTGGCTGAAATGCAGTTCCACTCAGAAGACGAACAGGTTTACCTTAATGGTTTTGAAGTTTGGCCAGAAATATGGAAAGGGGTTGTGACTAGCAATGGGCCTTAGCTCGTATAATTAATTTAATCAAAAAAAAACCTTAGTCTACTAGCGATGTCTGAAACTTATTTGGATTCCTGCGTCCGTCTCTTAAAAAATTAAATTCATTCGTACCCTGTTATCTCAGGAAGTCTCGAATGTCAACCACCCATTGCACACGCGGCTGCGTAACCGGAATCTACTCTGTTTTTTATCGGGCTATGGATGATTAACTCCAAAGCATTCCTTCAAATTATTATATTACAACAAAAATAACAACAAGTGTTAGTCTTTTAGGTTCTGCAACGATTGAAATATACATTACTGTCAAACCAGTTGCCAAGTTAGTTGCAAATTCTCGCATACAAAACCCATGAACTCCATCCCACATAGTCTTATCCCACCCGCTACAGTCATTAGTCGTCATAAAGCAAGCATAAGTGCTCGCTTCTTCGTCGAGCTGTGCCATATGTTTGGCAACGCTCTACTGGCTGACTCAATACCTCATTGCTTTGTTGTTGCTGTTGTCTTATAAGTGTGTAAGTGTACGAACGACATTGTGTCTGCATGTCTTGGGGGGGAGTATCTTTGTGCGGACTTATAGTGACTATGCGGCATTTCGACACTTTTGCTGCTGATGTTATGGTTTGCAGTTGTTGTTGCCACATTAATGTCGCATTAAGTGCGACGAAATTGTTGCGTTCCCACTTTACTGCCACACATTGCTGCGACTTGCACACTTACATACACATACCTGCATACATACATATACATGCATAGATACATACCCAGTAAATGCTTGCTTATAGAGTTGTTGGTGGTTGTTGTTGGTGCCAGTGTTGTACGTTTATGCCTGAATTTACTTTTATACGCTTTCATTTACGAGGCCTGGTCACAGGCGTGCGTGTATGAGTGTAAGTGTGTATTGTATGCATGAGTGTGTCCATTTGCGAACAACAGCAACAGCTCGTCGGCGGCCCATGCGCCACAATGTATGCTTGCATTTACAAGTATGTTGCATGTTGTATTTATCAGCTTAATTGTATGCGGCTTGCTGTGATATGCCGTTAGTTGAGCGAGTGCATGTGTGTGTGCGTAAGTTCATAAACACGCCATGATCTATTTTTGATTTGCGGTCATAAACGAAATGCGAGAAATCAGTGTCACAAGTGCCGGAATGAGGATAAGTGCGCGTTGTGCTTGATATACAAATGTAATTTTTTATTGTTGTTGCAGTGCTTTTTGTGCAAATATCACTACAGTGTTGAGGAAATTTGAGTAGACGTAACTGTAGCAACTCTGTGGAGACTTTCTGTGGAGACTTTTAACACTTTGCAGAACTACTGTAAGAAGTCAATTGAAAAGTTTCTGGCCTACCGAAGTAAAACACATTTTTTGGAAAATTCACATTTTTTATTGAACATAGTTCCCTTCAACTGCAATACACTGATTATAGCGATCCCTTACCATTTCGATACCCTTTCAGTAGTACGATTTGTACTTTGCTTCAAAATAGGTCTCAGTTTCGGCGATCACCTCTTCATCCGGCGAAAATTTCTTCCCAGCGAGCATTCTTTTGAGATCTGAACACAGGAATTAGTCGCTGGAAGCCAGATCTAAAGAATATGGTAGATTTGGAAGCGATTCGGAACCCATTTCATAGATTTTTTTTCATAATTTTCACTGACTTGTTGCACGATGCATTGTCTTGGTCATTTCTTTCTCTTTAAATGTGGCAGCTTTTCAGCGGTTTCGTCCTTCAAACGGTCCAACTCTATATAATAGTCGCTGTCGAAGGTTCTTAAATTTTCGGGATAAACAATAAAAATTATTGAATGCGCATCCCAAAGCCGACTGTTGCCTTTTTCCACGCTTTTGAGCGGGTTCTTTGAGTGTAGTCCACTCTGATGCCAGTCGATTGGGCTTCGGAGTGAAGTGATAAAACCAGGTTTCATCCATTACCACTGCTCCGAATTATCAACTCGTCGTTGTTTTTGTCAAAAGTGAGCTCGCGTGGCAAACTCTTTGCATAGAGCTTTCTCATACCCAAATGTTCGTGAATGATATGATGTACAAGTTCAGTTCATATCTTTACAGTATTTGCTATCTCGAACGACTTCAATTTATGGTCATCAAAAATTCTTTTGTGGCCTATTTTTATGTTTTCGTCGGTAACAACCTCGTTTGGGCGTTTACCGTCTTCGGCGCTCATTTCTCCTACTACCAAACTTAATATACCTATCCTTGTTGGTTGATTTTCTTGCGGTAGTATCCAAAACTCGCAATCAAGCCAAGTTTTTGCTTCAACTGTATTTTTTCTCTTCAAAAAGGATTTTTTTTTATCAAGACGCGACTTTTATCCATTTCTTTCACACTCAGAAAAAGTTTCATCACTCACAATGATAGAATTCACAAATTTAACACGCGTCTTATGAAGGTTAGAGCTTTGGTATTTTCCCCAGAAGAGCTCGTAATAGCTCGTAAGCGGGTGCTAGGGGCCGAAGTCATTTGGAACAAGAGAGGCGGGATTTTGTGGTGGAACCACTACATTATACTTAAGCATTTCTCCAACCTTTTCGTCGAAAAGAGGCAATTTTTGTGAAAAGTTTTGCAGTCTCCAGAACTGTTTAACTTTTTGTACCCTGAATAGGGTATATTAAGATTGTCACGAAGTTTTTAAGGAACCGTCGGACATCCTACAAAAAATATATATATTTATATATATAAAAGATCGGAATGACGAGTTGTGTCGATTTTGGCATGCCCATCTGTCTGCACGTCTGTATATATGCGATCTAGTCTTTCAGTTTTGGAGATACCGATCTGTAATTTTTCACAAATTTTCTCTCCGCAAAAAGCTGCTTTTTTGTCGCCGATATCAGACCACTATAGCATATAGCTGAAATACAAACTGAACAATGGAAATATGGTGCTTGTATAGTAAGCTTTTCCATTTGACAGATATCTTCACGAAATTTGGCAAGGATTATTGTCTAAGGCAGTCTCCGAAGAAGTTGTTCATATCGAGCTAGTATAGCATAAAGCTGCTAAGTTCTTTTTTTTTTTTAAGGGTTTTACTAGTAAATATAAATATTGGTACTAATCGAATCTGCAATTTAACAAAAAGAGGTGAACTGTTTTAATAATGACTACTTGAATGGAATCCTTGGTAGTCTTTAAACTAAACTTGTCAAGGAGACGATGTTGAAAATAACTCTAGAATATGTAGGTTGCTTCTGCTAGTATATCTTGCAATTCGGAAACTCTAGTTTTGCAATCTGGCAACTCACAACTTTAACGTAAAGTTTAACAAATTTGACATTATACATACTCAGATTTGACATACGAGTGCTATTTGTGTTGTGTACAGTAACTTAAAATATTCTTCTCGACCCAAAAGTGGAATTAAATCGTGAACATTTTCCAGCGATGCATGTTCACAATTTTTGACGAGGATTAACTCAGCAACAGTGCATCGACGAACTTAATTCAATTTTTGGTGTCGAAGCTCCATCAAAGACCTGTGTTTATCGAAGGTATGGTGTATCCAAACGAGGTCGTAGATCACTCAGTTCAAGAAGTGGTAGAATGTGGTTCCTTTTTCGCGGAACCAGCTTCAATCTTAATGCTTAGTAATCTGTGATAGATATATATTTCTAGCGACTCTTCCTTGTTGATGTGTAATGAGTAACGCAGGCTGCTTCGATTAAATTTACATTTGTACTTTCTAGATCTACACTGGTAGGTAAGGTCTAAATCTTTCGACTAACTTTTCGATAAATTGGGAAAGTACTAAATAGAAGCGGCGGCGGTATTCTGCTCGCGACGACACCTAGTCAAATCATCGACTTCGCGCGTTACTGTATTAGGTTTGGACTATACAATCTCGATAATATTGCGAATAGTAATGACTATCACTTTTTAACATTTTATAAAAGTTGATTTTTATTACCATTTGGTTTGTTTTACATTTTTCTGCTATTGTTTTTGTCATAAAATCGACGTGCCACCAGTACAGAGGTACAAGCCATGCGTCCTCGAAAATTAATTGTGGGTGATTTGTTCAAAGTGCGCTTATCTTAATGCGTCCTGGAAACAAATGGCGCAAAATAATAACAAAAACAAAGTGCAGTCATTTGCAAGTAAGCACCACTGAAATTTCACAAAAAAAATAAATGTACATACGTACATAAACACACACACGCAACTTCTTGGGAAAAAGCATTAAATTCACAAAAATATTGCCTGAAATTATAACAAGTGCAATTAGCTTAAGTAAAAGTGCTACAACAACAACGACAATAGCTATAAATGTGAATGTATGGGATTGGAAAAAGTAAGCAGTGGCTACTTCAAGGAAATTTTTTAGGTGACGATAACGTCCAGGGACTGCAAAGGTAGTATATACCGCACCTTGGGTATATGAACCTGAGCGTGGCAAATCCAACACTTCTAGAGTTTGCTGAAATTAAGGCCGTATTATATGCAACGATTGATATAGTTTCTTGACTTCAGAAACACTTTGCCATTATCGCCGACTAACAAGGGAGACTGATCGACGGGAAGAGGTGAGTCTATTCGTACTTGGTATCCGCGTGAAACAAATTCGGCTGCATAAACTGACGTTGAGCAATACCAAAAGCTCCGTCAGGATCGGGAAGGACTTCTCCGAGCTGTTCGATATCAAACGAGGTTTCAGACAAGGCCACTCCCTATGGAGCGATTTCTTCAGTGTACTCCTGAAGAAAATAATTCGAGCAGCAGAGCTGAATAGAGAAGGTACAGTCTTCTTTAAGAATGTACAGCTGCTGGCGTACG
Organism: Bactrocera tryoni; assembly: GCF_016617805.1. Taxonomy (NCBI): domain Eukaryota; kingdom Metazoa; phylum Arthropoda; class Insecta; order Diptera; family Tephritidae; genus Bactrocera; species Bactrocera tryoni. Next base: position 19,761,387 of record NC_052499.1, read on the forward strand.
CCGCCTTAAGTTCTGCTTTTTCTAAACTGAATAAAGAAGCAAAGTAATTGGGTCTGGTAGTGAACAAGGGCAAGACCAAATATCTCCTGTCATCAAACAAACAGTCGTCGCACTCGGGACTTGGCTCCCACGTCACTGTTGACAGTCATAACGTCAAGTCGAAGATAATTTCGTCTATCTTGGAACCAGTATTAACAGCAACAACAGTGTCAACCCCGAAATCCAGCGCAGAATAACTCGTGCCAACAGGTGCTACTTCGGATTTACTAGGCAATCAAGAAGTAGAGCTCTCTCTCGAGCAACAAAGACCAAACTGTATAAGTCAATCATTATTCAGGACCTGCTAGAGGCATGTACGATGACAAAATTTGATGAGTCGACGGTACGAGTTTTCGAGAGAAAGATTCTGCAGAACATTCATGGTCCTTTGCATATTGGCTACAGGGCATACCACAGTCGAAGGAACGATGAGCTGTACGAGATATACGACGACTTTGACATAGTTAAATGTACATCAAAAAATGTTGAGACCGGTCAATGACATGGTTAATGGAGATGTCCGCTTGATAGAGCTTTCACTGTACCAATTCGAAGTCACAAAATTCAATTTTAAAATAATTTACAATAATATAAAGATCTTAGCTATGCTCTTTCGAACTTTACAAATCTCAGAGACTAATATAATCTCGAATCTCCCTTCCGTTAAAATCTTAAATGCAAAGTCTGCGAGTGTTTGCCTCTCAATAAACTTTCAACTGGTCCACTAATCGTACAAGCAATGTTCCAATCAAGTATTACTCGTGATATTGAAATAGAGAGGGAGCCGCTATTCGGAATATATTTTTTTGAGTATTTGTACATTTCACAATGTTAACTACTCGAGGGAAATTTTTAATCGACAAATTCTGTAAAATTAGGTTCATTTGTCTTTAAAATACTTGCAGAGTGGCGAAACGAAGAAGCCGTTAACTAGCAGGCTTTAAATATACTCGTATCGACTGCTGTTATATAACTGTATACTTGTCAGCGTTGCGTATAATTGCGTTTCATCTGTTGCATTCAAATTTTGGAGAAGGTGCAGGAGGTAAGCCAAGCATAAAGAGATGTGACAGCTAATGGAAGTCGACACTTTATCTGTAGACATACAAACGTGCAAAAAAATTCTTTAATTTGGCCCCACTCACATTAATCCAATGAACACTTTGTAAGGTCTTTGCACACACCGCACATTGGTATCAGCAGCAGAGCGTTTTTTATCTGTGAAATTGCAGAAGGTGAAAGAATTCCATTAACTGAGAAATACGAAAAAATGCAAAAGGGATTGCTGAAAGAAGTTAAAATTGAATTAAATGGTTGGCAATGCAAACGACGTGAATCGTGTAGGTGTAATGTAGTAAATATGTGGAGTTAGAAGTTTTTTTCTCTTTGATTATATTATTTATCTGCAAGCACAGACACTTCTCTTATCTGCATGTGTTTGCACATTAATCCTTTTTGACTAAAGCAGATACTCGCAAGCTTCATTAAATTTAACTCAGTACTTACATTCATTCCTTTAAAGTCACATTTTTTGTTTTCACCTCTTTCTCACATTTTAAGCTTCGGTTTTTAGCGAGAAGCACTGCTAACGAGAATGCGGTTAGCGGTTTGAGTTAATGTCGATAAAACTAATTTAGAAAGTGTCGGAATGTCTAGTACCCACTAGAGCACTGAAACACGGTTAATTCGGATACCTACATAAAAGTCCATATTTAAGAGGTCTTAGGAAGACCTTGACAACCGGCGAGTACAAATATAAAGTTTTTGAATGTCAGTATGCGTCTGAACTTGATGGAAAATATTAATATTTATAACAGCATGACTGACAATATTAATAAAGATATTATTTCATGATATATATTTAACAGTATGTATAAATCTGAAGAAAAAAAAAAACAATTTTTGCTAAGATCTATTAATAAACCCAGAAGATATTGGTTGATAAACTTTAAACTTGTATCTCAAATTTCATTGTTTACGTTATGACTTTTACTGAAACCAGAGTTGATGGAAAGCTTCAGACAGAAGACTCGACTTGCTAAACTTCCTCATCACTTTTATAAATCTGTAAAGAAGTTCACTGCACCTCTTCTCCAACGGCCTCGCCCCGCCTACGAACCCCCGCTGGTGTGTGAGTAGAAAAGCAACTGCCAAGAAAAGTTTCCGCGTCTTATTGGTCTAGATTGAAAGCAATTCAATCAAACTAGCAGATAATTTCAATGTATCTCTGCTCAGGGTCCCTCACATATTCACCTTCCCTAAGTCGAATGGCTGCCTTCGCTGCCAAACTTCAACCAGCTATGTCTACAGGTGAAACATATGAAATAGCATTGAGTATTATTGGTTGTGTTGTCTTTCTTCTTCTTCTTTAATGGCGTAGACACCGCTTACGCGGTTATAGCCGAGTTTTCCAACAGCGCACCAATCGTTTCTTCATTTCGCAATGTGGCGCCAATTCGAAATACCAAGTGCAGCCAGATCCTTTTCCACCTGATCTCTCCAACGGAGTGGAGGTCTTCCTCTTCCTATGGTTCCCCCGGTGGGAGCTGCGTCGAATACATTCAGAGCTGGCGTATTTTCATCCCTTCGGACGACATGACAGTCTCTTAATTCATACAGCTCATCGTTCCATCGTATGCGATATTCGCCGTTGCCAATGCGTAAAGAACCATAAATCTGTCGCAGAACCTTGCTCTCGAAAACTCGAAACTTTGACTCAGCAAACGTTGTCATTGTCCATGCATCTGCACCATATAGCAAGTCGGGAATAATGATTGACTTATAGAGTTTGGTCTTGGTTCGTCGAGAGTGGACTTTACTTCTCAATTGCCTACGAAGACCGAAGTAGCGGCTGTTTGCAAGAGTTATTCGGTGTTGGATCTCGAGACTGACATTGTTGTTGGTGTTAATACTGGTTCCAAGGTAGACGAGATTTTCTCCGACTTCGATGTTATGACTGCCAAAATGACGTGGGAGCCAGCTTACTATTACGACGGCTGTTTGTTTGATGACAGAAGAGACCACCAAATGGGTCCAAAATCGTGAATAATAGACATTCATATTTTTCTATATCAGTGCCTCGCCAGTTCTTTTGATTTTTATTCGTTGCACACGATTCTACAGTTTTCGCTTTCGCACGCAACAAAAATACACTTCCAACGAAACGGAAATTAATACGAGAGACAGTGCAAACGCGTTGATTAATTGGCCACGTGGTATGTGAAAGCGAAAACGAAAACAACAGCGACTGCGGCAGCGGTAACGAATTGGAGCAAGGTCGGCAATGGGAGAAAAATACAACTGAAAGGACAATAGAAGACATGGCGCAACAAACAAATTGCACGCCCACATGCAGAAGTAGAATAAAAACCAACAAGAAGAAGAAAAAAAATCACAAACGCTTGATATCATTGAAACAAATGAGTTGTGACAAAAACGGCGTGGAATCTAAAACCGAGGCAATTAGACATTAAAAAATATATAATCGGCCAACTGAAAAGTCACCGGCCTGATATATTGATGGCGCCACTAGACTTAAATTCTAATGGTTTTTAGTTAGCGCTAACTCTCAAAAGGAAAGTTGTGTCTTTGAAGGGTAGAAATATAGTTGAAGCAAAAGCTTGGCTTGATGACGAGTTTCCGGACACTGCTCCAGGAAAATCAATTATGACGGGCGGCATCCACGGTATATTAAGTTTAGATATGATGAAATGAGCACCGAATACGGTAAAATCATATGAGAAAGCTCTGTGCAAAATGGGTTCCGCGCGAGTTCACTTTTGCCCAAAAGTAACGACGAGTTGATGATTCGGAGCTGTGTTTGGAAATGTTTAAGCGTAATAAACCCGAGTTTTCGCATCGATTCGTGACAACGGATGGAACATGGCTCCATCATTTCACTCCAAAGGCCAAGCGACAATCAACTAAGTGGACTGCACAAGATGAACCCGCTCCAAACAATTCCCACAACATCCGGTTCTACGCACCGGAATTGACTCGGATTTCATCCGACCAAGGGCTGTTTTTTAGGCGATCTAACCCCGTTTGGATCGGTGAGTATTAATTAACCCGCTCCAAAACGTTGAATAACCCAACAGTCGGCTGGCAAGGTTACGGCGTCTGTATTTTAGGATCCGCATAGATTATTATCTTGAAAAAGAAAGATGAAAGACCGTTTGAAATACGAAATCGCCGAAAAACTGTCATATTTGAAGAAAGAGAAGACAAATCCATGAATTTGGTTGACTCTGGCCCCCACGTACTATTTCCTGTTCTGAGAACTTAAAAGACGGTTTTCGTTCAATGAAGAGGTAGTCGCGGAAACCGAGGCCCAATTTGAAGCATATGACAAATTGTACTCCAAATATTGTATCGAAAAGTTAAATGGTCGCTATAATCAGTATGTCACCCTTGAAGGGAACTATGTCGAACTTTGCGAAAAAAAAACATGTTTTACTACGGTAGGCCGGGGACTTTCCAATTGAGCTGTTACATGTATGTATGTCTAATAAAAAAAAAATAGGAAAAAATAAACAAAAGCTGAAAAATAAATGAAATGTGAAGAATGGCGTTAATTTTTAAACAAAATGTTCTGTTAATGGGTAGCCTCATGGTGCTTGTACTAAGGCGTAGACGCAAAATGAATATGTGTGTTTTCATCGGTCTCAAGCGTAAATCTGCGGCCAGCATGAGCTGGGTGAAGCTTCTAAATATAAAGGACGTTAAGTGTTTGTTGCTTTGCTAGCATTACTAACGCATTTGGTAAATAATTGTGAATTATAGATGCGGCTTTGTTCATTTCTCGCTTGCAGACAGGCAAATATTTTCAAATATTTTCGAATAGCCACACTTTTACTCTAAAAGTACTTTAATTTTTTTTTTAAGAAGAGATCGTGAATATTAATAAATTAGTTATTCCCAAGGAGACACAAATCCCTTTCATTAGAAAGAGCCACCAATGAGATATGTTCTGTGATTCGTTACTTCCAAAGAACAATTGATATGGAAGGAAAACCTCATCAGAATATCTTAGGAACTTGAATTAAAGATAGTCCGAACATGGTTGGTTGAAGAGGTAGCCGGCGAGCGCCAGACTGCAAGCGACTGTTTAGATTCATGGCGCTCCCGGTTGGGTACTAAATTAAGCTTTTTCTAGCAACTGATAGAATTTGTTAAAACAGCTGTCCAATGGCTCCTAAGTTAGAGCATTGGCGGCCGTGGAATATATGCCGTTTTATTTCTTATTGCAAAGATAATATTTCAGCGTCTTTTCAACCTCCGCACTTGCTTTGCATTGTCCAATCACATAGGATCTTAAGGCTGGGATGTGATCTCTCCAAGCCTTAATTGCCGCTTGGCTGTCCACTATAAGGTTTATATTCTTGCTGGTTAGAGCAGAAGCCCACGCTTTCTGTTATGCCAACGATTTCGGCCTGAAAAAATGAATTTTAGTTATTTTAGTTTGCGTATGGATTACTACAAAAGAGCCGATTTCAACCTCTGTTTAGTCGGTAAATATGAAGATTCCTCCGTTGAAACAGTTGATCATAGGACTATATTCTTTTCTACGGGGAATAAAAACGTTGAGTTTAATTTAATAATTGGTCATATTATCAATTTAGTTCATGTTCATTACAACAAGCCTGTAGTGACGCGAAGTCTGACAGCAATGGCCGAAAATCATGAGCCGGATGGACGTAAGTATTGTCTAATACTACATTTGTATACATATATTGTATATTGGCCGAATTTCAAGCTGAACCTCCAGACTCTTATTTGACAGAGCTCGAGAGTCCAATAGTTCTGCTCCTTGAAGAAAAAGATATTTTATTGCCTTACATCTAGAGCATATAGTCGTTCTTACCTTTTCTACTTCATCACAAAGCTCCTTCAGTTAGAATTTATCAGTCTTGTAGCTAGCTTTTAGGTGCTCTCTTTGACTTTTCATTGCTTAGTTTACTATCCTTAACACGACAGTGCTCTAGTACCCACCTAAGCTGAACGTCGCAACGTTCAAGAGGATTCAGTTTAAACTTTGGTTTTAAAAGTTTACTATGTACATGAGTCTCACGCTTTAGTTATTTTCTACACACCTTAAAAATCCCTGGGATCTTTATATTAAATATTATGACATCACGCTATAAAATATTTTTAATATCTCCTCCGAAAGCTAACCGGCATTTTGGTTTTGTTCAACTTTACTTAATCCTACCACTGCCATCAATTACTCCATCCTAATAGTAATAAAGAATGCCTTTCCACTCTCTCAAATGCATTAATTTGAAACCAGCTGTCGCTGCAACTTTGTAGCAATGATTGGTCTAGTGAAGTGTCCTTAGAAGCGAAAATAATTTCAGTTGCAAAGTCGCATTGTCGTCGTCAAATGACTTGTGTCACATTTCATTGCGGCAGAGTGATTGGAACAATACGAGACAAATGAAATTTTCATTCTTTTTCTGCCAATATTGGTATTAATTGCTGTCGGGAGAAAGCTTTTACGTCAGCGACTATTCTTACGTTATAAATATATATACATTATATACATATATTAAAAGAAAGAGATCTAGTTAGAAGAGAAACTACGAAAAACTACAAACCACTACTAAAATATTGGATCCTCTGCGGATTTGCTAGAGAGCTTTTATAGTATATTATCCTCAATTCACAATTCTACGATAAGCTAAACGACCTTGTTCTAAAAAAATGTTTGCCAATTTTGAGGCCCCATGATATTCAGTATAGACTTGGAGAGATATTTTCTATACTCTTTCCAATCAAGGCGGACAATCCCGGCTTGATTCAGGCCTTGGAGCAAAACATCACGCTTGTCATTCGACAGTTACCAGTAAAAATGCTCGAATAAGTCATCCAAAATTGGATTCAACGTATGGACCATATGGGATCACCCTTTATAACCGTTTCCTCAGAAGTAGAGAGAAGTCTATGGTCTTTCAGTAAACAATATATGTTGACCTTTAGGTCGTTAGCATTATTAGAGAAAAATTTCTATCTTCGAAGTCACTATAAATGGGAGTGCAGTGCAGAATCGGATCACTTTACATCTATACACATGCTGTTAGTATATTAGTGGCTGCTCAGCATACCCATGGAATCTGCAAAACGTAGAGAAGAGATAAGGTGCAATGAATTCAGTTTAATCTCAGCTTTCGATAATGAGCTTTTTCATGTACTGAAATTAGGGATTTGGCTCGCTCTCTCTCCCTCTCCGACTCATCTTAATTCAAAATCTCCTGTGAATTTTTCAATATCCGTCATCTTATTCTCTCAATTCTATAGATTATTATTATTCTATTTTATCCACAACCCCACTGTTGGTTCATCTATCTCCCGCAGCTTTCCTAATATCAGCCAAGTGTCAATTTATCTGTGTAAGAATTTATTTTCCAGCTAAGTGCCGAAGACAATAAAACAGCAGAAACGAAATGACGCAAACAGAAATAATCATAATTGTTTTAAAATGGTAATAAAAAGTGTTGGCTCAACAAAAATGTATTTACGTGAAATAAAATCATAGAAACGGGAGAAATAAGAGAATGAAAATCTTTTAAAGCACGCGCCAGTGATACGCACGATAGCACGACAACTGGTCGGGGAGATGTGTTTGTCGAGTAAATCGTAGTTAAATGGCGCGTCGTAGACATAAAGCGATTGAGTGATTTTTAGATGTGTCTTTTAAGACTGTCTTTTAAGACTATTTTTATAACAGAATGCAATAGCATGCTCAAAGGTAATTTAGATTTGTAAGTGAATAAGTTGGTAAGCAGGGGAGATAGTATGGTGTTGTTGGAGACTTATGTTAGATAGAGGCAGAAAAAGAAAAGGTTGGAGATATATATACATATACAAGAAGAAGAATAAATTTGAACGTAAAGGTAAAGATAAAGATAAGGAGAAATATGGAAGTTGAAAGTTTGAGTTGAAGATAGGATGAAGTTTGAGATGAAAAAGAAGATGAAGATGAAGATAAAAATTGTTATGTATGTATATGAAGGTGAAGTTGAAGATTGAAAATAAGAATAAAATAAAAAAAATAAAGATAAAGATAAGAATGAAATTGGAGATATAAGTGGAGATAGTCATGAATGCGAAAATAAAGATGAAAATTATTATGAAGTTGAAAAAAAAGAAATATATGAAGGTTGCGATGAAAGTGAGGTTCAGATAAAAGATGTCTATAAAGTTGAAGATATAGATATACAGAACAACACAAAGCTTTGCTAAAATAATACCCTTCACGAATAAAAAAAAATTTCCAAACAAGCACTTGACTTCGATCGGTCAGCTTGTGTGTCAGTTATATGCTATAGTCGTTCGACTTGAGCAGTTTCTTCGAAGGATATACCGTTGTCTTAAATAATATGCCATGTTAAATTTTGTGAAGATATCTTGTCATATTAAAAAGTTTTTTCCACGCCAACTGAATTTTGATCGGTCAGATTGTAAGGCGGATATATGCTATGGTAGTCAGATATGCACGATTCTGACACATATGTAGTTTCTTGTGGAGAAAAGGAGGTGTAAAACATTTTAGGTTAATATCTCAAAAACTGAAAAACTAGTTGGCGTAGATAAAATATCATATTAATCATTATATATATATATATACTCTAACGTATCACAAACTTCCAGGCAAACTTAATATAAGGTTGTCAAATATCTCCCTTCCGTTTTTTTGCTCTTTATAAAAAGTGTTACAGTGCTCGGATTTAGTTCAAATATGGGCCGTTTTGTTTGATAATCTGTTTCCATCATGACATCAATTTCATAATACTCCCCTCGTAGAAGCCCCCCTCCTTATTTGGGAAGAACTCGGACAGCCACTTGTCACAAGCCTCTTTTGAGGTCAACTTTTCACCAACAAGGGCGTTCGCCATGAACAGGAACAGGTGGTAATCACTTGGTGCTATGTCTGGACTATATGAGGTAGCTTCTGACGAGTCATCAACGAAGTGTGTGGTCTGGCTTTGTCCTGGTGGAACACTACACCCTTCCTGTTTGCCAATTCTGGATGCTTATGGTCGATCGCCTGCTTCAAGCGGTCCAGTTGTGCGCAGTAGATGGTAGAATTAAACGTATGGCCATATGGGAGCAGCTCATAGTGGATGATTCCCTTCCAATCCCGCCAAGCACACAGCAAACCTTCTGGCCGCTAATCCCGGCTTGGCCACTGTTTGGGACGATTCACCGACCTTCGACCATGACCGTTTTCGCTTGACATTGTCGTATGTGATCCATTTTTCGTCGCCAGTCACCATCCGCTTCAAAAATGGATCGAGTTCGTTCCTTTTCAGCAGCATATCGCAGGCGTTGATTCGGTCCAGAAGGTCTTTTGTGTCAAATTATGCGGAACCCAAACATCAAACTGTTTTGTGTATCCAGCCTTCTTCATATTGTTTAAAATGGTTTGGTGACTAACTCCGATCTTCTGGGCAATGTCGCGAGATGCCACACGCCGGTCTAACTCGATGTTCTCCATGATTTTATCGGTATTCGCCGTCACAGATCTTCCGTCGACTGGCTTATTCATGATGTCGTTTTCACCCACTGTCAATCGTCGAAACCATTCCTTCGCAGTTCGAAGTGATAGAGTACCATCCCCCAAAACACCATTAATCTCACGGAACGTTTCTCTAACGGCTTTGCCTTTAACGAAGGAAAACTTTAAAATAGCGCGAATTTCGGCGTTAATGAGCTCCATGCTTACACGTCTATAACTGTTGAACGCAATATCCAAACTATTCATGCATAGCGTCGTTTTGTAGGTTATGTCAAGGCCTTTCACAGAACTATAGTATTGTCAGATACGAGCTCTGTAGCGCTTTATACTTAGCCGGGAAATTCAAAAGACAAAAAGGCGAAAGGGAGATATTTGACAACCTAATATAGACTGTTCGGACTGGATAAAGAAGCGAAGCAAATGGGTCTGGTGGTGAACGAGGGCAAGACGAAATATCTCCTATTATTAAACAAAGACTCGTTGCTCTCGTAACTTGACACGCACTTTGACAGTAATAATATTGAAGTCGTAGATAATCTCGTCTATCTTTGAACTAGTATTAACATCCAACATTAACATGAGCCTCGAAATCCAACGCAGAAAAGCTTTTGCCAACAGGTGCTGCTTCGAACTGAGTAGGCTATTGAAAAGTAAATCCTCTGTCGACGACCAAAAACCAAACTCTATAACTCCCTCATTATAGACACAAAATACCTCTTGCCGTTAGGTGCTACTTTAATATCGGTAGGCAACTGTGAAGCAGATCTCTTTCTCTCGAGGGACAAAAATTATGGTCCATAAGTCTCTCATTATTCCCGTCCCATTTTTTGGCGCAGAAACATGGACGATGATGACCTGAAATGAAAAAGTACTTGAAGCATTCAAGTGAACTGTTATTCGTAAAATCTTTGAAGACATCCGCATGAGCGACGAATATCGAAGAAGATAGAAACAAGAAATGTATGAGCTCTATGGCGACAGAGCTGTAGTTAAACGCATTAAAATTCAACGAATATGCTGGTTAGGGCATGTCGTTCGCATGGAAGATGATGCCCTAGCGAAAAGCTCTTTCGGCTCGAAACTCTTTTGTGGACAACTCAAGCAAGGGCGCTCGCACATCCAATGGAAGAAGCATATGGATAGTGACATGTCTGCACTTGGGATGTACAAACTGCATGACCTCGCAAAGTACAGAGACAACATGCGAAGTAAGGGAGCAACCCATGATTGTAGTGCCTAAGAGGAAGAAGATGGCATAAGGATGAAATTAAACTTGAAGGTGAAGATAAAGATGAAGAAGAAAGCAATTATCTGCAGGCAACAGTGAAGATTAAGATGAACCTTAAGGTTAAATGACGGACCAATATACGACAGAAATTTATCTACCCAAATTTTTTAAACCATCCATCCATTCACGCAAGATAAAAGCTAATAAAAGTCATGTAAATGAAATAAAATTGTTTAAATTACATATACCTATACATACTTGTATGTATGTATACACCAAATTATATTAGCATATTTATTAATAAACTTCCAGGTTAAAGGTTTTTTCCACTAAAATGTTTACTTAAGTTTCCGCTGCACGACTGGCGCCCTGGCAAAACGCAAACACAGCAGAGCAATGGAAATTTAAATGATAGGCAGCCGAATCATAAAGTCCAAATCTTATCAAAACGAAAGTGTCTAAAACTGACAACGAAAATCCTAGCTAAATAGCGCACAACGGCGCAGTGTATTTGTTGACTTTTTCGTTCGTGTCATTTTTAATTAAAATATGTATGCACATATGCAAATTTTATGCATATGTATGAGTGAGTGCGCAGCTGTGCCCACACATATCAGCTATGTGGTAGCACATTTGAATTTGGCACGTCGACACACCTGAGGCCGACTTGAGCTAGCAAAATGTGTGCTCTATTTTTCGTACTCACACTCATGCAAGGAGACAAATTTAGGCTCTCTGTGTACCTATATAACCTTAGATAACTGAATTTATTTTTAAAATCTGTCATGTGACTAAGCTTTTTGTCAGTGTGTGTATGTGTGTGTGTGTGGTTGCTCAACTTTCGCCTGCCGCCTGTCATATTAATTAATTAAGTTGGCCGGAACATCTCGTCACAGACGCCTCTATTGTGATAGTGCCTCGCATACACAGACACACAAATGTTTAAGGCTCTAGTTATTTATATTTTAACTTTATGCCGTAATGACCTTTTCTATTCTTATTCTATTTTTTTCTAAATTGTCTTCTGCTTTAGGCTGTTTATTATTTAGGGTTGCATTATTTGAGTTTTTAATAGTTAAAGTCTCATACTAAAGTGTACAAGTTGGAATATAATACTGTGAAAATATTTTTCAAACATTTAGTTAATAATTAAAACATACTTAAGATGATTTGGAACGATACCGAGGCATAACGCTAATACTCTTTTGGTTAAGGTTGTATTCTGGTAACTTGGGTTCAAAAAATTGAAAAATTTATTTTTGCTTAATTTGAAAGTACAATGTCTTGAGAATATACTGTGAAAATTTCAGACAGACTCGAAATATTTCGGGAGTTATAACGAGTTTCCTAGAGCGCCTCGGAGTCCTCTCTCTCGGAGTTGTTGAACTTTCAACAAGTTTTTCTCATAACATTGTTTTTCTGGTCGGCCCGGGTCTCACATTTTTTTCTACTGAAATGATTGCTTTCAAATTTTAACAGTCTGTTCTACGCACTTACAGTTTTCGTCGGTACTAACGACACCCCTAACTTTTCATTTTACAACCCATTCTTTGCTAAAATAAAAGAACTTTTTTTTCAAAGTCCGCCATTTTGTTATTTACCCTTGAAATTTAGCTTCAGTAGTTGCGACTAGAATGACATGTCTATAGATTAAGAATAATCAAGAATATTTGATTTCAGATAACATCAAGAGCCAAAATCACCTGGGCCATCCACGTGCATGTTTTTTGAGGTTCCAACTTCGAGTGACAATAATAATAGTTATAAAGTATTACATTTTTTCAAATATATATTTTTTTTTTTTATATTTTCAATATGTAAATTAAAACACTCTAAATATTCAATATAATTCATTTTTATTTTCCTCTAAAAGACCACTCTCCAAAGAAGTCATGAAAATAGGCAAAAGTTACCAGACTACCACCTTAATATAATGGTACTGTATATTTTTAAAGTGTTGGATTTTCCAAAAACCACACCACAGATTGAAATGGAAGTGAAGAGCTCCACTACTGGTTTCCATCCTACAGCTTGTGAGACTGATGTGACTAAGCCAACACGCTTGCATTTTCCAGCAATTGCGGGCACCGAGCTATTCTTGGCATGTATTAACTCGTTCCTACCGATAGTGAGTCTAGAGACTCCCTTAGTAGGCTTGAACTTAAGGCTTAGTAACGTTGCTCTACTTTCGACGTAGATCGTTTTTTCTCTACAAGTGGCTGCGCTCCGAATTGATAGATATACTGCCAACTTAATGGCAGCCATTTCATAATAAAAGCGCTGAAATAATAAGGAAGGGTTAGAGAAGAAAAACAAATATTAATCATCGAAAATCGCTTTATTTCTTTTCGAAATATTCTCCATTAAGATCTATATACTTTTACATGTATTTGAACCAGTTCTCGAACCACTTTAGCGACTCTGATGGTGGTATCTCCAAAACTGAACGCATCAACACCCTCTTCGGGTGTAAAAAGAAGTCATTCGCTGCCAAGTCTGGACTTATCTAATTGATGTTTTGAGTGCTCAAAAATGCAGTTGTTTCCGTCGACCAATGAGAGCTCGCATTGTTGTGGTGAAGAGTGATTCTTTTTCGGCGGTTGGTTTTTCTGATTTCTTGAAAGATTTGATTTATTGATAGACAATGATAGATATGGTTGCGACATGTCCAATCTTTCCAAAAAAGCAAGCAACTATTTGCTAGAAAGTGCTTGGTGCGCGAAAGACTTTTGTTGGATTCGACTGATCTTGAAACACCCATACAGTCGGCTGCTGTTTACTTTCGGTCTCATAAGCGTAAGTCCACGATTCGTTAGCTGTCAATATGTTATAGAAGTGTTTCAAAGCACCGTTCCCGTATTTTGTAAACTTATCTCTCGATCAATCCGCACCAGCCTTGTTTTGAGGGATTTGCAAAATGTGTGGGATCCAACCTTAACAAATTTTTCTTACAAATCCAAAAAATTTTAATACAATAATGAATGTATGCTAGTTCCACTAATGCCTATAGTTGTCTTAATCCCACAACAGGCCCCCAAGACTATCTTGCAACATCAGTTTGCGCAGAGCATCAATAGCTTCTGGAACAACAAATGATTTTCAATGTCTTGGAGTGATCTATTGAATTCGCTGTACCATCGATAAACACTGGTCCTTAATGGTGCTTCATCGTCAAAAATTTAATTAAGTTCAATTATGCACTGTTGAAGACTTAATCCACTTCGAAATTTGTAGAAAAATAATCGCAAAAGTGTTCGCGATTTAATTGACTTTTGGGTCAAGATGAATATTTTAAGTTACTGTAGACAACACAAATAGCGCTCGTATGTCATAACGTTCGAATATGTATAACATCAAAAATTTCGAAATTTACGATAAAGTTGTAAGTTATCTGATTACAACCCTAGGGTTGCCAAGTCTCGAATTATAAGAGGAAACCTTCTCCGTTAGCTTGGATATAAGCACCTAAAATATCCAAATATTTTTTTCACCACCATATTCCTTTTGAAAGTATGCGAGTTGAAAAAGGCTACCACTTTTTAGCTCGGTGACCTGGCATTCAAAGTATTTCGGAATCAAGTCAAAGCATGCGAGGATTCTGGAGTGCCTAGATGCTATAATTTTTATAGCAACTTAAGACATAGAACCGCTCGAAGTAATGAAAACATTGCTGTCGATCAGGCAAGTATTGCTGAAGACCGCAATTTGTTGTTTCCACTATGTTTTCAAGAATTGGAAATGTCTCAAACCACAACCTGGCAGATTTTGAGAAAGGATATAAAATTGTTCTAACTCAAGAGCTGAAACCATTGGACCACCGTATACGTCGTGAGCTATACGATTTTGCCCTGGAACAACTTGAAAACAATAACGATGAGTCCGATGAAACTGACTTTCATCTGAATGTTGAAGCAAATAAACAAAAAATGTCGACTGTGGTGCGAAACAAACTAACAACTTATTCATGAACAACCATTACATTCACCTAAGCCAGACCAAGGTCTGGTAAAATCAAGCTGTCCAAGATGTGGTTTTTGGTCTGGTAGAATCGTCGGTCCATAATTCTTTCGAAATAAATGCAGAGCAATATAGATCGATGATAACTAACTTTTTATGACGGCATTTGAAAGAAGTTGATCTTGACAACATTTGGTTCCAATGAGACGAGGCTACGTGCCACACAACACGTGCAAAAACCACACTATTGCGAAAAAAGTTTTGAAGACTCGATAATTTCAAGAAATTTTGACACTGCATGGTCTCCAAAAAGTTGTGATTGAATACTACTATACTAATTTTTGTGGGGTTCTTTGAAGTCATTGGACTTCAGCAATATATCAGACTCCTTTCAAGTTTTATAACTCAATATTGTACGAGGTTTTCATGACATATGGCTTGATTTATTGGAAAATTAGTCGAAAATCGGGTTCATCGATTTTGGTCCTGCAAAAGAAGTAGTTGAGAATGACGCTAAGATACACTTAAGCTCACCTATACACGGTACCCAAGAGCAGCGATAGATAAGCTTTGAAGCCAACGCAAGATCTGGAAGTAGTTCCGCTCCAACATAGCCTGTAAATTCGTCGACCACTGTATTACCATCATTAACAAAGTTTTCCCATACTCACTGACTAAAGTTTTCACATTCTTCTAGTACGCATTTAAGCACGTGCTGGCATTTCAAGGCAATAATTACAAATACCAGGCACCCTGGAGTACGTGCCAATATCTGTCCTATTTCAATATTACCGTTGATGCTTATGCCTATTTTTGTCTTATTCGATATTTTCCTTTTACTTTTGCCATATTTTATTCGCCTGTCAATTTGCGTCACCAGCACACATATGCACTTTTTCTGGTGGCATGAGCACACCAGAGTATTGCAGCCATTGTGGAGTTGTTTCTAGGTATGTGTGCTATTATAAGTGTGTATGACCGCTTAATTACACACACAATGCTGGTGTTATGTGGTCATACGAGTGGCTGTGTGCCGACCAATGGAGGCTACGACCAGCCGTGAGTCCTCCATTACCTTTTATTTTGCGCTCACATACATACATTTGTATATATGGTATGTATGTAGTAGCAGCAGTGCTCTTGATATCCCAATGTCTCCATGGAAGAATTCAAGTGTCAGTTTTACCGTTAATTAATTTCTCAGCTACCAGCCAACCTGCCCGGCCGTCCGACCTCAATATCAATCGCATGACCGCTCAGGTCGATTGCACCATAAATAAGAATGAAGTGCTTGCTATGTGGCAAGAGAGAGATAGAATAGCTATTTTCTCTTAAGTGTGTGTGTGAGTGTGTGTTGGTTTTTGTGAGGCATACAGCTTGTTTTATCTAACTTTTTGCATTTTTTTGTGAATATGAATGTGAGAGAGCAGATTTTTACTTGCAAATCATTGAGAGTGGAAAGTGTACATACATATGTACTTACATAGTTAGTCACATTAGGGTTGGTCATTGCACAAAATTTCCTATACAGAACATGATTATGATAAATCAGTTTCGAAGTAAATCGGGATGGCCCCGCCCTCAAAAAGGTTTATCTACATATCTCCTGAAGATAAGATACAATATCCAAATATGCTCGAGGCAAATCCCATAAGAAGGCCAAAAGAGAGTGTGAAAACGATTGAAATCAAGTACACCGTATAGCGGTGTTGTTAAAACTTCAAAAAGCGCGATAAATCAATAGAGCCAAAACACATTAACGCCATAACACGCCAAAGACATTAAATTTTACAAACAGCATAATACAAGAGGGCTTTTTAAGAGCCGTGGTCAAAATTGGCCGGCCCATATTTCGATGAAAAACCATATCTCCGAAACTACCCGACCGATGTCGACCAAATTTGGTACAGAACATTATCTTGGCACTCCTATGTTCTAGTGAGAAAACAAAATCGGACTACAAACACGCTCATCTCTCGTATAACACAATTTTCAATTCCATCTGATTCTTTAACATTTCAGTATGAAAATCAATCAACAATGAATGTATCGGGATAAAGCTGTGTCCATATAGTGCGTTTAAAGGTGGCCCGTATGACCAAAAAATGTCCAAAATCGGTAAGCGAATATGGATCAAAGTTCAAGTTGCAAACTTTTTATCGAAAATATCAGTCAATTTGTGAAATATGTATTAGATATTCAGAGAGACTCATTTTCTAATAATAGAAGGCCTGTATGCCAAAAATGAGCAGTTTTTATTACCGGACTTCATCTTGCTTACCTACATACATCCAGCAAATATATGGTCCAAAGAGCTTAGATCTTTCTTTGCGCGCTAGTCAGAGTTTTAAGAAATTGTCAAGATTGGAAACATGACAGAGAACCACCGTTACCTACCTACCTACCAATCTAGGGAAGTCTGCCATAAGAATCGAACGCTCGGTAAGGGTAGTCGCTGTTTAATTCTAAACGTTAGATGACGTGTTTACGATCTCTATTCGAATTTGAGGTTATTCGTCCATAAAAAAACTCTCTCTTTTGATAAATGATATATAGATAGTCAATTTTGAAGGAAGGCCGAATATGTATGTATATATCAATCATGTATATAGAAACAAGAATATCCGAATGAAATTGGATTTTCCTCGACCTATGGACTATTTGGTATCCATTCTTACGTCGAGGCCGGAAGGGCAGGAAAAAGTAAAATGTACTATTTTTACCTCTACGTATCACTAAATTTTTAAAGGAGTTTTCATACGCAGAAAGTTAATTAAATCGTTCGAAGGATAGAGCCAAAAAAGTTGTTTTAAAAACTGCCCGTCATTTACTATTAACGATAGTTTATTATAAATACGCATCTCACCCTAAAGCTTGTCATGTCACAAGTGTTTTTACGCATATGGTCTATGTGATAAGCTGTCAAATTTGACGCCAAACAATTGACTGAAGCTGTTGCGGGTTATGTTCTAAGTACACCAATTGAAAAATTTATTGCCACTCAAGTTCTATTATAAGTAGTGGGGGTTGGTGTATTCACACACAACTCTGCACATACTATATGTATTACGAGGTTTTTTATATATCAAACTTGTGTGTTGTATTAGGGGTGTAAAAGAAAGTAACTTTTCCCACGTTCACGAATTGTTGGAAAACCCAGGTAGCCTCAAATGGTTTGCATGATGCCATCTACATCTTTAAAACGATCATTCGTTTGAAAGTCTGAGTCAAATGTTATTCTAGCTACTTTTGTCTCTTGCATTTCCTAGTGTTATTTCATATTATCTGTCGACAGTTTCTGAAATGACCATTGCTTTGAATGAACTTTTGACAGCAGTCTTCATGGTTGTTAGTTGCAATAAGGTGTTGCTCTGAAACAATACACTATTTTTAAATCTTTTAGATTAGAAACATTCTTAAATTATATAAAAATTAAGCTCATTCTTTAAAGAACTGTAAGCCTTTCATAATTTGACAATACTGTGGCTTCTGAGTTTATACAATACTTGACAAAACTTTAGTTTCTTCCACTGAATACCCATTCATGCTACCTAGGTTGCTTGTTGTGCGTGTTTGGATGGAGGCTTATCAGAAATACTGCAATTTTGGAAACAAGAATCGGAGAATAAATTATAGAAGAAATTTAAAAGAAAACAAGAAAAAACGTTAACTTCGGCTGCAACGAAGCTAATATATCCTTCACAGGTGCATTTCTTTTAGTAACTATGTGTTCAGTTTGTATGAAAGCTATATGCTATAATAATCCGATCTGAACAATTTTTTCGGAGATTACATTGTTGCCTTAGAAAATAATCTATACCAAATTTGGTGAAGATACATTGTCAAATGTGAAAGTTTTCTTGATTCCGATCGTTCAGTTTATATGGCAGCTATATGTTAAAGTGGTCCGATATCGGCATTTCCGACAAATGACCAGGATATCTTAAAACCTGAGGGACTAGTTAGTTTATATACAGACGGACGGACGGACATCAACATACTGATCATTTATACTTATATATATATACTTTATAGGGTCTCCGACTCTTCCTTCTGGGTGTTACAAACTTCGTGACAAACTTAATATACCCTGTTCAGGATATTAATATATGTTGTAAAATTTTAATTAAAAAAAATTTTAATTTAAAAATTTAATTAAAAAATCTAATGCATCACTTTCGGTGAATATCTTCTTCTTCTTTATTGGCGCAGACAAGACTTACCGAGTTTACAACAGCACACCAGTCGTTTCTTCCTTTTGCAATTTGGCGCCAAGTCGAGATATCAAGTCAGCCAGGTCTTTTTCGCACCTTATCGCTCCAATGGAGTGGAGGTCTTCCTCTTCCTCTGCTTCCCCCGGCGGATAGTGCGTCGAATATTTTCAGAGCTAAAGCTTTTTATCCATACGGACGACATAACCTAGCCAGCTGTTTCTTAATTCGCTGAACCATGTCAATGTCGTCGTATAACTCGTGCAGATTATCGTTCCATAGAATGCGATATTCGCCGTTGTCAGTGCACAAAGGGCCATAAATTTTTCGCAAAACCTTTCTCTAGTAAAACGTTGACTCATTAGATGTTGTCATCGTCCATGCCTCTGAACCATATACTTCGCAGAACGGGAATAAAGAAAGTCTTAGGGAGTTTGATCTTTATTGTTCGAGAGAGGACTTTACTTCTCAATGGCCTCCTCAGTCCGAAGTAGTACCTGTTGACAAGAGTCTTTCTACGTTGGACTCCGAGTCTGACATTGTTGTTGGTGTTAATACTGGTTCCAACATAGACGAAATTTTCAACGACTTCGATGTTATGTATGTCGACAGTGATGTTGGAACCGAATAGGAAGTGTGCCGACTGTTTGTTTGATGACAGGAGCTATTTCGTCTTGTCGTCGTTCTGAACAAGAGCAATATGATTCGCTTCCTTATCCCGTCAGCAGAAACAACAATAGGTTGTTGGGGCCAATGATATCAATATCTTCGGCTTACTCCAGCGGATTTATATTTTTATAGAAGACTGTACCTTCTCTATTCAGCTCTGCAGCTCAAATTATTTTCTCAAGCAGTAATTTGAAGAAGTCGGACGATAGAGGGTCGCCATGCCTGACACCTCGTTTGGTATCGAATGGCTCGAAGCGCCCCTTCCCGATCCTGCCGTAGCTTTTGGTATTGCTCAACGTCAGATTACACAGCCGTATTAGTTTTGCGGGGATACCATATTCAGACATCGCAGCTCCTTTTTGTGCTGTAAAAAGCACTTTTAAAATCGACGAAGTGGTGGTGTGTGTAGATTCTCTTTGCACGGGTCTTTTCTAAGATTTGGCGCATGGTTAATATCTGGTTCGTTACTTATTTTCCAGGTCTAAAGCCACACTGGAAAAGCCCAATCAGTTTATTGTCGGTGAGCTTTAATCCTTCACACAGGACGCTCGATAGAACCTTTTATGCGACGTTTAGGAGGGATTGGGCGTCGCAGACTTGAATTCCCCTCGTCGGGCATGCTTTTGTCCGACATATTTCTTAAAGAAGCTGATGTATGTTCCTTATCAGTTCTTCCCCGCCGTATTTGAACAGCTCGGCCGACAATTCATCAGTCTCCGCTTCTTTGTTGTTATTCAGAAGGGTAATTGCTATTCGAAATTCTTCGTGGTCGGGCTTCGAGGTTCATCGTCATAGTTTGCGAATGGGGTTCGCCATCTCCTGGTGTTATACCTTCACTACCGATCAGCAGGCTGTAGAAGTGTTCCCTCTGTTCTGGGCATCTGTCACTAGATCAGCTCTGGAGGTTCAACAAGAGTATGCTCCGGTCCTGAAACCTTCTCTTAGTCGATCCATCGTAGAAATTTCGAACATTACCCCTCTCGGCCAATTTGTCAAGCTCTTTGTACTCTCGCAATATATTTGGTTTTTTGTAGATTACAAAGTACTATATTTCGAATTATTTTTGAGCTGCAGCCGTAGAGAATGGTGTCTCAGTATTGCAAATTTAAACATTTATCTAGCGGTTAATATTGTTTATAGACCCATCAAAGTACTAGGAACTAATTGCCAACTAGAGTTCTGGAGTTTATCCTTCTTATATATATCCTTTATATATATATATATATATATGTAAAGGCCGGATGATAAGGATAAACTCCAGAACTCTAGTTGGCAAAGTTTTCGTTGCGCCCGTAATCTCCAGCAAGCAGGCCCATGGCACCGTTGAAAATGAGGCGACAGATGAAGGTTTTACTGTGATATTTTAATTTTATAATTTTGTAAATTTGAGAGTGAATTCGATAAGTTTCACATTTCAAAAAATCTTCTTGCTATGAAAATCATTATCTCGAGTAACGACGATCACACTATCGACGCTAAGTTTTGGTTGCATACAACAGAAAGCTCAGTCGTCCGTACTTCTTCAGATGTACTTTCTTTGAAACAAGTCCTATAGAAAACTTCCATATAGATACATAAAACTGATAGACCCCTTAGAAAAATAGAAGGATTTCGAACAGAAATTTTACTTATCAAATTTAATATGTTAGCACTACAAATACAACAGACTACCACGAATTAACTCGATTTTCATTTAATATACCTTCAAGGCGCCACCTTTGCATTAGTACCCTTATCTATATACAACAAGTCACCTATATACTTAGCGCTCATTTGTTATTTGCCCACTCAGTCACCAATTAAGCTGCCCTCTCACAATCATTACTGTTATCATAGCCATCAATATATTATTAACTGATATGAGTTGGTAACGGATGATGGCGTAAAATCGGCCTTTTTGAACTTCAAGTACTCAAGGGGTAAATGAGTCATGTGTTTACTTACATATACACGACCGAGTTAACTCATTGGTATATAAGTATAAGCATCTGTGTTCGGTTATAAAGTTCACACCATAATCAGTTACCCATGATACATTGGATATATTTATATTTCTGAAAACATGTTATTCCGTACCCACTTGTTGTTGTCGAAAAACAACAAAACATTTGTTATCAAAAAAAAAACTTGACGCAATCCATTTAACATACTTTCATCTGTTAGAGCTACCGATTAATATTCGTTGATATGGTTGTGGTGGCCTTTGAACAGGCGAGCTACAGTAATTCTTCCAATATGTGGCTTATGATTGCGAAAATGGATATTCCTTGAACAAGCACATATTCTTCCAGAATTGTGTTATATTTGGTAATTGTATACTCAACCCAATTAGTTCCTAGTACTTTGATGGGTCTATAAACAATATTAACCGCTAGATAAATGTTTAAATGTGCAATACTGAGACACCATTCTCTACGGCTGCAACTCAAAAAGAATTCGAAATATAGTACTTTGTAATCTATTTATAAAAAACCAAATATATTGCGAGAGTACAAAATATATATACAAATGTAGAATAAGTCAAAGCTTACGATCAACCTGCTCATGATTTTAGGCTATTGAAATCAGACACGTCGTCACCACGAGCATAATATCATACTCGACCTTGTTAATGAATTCGAGCTAAATTGTCAATGCGAACGTGAAAGAAATCCCATGACAAAGTAAACACAAAGCTTTCATTCTCATAATTCTTTCAATAGAAAATAATGCCAAGTAGCCCCTTGCTCTAACCAGCAAGTACATAAACCTTCTAGTAGATAGGCAAGCAGTAAGTAGGACTTTCCGTAGCGCCAATATAAGTCTCAGTGTTTTAGGTTACGCAAGCAAGTAATAACTAGACTCTTAGTAGGTAACTCGGTCTTAGTAGGTAACTCGGTTAATATCATCTGGGTTCCCGGTCATATGGGCATAGAAGGAAATGTAAAGACAGACGAGCTGGTCTGGTCGGGAGCAACCGGAGACACAATTCCACTAAGCTGACCCTAAAATCTCATCTTCAGTAAACGGAAAAAGTAGAATGCAGAGCATGCGCGGAGGTTGATGAGATGCTAGAATGTTATCTATGCGAATGTTCAGCCTTCAGCCGGATGAGAAGAGACAGATTCTACGGCTTCCAATATGCAGCCTTCAGCAATATGAGAAGGGACATATTCCATGGCATTCAGTAATCCAATTTAAGAGACATTGGGCAACTGGGGTGGACAATAAACAGGTTCACTAAGTTACTGGACAAGATTTAACTTGGTTACCACCCAAAAACACAAAGTGCCTAATGATAGCCTAAGTGCGGCCTGTGTTCTGTTGTTTACACGCCTTCCTTTTCAACTAATTAACCAACCCTGTCACTTTTTATAACAACCGTCAGTGCTATATCAAAACCGGAGTTTTTATTAATTGGTGGCAACAATTGAAAAAGTACTTATCTGAAGGAAGTGATCTCTCGCATGGGCAGTTTCATTATTTCAGGGAAGCTTACCTCACATCCGATCAGCAGCGTCTTTCCGAAATGATATATGATAACGAGTGATCCAAGTTGGGGTCCTTTTTTCAATAGCCTTTTTTTGAAAGATTATGCGTGAGTCGTGTCAAGCAGTCATGTTACTTTGTTAGTTTTGTTCAGTATTGTTTGGCATTTCATCATGAACAGACTAACGCCTGAATAACGTTTTCAAATCGTTCCTTCCGACATTTTCGAACCAAATTTTGTTTAACGCTGAGCCCTATTTTTGGCTCAATCGGTATGAAAACAAGTAAAATTGCCGCATTTGGGACGAAGAGCAATCTAAAGAGATTCAAGAGTTACCATTTCATCCATAAAAAACACGGTTTGGTGTGAAACCGATAGAATCATTGGTCCATAATTCATCAAAACTGATGCCGGAGAGAACGTAAGTGTCAATGGAGATCGGTATCGCGCCATGATAACACACCGTATGACTTTTTCCTGTGGAGATTTATAAAGTCTAAAGTACGTGCAAAACATTACGCTTGTCATTCGTACCGTCTGAAACGCAGCCGCGGTCAACAATTTAAAAAAATATTCTTCAAGAAATAAATGCCAATGTATGTTATTTCGAATGATAATCGACATTCCCTATTAAATTTGAAGGTTCTGTGTTTTTTGTAAAGAAAAAGAGGGAAACTCGAAATGGATATGTGTCCTAGGATTAATTTTCTCAAGTGCAATCTACAGCAATTATGAAAACTGTGATTCATCCTGTACTAGAGAGGTTGTCTCAAAACACTTAGAATATACATTTAAGATATATGTATTACCCATAACCAAAATGCACCAAATTATTAAGTTAAATCTCAGTTAAGCCCATGGGAGTTCGTTTATGTCTATGATTGTCGAAGATCCAATTAAACAAGTCGATCTTAACTAAGGCGGCTTAGTATATTTATTGGGTCTGTACAATCAATGCTGTGATTTCCATAAACTTTTGTTTCCGTAAACTCAATACCAAATGTAAAGGTGATATGATCGCGAAAAGGTTCAACTGAACCGGCAATATTTATAACTCAAGTTCTATAAATATTTTATCAATAAAACTGAATTGAAACCGCTCTTTTGTTATTTCATCTCCGACGCAGTATCTGAAGTTGCCATAAACAGTTGAAACCAACCGATTTTCCCTTTGTCGATATTCCTGTATATGAAATAAAGTGATTCCGTAATACCTCCTACTCAGCCATTTGAACCTCATCGGCATACAAATCTCCACAATTCTTAGTAATTTTATGCGAAATGGAAGTAATATGTAGACCAAAGCACATGCTGTTTCGGACGATTTTATCGATTACCATTTTGTGGTTATGAGCCGAAGAAGTTCGAAGTTCGGGGAAATCTTAAGCTTATTAGACTTGTTATTTGGTATGTAGTGTAGCAATTTCCAAGAAGCCACAGATATTTCATCATTCATTTATGCTGGAGATTCTCTTTATACCCACCCTCATAACAACGTATGTACGATTTGTACTAGAAATGATTGAAGAAGATTTCGCCATATCGCGTACACAAATCCTCATTTCTACCTGCTCCAATTGCTTTTTCATTAACTCATAGTCACCTCATAATTGGTCAGCCAGGTGTATAATTGCCTTCTTCATCTTCACCCAAATGGAAATGTACATACACACAACACTTATATACATATGTATCGATGGGTCGGTGGGTGTATGTATATGCAGTTCTAAAGCTGAATGTAGTTTTGGCTTATCTCTATCCCTCGAACCCACAATGGCTGCCATTTTGCCTGTCGCTGCTCGAAACACAGGCACTCGTGTGGCATGTAGATTTCCCAGAAAAGAAATTTTCCACCGAAATAAACAGCAAATCCAGTTAAAGCTCAGTGACTGCTGCAAAGCGCAAAACCGAAAAAGCCAAATCGAATGAGCAACGTCCAGCAATGGCACATAGCAAATGAAGCTAAAGTGGAATGTCATTAGTCATATTACTCCCAGCAGAGTCATTATGTCGTATATGAGTATGTAAACGGTTTAATGTTAAATTTCTTATTTATGGCAGTGTGCGTGCGGGCGTGCGTTCGTTCGTTCAACTGACTTGTTTTTGGCCAAACGTTTTGAGGCGCCACTCGTCCCTGATGTCATTTAGTCATTTGGCCAATTCGGTAAACGCTTTCGAATTTGCACCAAAGTTGATACGAGTACCGTTAGCCGTAACCCCAAGTTGTCGACTTTGCGTAGAAGGCAGCAACGTGACTGTTATTGCTGTTGTTTTTCGTTGATGCTAACATGTCATAGCGCCACTTGCAAGTTTGTTTATCTCACTTGTTCCCAGTTGCTTCCTCTTCGACGCTTCTGCACTTCTCCTTTTGTTGCCATAATCGTCCGTCGTACGTTCCGCAATGGCTCCTGGTTTTTGATAAATGGTCACTGGGACATGTGAGCAAGTCGCTCAGGTCTTTGGTGTCAGCCTGCAGCAGTGAACGGTTGGCTCAGTGCAGTTGCTGTAGTGGTGCAGCTGGCAGCGCTCGTATTACATAAGTTTTGACAAATTGGTGTTAGAAACTTTGCCAACTAGCTGGCACATTATAAATATAAAATGTACATATACTTAAGTATGACTAACATATTTATAGTAGATATGATAACAATATTAATGGCATGCTTAAAGCTCGGACAGGTGTTTGGTAGAGCGTCCACGACAAAGTGTTATTCACGAGAACGGAAAAGGACGTTGAGACGTTGGATTGTGGGAGGTGAAGGTGAAAGAATTAGTGTTTCTGCTAGCCAGGATTATTGAGCAGTTTCATAGGAGTGTGTAATGATCTCCTAAAGCCAGCCGAAAGGCATTTCATGGTCCGTAGTTCAAAGGAAAGGCGACAATAACTAGAAACTTAAAAGAGTGAAAATCTAAAATTATTTCTTTACGGTTTTTACACTTTTCAAAGCTTCTGCACTATGTTAGATTAGATTATATTAAGCGTTGAGGCTGATCTTGGCTATAGAGTTCACAGGCATCATAGTACGGTCTTATATTGCCAAATCACCGTAATCTGATACGAAGGATCAATAACAAGTTGCTTCTAGAGAGTGTTGCCTCTTTTGCAAGTTTGCTTAGGCAAAGTAGTTCTCGCAGAGGATAAGCGAGTGAATTGACAGAACTGAACTAGCTTCAAATACGTTCTGAAAAGTTATTCAAGGTACTTCTGTAATGGAATATAGTCATATAGCAATGCTTGAAGGTAATCACGAACCCAATTTTTCAATTGAATAAATATGTTCATATAACATGAGAAAATTGGATAGACGTGTTCCTTGGTTCCATGAGAAAGTTGAGAGGAGCCTTGCCTTTTATATTTTGGGACAAGAAAACCAAACCAAACATTCTTCTTTTTGTGTGACACTACAACTGTGGGTCGGCCTGGGACGAGAACACGAAGCTTCGTCAGTTGCCACTTTCCTTTGCGAGGTCACGAAAGTTGTACGTCCCAAGTGTAGACCGGTCGCCATATATTTGGTTTTTCCATTGGATACGTGAGCGCCCTTGCTTCTGTTGTCCATCCATGGGTCTTGAGTCATGCCTACTTAACTATATCCAGGTCGCCGTACAGCTCATACACTTCGTGATTCAATCTTCATCGATATTGACTTCAAAGATCTTGCGAAGAACAGTTCTTTCGGATGTTCATGTTCAGGTTTCTGCGCCATATACTTGGTAAGACTGAAATAATGAGATACTTCATAGAGCATAATATTTTTTTGTGGAGAGAGAGAGATCCGTTTTTCAATTACTTACTGATCACCAAGTAGCAACTGTTGAGAGGTGCAAGAGATACTCTGCACTTGATCTCTAGGCTTAAAAATAATACAAATATTCCCCATTAACATCTATCAATTTTCAACGTTTAAACTAGTTGTCCAAGCACTTTGGCTCAGATTAAGTTATTCCCAAATTAGACCTTCTAAACCCATCAACCGCCTCCTTAGTTGCCGAAAAACGTTGACTTCTCAGTTTATTATTTACGTAAGGGAATAAGAAGATGTTATTTGGTGCCAAGTCAGCACTATACGGTGGATGACTCATCAGATCAATGTTCTGTGTGCTCAAGACTGCAGTTGCTTTAGTCGATGTGATAGAGCTAGTGTGATCCGTGTTCGAAAGTTGTAAAAAAAATCGCCCAAAAATGGTCGCGATTCAATTCCATTTTTTGGCAGAGATGAATATTCTAAGTGACTGTGAACAAATGATATAGCGCTCATATGTGAAAACATTAAACATGTAAAAAAATGTCAAACGTTACGATAAACTTGTGAGTTGCCGATTTCCGAAATACAAGAGGCTACATACGTGATTTAAGCGGGACGAATCGGCCTAATAAAGAGTGATCCTTTTCGAGGTTCCTTACTTTTTTGGAGAAAAAACACAGGTACTTCAAACTTATAGGGAATGTTTATTATCATTCGAAAGGACATTCTTTAGATTTTTTTTTGAAGATGACTTCTTTCAAATATTGGTCGCGGCTACGTCTCAGACGGTCCATCCTTTGCGTCCAATATTTATTGACTCGTTGAAGTAATTCGACTCTTAATTGGTGAACGACACGCGTAATGTTTTGCTCCAAAGCCTGAATCGAAGCGGGATTGTGCGGACTTTAGAGTTAACCTATATCTACAGGAAAAACTCTAACGGTGTGATATTTTGGTTGCTAATCGACCGGTCTAAACCGCGAAGTTATCAGCTCACCGAAGTGTTCTCACAATAAATCCATTGATTGCTGCGATATGTGTGTGAAGTGGCGCAGTATTGTTGAAACCAAATGTCGCTGAGATCACAAGCTTCAATTTCAGTCATCAAATAGTCATAATAACCGGCGTGATTATGTGGCATAATTTTTGAAAAAATATGGAGCGATGTTTCCACCGGCTCAGACACCACAGCAAAGTTTTTTCTGGATGAAACGACAACTTTGAATCTCTTCGTCCCAAATGCGTAATTTTGTTTACTTACATACCCATTGAGCCAGAAATGTGTCTTATCGCTAAACAAATTTGGCTCGAAAACATCGGATCTTCTTGGAACTTTTCAAGAACTCATAGGGCAAAGTAATGTCACTTGGGATTTATTTATTTAAAATCTCGGCGTAAAATGCGTCAAGTGGTTCCATACGTCAGTTCAAGTTGTTGCGAACGGCACTGAATCGGCTCTTCACGGTCTTCGTGTACATCCTCAGCTACGGCTGGACGTCGTCTATTCGGTCGAATATTTACTACTAATGATTACTGGGTCTCACGATGGTTGATGGTGTTGCGAATAGTACGCTCAGTAGACTGATTATGTTGATCATAAGTTGAGCGAAGCGCGCGAAACACATACATTACGGGACGTGAATTTTCGTAATAAAGTTGAACGACTTATAAAAGTTGTTTAGGCGTATGTCTTTTCATGATGAATTGTTAAACAATACAGAACAAAAATAACATGACAGTTTGACACGAAAAATCATCAAAAAAGGCTTTTGGAAAAATTACGATGTTATCGAAACAAAATTTTGTGTAAATAGCGTCTCACGTTTAATATTTATCGTGATCTGACTATAAGTTTACAAACGCGCACTTCTCGTATATGGAGACCTCTGTGTTTACGACAGATTTCTAACGTAAATATCGGTCAATCAAAGAGATACATGATTGAAACTACACAGTATCAAAAATGGGTAAGATTTGGAAAATATTTCTTCGGGCTTCCATATACCATTTAAAAGGCCTACACGGGCTCTAATAGTTTTAAATTTCGAGAATGCTATGGTTGCACCCGAAATAAAACTTAAAATTTTTTTAGAAACTTTTGATGCTCAAATAACAAACAATTATTTTCATTTACAGGTGCGGCTCAAATTGTGGCTTCTAGTTGAATACAGAGTCCGACAAATCGTGCAGAAAAAACGGAGAATCAAATAGAAAACTCAGTAATTGTAATGTGAGAAGGGCAAAAACTTTTGTGCAATTGCATTAAGACACTTTCAAGACCTTGCAACAAAATGTTGCAACAATTACGTTTGCTAATTTCCTTGCCAGAGCGAAATGTCACGACGAAAGCATTAATTTCCCATTGCGAAATCAAAAGTAAAAATAAGAAATAAACGCAATAACAAAGGATTAATTAATAAAACAAAATAACGGCAAGAAAATCTACGCGCAACTGTGCAACACTACGGAAGCTGCGAGTCTACACAGCGCAATATCCGCTCACCAGATACGAACGAGAGGAAACTCATTTGCGCCAAACTGTAAAACACGACAGAAAGCAGAAACGCGACAAAATAAGCAGACGCACGAGACGCTGCAACATTGTTGTTGCATGCAACAAATAGCAACAACGCGTAAGTGTTAAGTATTTCATAGCGCAAGTGCAAGTGCAAGTGATTTATTGCGCTCAAGGTTGCAGCGAACAGCAGGCGCATAAAATGCTGCAACAAATAATTACAACAACAACAGCAATTATAAACTGCTTATTAATTTCTTAAGCACAAATTCATTTACACACAAGCGTATCTGCAACATGTTGCATGTGGCCATACAGCGCTTGGCGTCAGCTGATGCTGCTAAGGCGGCGGCGGCGCTCCCGTCAACATCGTCCGCAGCCGCGGCCGTAGCGACGTTCGACAGCGCCAGCTCCGAGCAGTTGTGGGGCAGTAATATATTCAATGACGACGGCAGTGGCGAGGAGTTGTATGAGTCGTCTGGCTTTGCGGTGTTGTGGAGCACCGACAGCAACAACAATAATGTCACATTTAATACCACAGAATTCGTAATGGCTTCCGCGAATGGTATACTCCTGCGTACGATCACTTCGCTGCAAGACGTCACAACGTTGGCGACGGACTTCGATGACCATCCCTTTGATCCGTATGAAAAGCACGAGGACAACTATTGGGGTTTGTTGGCGCTGGTTTTGGTCTTCGCCACCGCCGCCGGCAATATTCTCGTCTGTTTGGCGATCTATTTGGAGCGCCGCTTGCAGAATGTGACCAATTATTTTCTCATGTCGCTAGCGATCACTGATCTTATGGTGGCGGTGCTGGTGATGCCACTCGGCATACTGACGCTGGTGAAGGGTGAGTGGGCAATGAAAATGTAACTTATAACAACGGTTTTTATCTAAAAAAATATTTACTTTAAATATTTGGAAATTTTCTCTTTCAAATTAAAATCGCTTTTTTTAGTAAAAAAATTTAAATTAAAAAAAAAAATCTCATTTTAAAATCATCCAAATTTGCCTTAACAGTCATATAATAGTTGGTAACTCTGATTTGCATACATCTATACCGAAATATAGTCGCTGAAAAATAATTTTTTTGCAAATTTTAAAATATCTAATTTTTGGCCTATTTGGCAACCCTAAATGAAAGTTTAATAAAAATAGTAATTATACAATATATGTACATATATACTAGCGGTACATACTATATATTGTAAAGAAATGCTGTTTCTCCACTTGCTTTTCCATGGTCTTCAATGCCACTAACTTCGTATGGGTGTGTGTGTATGTGTGTGTATATTATTCATGATAGTTATGTTTTTATATGTTTTTTGGAATAATTATTAACTCACAAAGTGCTAATGTGTCGGGACACTTTTAAGTCTATATAAACTGGACAAAGTATTATGTTGCGTATACGACCTGTCGGACGCGTTTAATATTATTGTAATTACAGGGTGTGCCAGCAAATTCTTTGAGAACTTATTAAACGAAATGTGCTGTATAAAGTAAGCCAAAAGTAATATATCTCACAGGTTGACCAACATTATTCTTCTTTACTGGCGTAAAAACCGCTTACGCGGTTATAGCTGAGTTAACTGCAGCGCGCCAGTCGTTTCTTCTTTTCGCAAAGTTGCGCCAATTGTAGATTCCAAGCGAAGCTAAGTCCTTCCCCACCTGGTCTTTCAAATGGAATGGAGGTCTTCCTCTTCCTCTGCTTCCCCCGGTGGGTGCAGCGTCGAATACTTTAAGAGCTGGAGTGTGCATCCATTCAGACGACATGACCTAGCCAGCGTAGCTGCTGTCTTTTAATTCACTGAACAATGTCAATATCGCCGGATATCTCATAAAGCTCATCATTCCATCGAATGCGATATTCGTCGTAGTAATGATCTTCCGCAGAACCTTTCTCTCGACGGTTATTTTACGGAATTGCTGATGAGTGCTCTCAGGGAGCAGGAGTGCGAGTCGAGTAGAAAATCGTTCCGCTGTCTGTTCTGATTGCAGCTTCTCGACGTCGAACCTACCTTGTGTTTGTTGACGTGCGTGTTTTTCTGCACAGAGGCGGGTGCGTAGCTTGGCTGCAGCAAGATAGTGCTCCGATTCGATGTTAGGACTTCGGAGCGTACGCACGTCTAAAACACTGGCGACATATCTTCCGTCTATCACAACATGATAGATCTGGTTGGTCGCTTTTCGATTCAGAGATAGCCAGGTAGTTTGGTAAAATTTCCTATGCTGAAATCTAGTATTGCAGATAACCATATTTCTGGCTCCGGCAAGTCGATCAACCTCAACCCATGTAAGGATGTTTTCTCATGGTGGCTGAATTTACCGACTGTTGTGCCAAAGCCAACTCTGGCATTGAAGTCGCCAAACACGATTTTGACATCGTGGTGGGAGCAGCTCTCATAGGTGTTCCAAGCACCCATAGAAGCAATCTTTGGTCACATCATCCTTCTCTTCTGTCGAGGCGTGAGCGCAAATCAGCGATATATTGAAGTTTTTCGCTTTGATGCGGATTGTGGCTAGACATTCATCCACCGTACTGAATGACAGGACTGGGTAAATGCCACAAGGACCTACTCGCCTCAGTGCTTGTCCCGTCCATCGCATTTATTTGACAGCAGTGATGTCAGCCTTTACTTTAATGAGGACATTAACCAGCTGGGCAACTTAAGGACCGGACATTCTAAATGCATGCCCTCAAGTCATTATTCTTAGTACGTTTGCAGGGGTCGTCACCAAAAAGGGGGTCACTTACTCGAGGCTGTTGCTTCCTTTTTATTTGTAAGGTTTTTTACGTGAAGGGTTCCAAACCCAGCACACAACCCTGGAGAGACAATGTTTCGCCTTCTCTCTTTAGCACGACTTCAAACATTTTGGAATACTTAGTCTAAGACCACTGAGCTGCCTGAGCCATATGCAAAAGAATCGTTTCTGGCCACTCCCAAGTTAATGGCATTCAGAGAACTTTCCTCACTTGCGTGAACTTCTACACATGGCTTGTTCCCCCTCGAGTAGTGTAGATCATCTAAAAGTACGCGTTGTAACTACCATTAAAGAAGCGAGTCCACGCCCACTTTTTAAAACTGATTGTTTACTGTCATACCCGATATATTATAATTTTTTGATAAACTGAATGTTGTGGGCAAGGCAACATCTTTGCTTAGCAATTTGACATTATTTGGTTGTACTGGCTTGTATGTTCGTTTCACTCCTATTGACGAGTTGGTGATTGATATATGTACATATGTACGAATATATGCAAACGAGTTAAAATCGGTAACCTATAGGAACAACTCAATGTATAGAGAAAAAATATTTATCGTCAAGCAATTTCACATTACCAGGGTTGCAACAAGTCGTCTAAATAGTTAAAAATAATTTTCAAAATTCTTATTTCAAATACCAGAAAGGATACTCAGTTTGGAAATAAAGTATTCTTATCAAATTTATGACTAATAGTTACAAAAAAAACAAAAGTTTTTGAATTAAATTTTCAAAAGCTTTTATTTAAAAAAGTAGCAACTCTGAATCTGGCTATTATACTCGTATAACCAAATTGGAAAAAAAAATATTAACAAATTTTTGAATAAAAATTAAAAAAAAAAATTTTAACTAAATTTTCAATTTTTGAAATTCAATTTTCAAAATTTTTATTTAAAAAATTTGCAACCTTGGATATGATTACCATATGACCAAATTGAAAAAAATTATTAACACATTTATGGTTAAATATTAAAAAAAATACATGTTTATGAATAAAAAAATTTTTTGAATTAAATTTTAAATTTAAAATTTTGGAAACTAAATTTTCAAAATTTTTTATTTAAAAAATGTGCAACCCTGAATATGACTACCTTATGAAGAGAAAATGAAGGTTTATTTTTAATTTGACATACTTTCAATAAGCACCTTGTATTTTCAATTAAATATCATCATCCGGATTTGCATGCAAAAAAAAATTTTCGTAAACCGCAAATGGCGTTATTTTAATTATCTGCGCGGCAGGACATAGCAGCTACCAAATCCCCGCTACCACAAAACCCTTGTTAACATGTTGCAACGTGACCAGAGTGCCGGACTTAAGGTCAATAAATGCCAAATGGAAAATGAGAGCGAGAGAGAGAGACAAATGGTAAAGTAAATATTAGGTTCAACAGAATTTCAGACGGGATTAACGGTTTGCACGCCAACATACATAGTAATAATGTGTTTTCATAAATTATAACCGTTATTTAATTAAGCATTGGCATTAAAAGTGGTCAGTGGCATTGGTAAACCTGCGGGGTTTTGAAAATAAGTATATTTAAAAGGAAAATTAACGGCACATTGAAAGCAATTACTGAATTAATTATAAATTAAATCGTTTTTTATTGAAACATTCATTAGTGAGATTAATTTTCTGTGTTGATAATGTGTCAGCAGCAGTAGGAGACACCGATACCTCTGATACCGAATGACTTTTGTACTTTTTCAGGACCACTCTGACCAATAATGTTAATTATCGCGCTTAATTTTCAGCAAGTAGTGCCTCATTCATTGTAGTTTGACTTTCGTTAGGATTAAGACGCCTAAGTTGTCTTCGATAGCTTGAAATTTTCCGTTGAAGAGCAGCCGAAGCCACAATTTGTAATATTTAAATCAGTATTGAGTTATTGGAGAATATCGCTGGTGCAGGAATGCTTCGAGATTCCTCGATAAGATTATTTCCTGAACACTGTTTTGTGCACAAGTTTGATACACGAAGAAGTAGTGAAACGTTTTGCTTACTGACTGTGACTGTAATTACTAACTTATTGGATTCTCTCAAAACTCTTTTGGCCCGCGATTTACCATATTTAGACCATACTTTTTCAAACACCGATTTTGAGCAGCATTACGGCTCAAATGTTCCCACTTTCCCCAAATTGAGCTAAGTTTCGCTTGATTATTCTAAGCAGCTGGCCGGATACAACCTCACACTGGAACTTTTTTAGGTAGAATTTCAAGCTATTTCTTCTCTGTTACGGTTCGAAACATAGAGAAGAACATTTTACAGAGTTCCGACATTGGACTAAAATTCTGTTAAAATTTCGTACTCAATAGTGGTAGTGGATTTTCAATGAAAATATTTTGGTTTTTTACGTAACAAGTCAATTGAAAAGTCTTCGGCCCACCATGGTAACACTTTTTTCGTTTTTTTATAAAAAAAAGTTCTCTTCAGCGGTAATATACTCATTATAGCGACTCTCCAATTTTTCGATACCATTTTTTTTAGTAAGATCTGTCAGCTGCTTCAAAATATGTCTCAGTTTTGGCGATCATCTCTTTATTAAAAAAAAAATTTTCGCAGCGAGCACAATTTTGAGATCTGAGAACAGGAAGATGATTCGAAGCCTAATTCATGGATTTTTGCCATCGTTTTCACTGACTTGTTTCACTTGATGAAACCGCACTTTCTTTCTCTTCAAGTATGGAAGTTTTTCGTCGATTTCGTTTTTCAAATGAACCAATATGTGATTGTCACTGTTGGTGATCCTTCCGTTTTCAAGGTAATCCATACAAATTATTTTATGCGCACCCCAAAATGCAAACTTCATAACTTTGCCAGCCGACTCTTGGGGTTTTCCACGTTTTGGAGCGGGTTCATTGAGAGTAGTCCACTCAGATGACTGTCGATTGGACTTCGGCGGGTAATATTAGAGCCATATTTCTTTCATTGTCACATATGCACGCAAAACTTCGGGTTTATTACACTAAACACTTTGAAACACTGCTCCGAATCATCAACTCGTCGCTGGGTTTGGTCAAAAGTGAGCTCGCGCGGCACTCATTTTGCACAGAGCTTTTTCATACCCAAATATTCGTGAGTGATATCATGTGTACGTTCAGCTGATATCTTCAGAGTGCTTGCTATGTCGAACAACTTCACTTTAGGTCACGCAAAATCATTTTGTGGACTTTTTGATGTTTTCTTCGGTAACAATCTCTTTTGAGCGTCCATTGCGTTCACCGTCTTCGGGGCTCACTTTATCACGTTTCAACGTAGCAAAAAGCAAAAAATCGGGTAGAATATTTTGTGCTGACATGCTCTTGTTCCAGACATGAGTAAAATCGGGTTAATTAATACCTTCATTAGCCCCATAGGTTAGGTTGGATGACTGATCAAAAAGATCGCACACGAGCTGCTATGTGTTCTTTGTGAAGCCATAGAAAGGAAGAACTCCTGTCTTTAAAATATAAATTTGTAAAATACTAAGTAGCCAATGCAAACTTATACAGGCGTTTAATTTGCAAAATCCGCCACCTCCGTGGGATGTCCTAAGGTATGCGCACGCAGGTACTCGTACTTAAGTCTTGACCTCCTAAACGTCATGCAGTCAAGAAGGAAGTGTTGAGTTGTTTCCACCTCATTTTCTTTCATACATCTTCGTCAGATAGCGTCCGGTAAGATTCCCTGCTTTACTGCGTGGACGCCAATAGGTCCGTTAAAAGCCCCCACTACTAAGCAGAAGCTAGCCTTTGATGCCAAAGATATCACTTGATCCTTCGCTATCGAACTTGGGCCAAAAGGTTTTTGCGAGAGCGCATGTACCGATTGTGTCGCAGCGCCGACCAAGCTTTCGCGAAGCCCAGCTATCTAGTAGTAGAATACAAGAGGATACTGTAACACCGACCCACTCCCATTGTACTGATAGTATCATCAGCTTTACAGTTTCCTGCGATACCGCTGTAGCTCGGCACCCATACCAGTCTTATCACAAATGCATTTGATGCTATTGATAGCGATGTTAGGCAGTCTTCGACCAGCCCTAAATGAGTTCAAGGCTAGTATCGCCGCTCTGCTATCTGAGTGGATGGTCACTTCTCTAAAGGAGGCTGCACGCCAGAACAGTAAATCTACTGCTACTTTATGGCCGCAACCTCGGCCTGGAAGACACTGCAATAGTCAGTCTGAAACTGGAGCTGATAAAGAGCTCTCCCCACCGTGAAGAAATTCGCAGCCCCTCTCCTCCAACGACTCTTCCTACTCACAACTCCCTTGCCGGTATGTGGGTAGAGAAGGAGCCGCCCGAGTTTGGTTTAGCGACTCCATGATCCAAGTGATCCGGCACAAAGTCAATTACCTAATACAAATATTTTCGAACTTCCGCTTAAACTTCATCCGTCAATATGTAAGAAATCTTAATTAGAGTCAGTAGGAAGTTCTATTTTGCAACACTGCAAGGTCTTATCTTTGATTTTAAA
Organism: Bactrocera tryoni; assembly: GCF_016617805.1. Classification (NCBI taxonomy): domain Eukaryota; kingdom Metazoa; phylum Arthropoda; class Insecta; order Diptera; family Tephritidae; genus Bactrocera; species Bactrocera tryoni. The sequence goes on from NC_052499.1 coordinate 19,797,968, forward strand.
TCATTAAGGCAAGACCTTCTTCTTCTTATTTATTAGCGTACCTTCTAATTTTATATAATCTCGTATAACACTTTACCTTGCGAAAGTATAAAATGTTTGGTCACATCCGCTTACTCACTTCTTCCTGACTTGGGATGGAGTGTCTTTATGATTCACGACCATAAGGAGAAACTCTATAGAATCCCTTTCTATGCTTGAGGCAATCTAACCTTGAACGTACTCGTAAACAATTTAACTTGACTCATGGAGAAAATTACAGAGCATATTAATACCTCGGCTTTCCTTTAACTTCAGTTGAAATCCAAATTTGGAGTTCATGCTTTGCACTGCACTCTTCCTTCAGCTGCCGTGCTTTCATGTCGAAAATACGTTTTTTGCTTTTCCCGCTATCCACACCTTTCCTCTATGCATTTTCGAACACTTGCTATTTTTAAAGTCTTAGTCAATTTCTTTTCACTTAGAATTTCACATTTTTTCCACAAAATTACAATACAATTTTTCATTCGAGCGGCCAAAGCTGCTGCGCTCACTGCTTTTATGCACAAAGCCACCGGAAAAGGAAATATTTATTTTGTGAAGCAATTGCAGCGCAAAGAATCGCATTAGCTGTGAGCTGCGCACTAATATACCAACATATATACAAACATACATATATACATACCAGCTGCAGTCCAGTTGCGGTGGCGCGCTGTGGCTGCTTCATCTTTTCCCGTATTCCTTTTTGTGTTTTTTGTTTTTGTTTTTCACTGGCGCCGCAAAACTTCCAAGCGCATTCTTGGCGCTACTCAATTTCAGCGGCTTTTCTTGGCTCGATTTGTTTGCCTCCTTTAAACAGCAGCAGCATTTTAGAGAAGCGAACACAACAGCAAATTCAATTGAAGCACAAAAATATAAAAGCAAAGCCTTAGAGTTATGGGAAGAAGCGCAGAACCTCGGCTCACCTTTATTGCTGCTCTTTGTAGATTTTTTCTGCTTACAGACAGACAGAGTGGTGTGGCAGATATATTACAACAAAAGATTGCTTTAGCTGTAACAAGCCGCATTGAAGCACAGTGAAGCACAGTGAAGCGCAGTCTGCGTGATATAGAATGGATTTGCATGTGAAAGCTCCTAACCAAGCGCTTTTGAAATTCTCTTTTGTTGCTTAATTCACTTCCAACTGCTACTTTTCGGCTGATTTTACTTTTAATGTCGGACTTTGCTGCACAGCCGCGGGCGTTTTCGCTGACTGAGCGAGGTTAAGGCGTTTTTATTGTGCTTGCATTCAATTGTGTCGGCTTTATGGTAAGATTATACAACTACATTCAAATTTAATTAGCCGCGTGGAAGTGCATTTCTTGCAAGCTAATTAAATTTTTGTTTGGAACTTATTGATTCTATTGAGCGGGTATTCAAGTTTTACAGAGTAGATGAGTATATTTGGTTCTTTAGACTATATGCAAAAAGTATTTTGAACTCAGTTCAGTTAGTCTTTTGTTCTATACCTTTCATCAACTTTTGTCTCATACTAGCAGACCGTCATTCAAGCGAAGGCGGCTTACATCGGGGATATACTGTTCCGAAGTTGTCGTCGACGTTATCCAACGGAAAACCCAAGAAATTTGCTGTTTCGTAGGGGTCGGACCAAAGGGAGGGGTGTGTCAGATGATTAGGGTTAGCAGGGCAAGCAAAGAGATGGCCAGTGCTATGCGGAGGCTTATTGCACGCCGGACATATATTGGATATGACGGGGTCTATTCTGGAGTAGGAGTATAACCTGCTACAGTATCCAGAACGAAGCTGCGCAAGAGTCGCTCTCGTTTCTCGCTGTCGCGATTTCTTTGTCTGCAACGGGTGCCGGTTTGACTCCAAGCACGCCATACACTGAAAGCAAGTCGGTAAAGATGTTGATTCTGTGAATGGGGATCAGTGCTTGTCGGAAGTGAGTTGCGTCCGAAGTCTGGTCGACGTATTGTTTGATGTTGTCAAGGTAGTTGAGGAATGACTTGCTAATATTCCTAGGAGGCAGTTCCCCTCCAAGTGGGTGACTGCAAGGCTAATTTCTGGCAAAGCACAGGAACTGTTTGGTGTGGAGTTCATTATGCTCCTTAACTAGGACCATATGGACCTCCCTAAGCAGGTGTTCGATAGCAGACATCAAGAGTTATCCTGTCGTAGTCCGGAATACAGTATTCTGACAAGTCTGGAGCTTCCTCGTCTGAGTTTCACTACAGCCAGGTGACCATATTGTTGCGGTGTGGCTAAGAAGTTCATCGATTGCGGCCTCAAAACTTTTTAAGGAGTGCATAACGTAATTACCAACAGCTTCAAGTTTTTTTCCATATTAGACTTGTATGCCAGGTCATAGCGGAATCGGCATAAACTGCAAAAACGATGAGCTTGCTATTAGGAGAACCCTTACGCCAATTTCATTGATTGGTTGTCCGATGTCTTTTTTTGTTCTAGATTGTTTGATTGTCCTATGTTCTCTTTTGTTGCTGGCTTTATCGACCTCCTGTAAGCTTGACAGGCTCTATTGAACAAACACAACTTGTACGACTGCGGGATCCTTCTGCTTCGGAGGTCCTCCGAACTACTTGTAATCGAACAGCTGTTGTAAGTGTTCTGACCGGGCACTATCCAATAAGTACACAGGACTAAATATATTATTGTTAGCTCTTTGTCGAGGCTGTGTGCAAGGCGAGGTAGAACCATATTATCACATTCTTCTCTATTGCCCGAGAATGCAATATCACGGTAGGTGGACCTTTGAAGAACCTTGCGAAGTGGCTGAGATTTGTTTTATGTGCTTTAACAAGTTTGTGGTAAGCTCAGAAGGCTTCGTCGATCTATGAGGCGATGTACTTTTCCTGGAGTTTTTGGATAACAAAAAGGTCAAATATCTGTCACCGAGAGATCCATCCATTTTCGATCAAACCTACAACCATACGTAACCTAGTTCAGAAATGGTAGAAATTTCCATTAGTTGTATAGTATTTAAATAATATGATCTCTTAAATACCTCTTTTTAGCGATATTTGTTTTTGTAACTCAAAGATTTCCCAATCGTTCTCAGATTCGGAAACCTCCATGTTAATTTGTATTTTCACAAAATTTATATTTCTCAAGTTCCTTATATTTTATAATTTTCTTATCACGAATCTGACTGTTTTCACAAAAGAACATATATTAAAATCCTTCCGTGGAGGCTTTTTCGTTAAATGGGACAGAACTCTCTTGCAAAGACCGCATCACGTTCAGCGCTTGCAACGTAAAGGATGACTACTCATCGACTACGTAACGGCACCATCATCTTTTATCGCTAAGTACCAAAACTGATGCGTTACTTATTACATTACCAAACTCATAATCAACTTATAATTTATAGAATGGTTTATTTTAGGAAGCACCACATCATATTTGAAGTTACTCATACGCCACGGCTGCTACGTCTCTGCAAATGTCCTTTTTAAATTGCTAATCTTATGTCGTTCGATTACCTCAATTTTCTGTCCGTTTCTTTTACTTTCTCAACAAACAAGCAAAACAATAACAAAAACAAAAAATTTTACATGATAATATATGCCCTCTGTAAATGTGAACTAATTTAGCTTGATCATAAATCTTAAGCGCAAGAACTGTTGACAAAATAACTTTATAACTACAGTATCTGAAAAAGCATAATTTATGCGCATATACTTATGTACATAGTAGCACATATTTGTTTGCATGTCACTGTATGCTACGTGATGCCATGCTTCTTATAATGTAGCTGTTTAATATACATATATACGAGTATAAGTATGGGTGCGTGTCATGCGAGCGCCTCATGCATTCAGCCTAAAGCTGCTGCGTGGCTTAAAGCGCACTTGACTTCGCCGGCAACATTTCATTTAGCGCTAATCAGTGAGTAGTGAACAAGTGTACAACGACATAAGCTTTTAATCGTATATAATCTGTAGCATAATGGCTTTTGACTGTTGTCACTGGCTGATTTGTGAAGTTCTTTGAAATTGCGCCGTCGCCGTCGCCGTAGACGTCGGCTCAAGATGTGAGTGTGCGGATATTAGAGGGGCTTAAGGAATATACATATTTATATATATATTATATAATTCCATCTATGTAAGTATTTTATTTTGTGTGTGTATATGTGTGAACTACAAGCTCATTATAGAAAAATATGTTGAAAGAATTCTTTAAGTTCATAGATGTGTCTTGCATTCATATGAATCTCAATATTTATATGATCGACACTATTCTGATATGACATTTGTCTTTTTAAACAGATTCTGCATTAAAAGATATTATCGATTAAAAAAATAAATATCGATATTTCGATAATTTTTTATATTGCTTCGGTATCAAAAAAATGCTCACTAATCGTAATAATCGTAATAATGCAAAAAAAATAATTAAAATATCGATTAAAAACAAATATCGATTTTTCGACAATTTTCTAAATCAATAAAATGCACCCGTGACACAGTTAACCGATTCCTGCATTTTTTTTTTTAATTACTCCAAACTTGCGCAAAAGGGCGATAAAAATATGAAATATAAATAAAGTGAAATAAAACAGAAATATCGATATTTTCCATTATGTGTCGTTACTAAAGAAAATTGTAATTTGTTATATCTTTTAAAGCTGCATTTGATGCCGTTTTAATACTATCAATTTAGTTATTGAAAATAATCGATAAACTTTTTATGTCGATTTCCGATTTCCTATCTTTACCATAACTAACGTATAATAACATAATTTCACAATTGCTTTAATTACGCAATAAAGTATCTAGAACATAACTGATACATTTTCGATTTTCTCGGTTGAGAACTTTAATAAAATATCTACATATTTTCCTTTACGCGCCATTACTTAATAAAAATTCTATTTTGTAATTTTTTTTTTTAAACCACTTAATTGGTTGCTCTTTTAATAAGTATTAATAAATATTCGGTAGATACAAAAAGATTTACATACATACAACTTTTATTTTACGGAAAATGTTTTGATCTAAAATATTGTAAAAATTATCGATTGTATTACAAATATCGATATTTCGATATTTTTTCTCATATACGTTCTCTTTAGCGAAATTGGTTTGGTCTAAAGCCTTGTAAAATTTATCGATTATGAGAAAAGTATCGATATATTTTTCTCAAGTGGGAAAAAATTTATATACAGTTATTTTTACTGCAAGTGGTTTGATTTAAAATATTATAAAAGTTATCGATTATAATATAAATATTTCAATATTTTTTCTCAAGTACGAAAAAAATTACATACAGTTTCTTCAATCGAAATTGTTTTGTTCGAAAATATTCTAAAATTTATCTATTAAAAGGCAAATATCGCTATTTTTCCTGAAGTACGGAAGAAAACTACGTTGTGTCTAACGAAATTGGTTTGATTTAAAACATCGTAAAAATTATCGATTATAAAACAAGTATCGATATTTCAGTATTTTTTTCTCAAGTACGAAAAAAATTATATCATCGAAACTGGTTTGATCTAAAATATTAAAAAATTATCGATTATTAAACGAAACGAAAAAAATTACATAAAGTTTATACAATCGAAAATGGTTTGTTCTAAGACAGTTTAAAAATTATCGATCAGACAAATATCGATATTTTTTACTCAAGAAAGAAAAAAAACTATATACAATTCTTTTTACCGAAATGGTGTTGATCTAAAATATTGAAAAATTATCGATTATCAGACAAATATCAATCTTTCGACAATTTTTTCTCATGTACGAAAAAAATTACTAAGCTCTATGTAATTTCAACCCAGTACTTTTTGTTCCAAAATATTTTAAAGTTATCGATTAAAAGGAAAATATCGATATTTTTTTCGCAAATACGGAAAATTTGTATAACCTTTTTTTTTGGTACAGAAATTTTTTTTGATCTAAAGCATTGTAAAAATAATTGGTTTTACTAAGAAAATCGATATTTCGATATATTTTATAACAAAAAATAATCACAAATCGATAGTTTCATATTTGTTTATAATTCTTACAAATAATTGAAACTAATACAGTAAGAGAAGTGAAAGAAAGATATTGTAAGATACAGCATTTGTTTTATAAATAACAAAATTATCGTTCACTTTTCATGATTTGCCGTCACTCTTCTTCCTTTTCTTTATTGGCGTAGATTTGCCGTTATTACACTAAATTAAATTAAACGATTAGACGATTTTTAATTTTTTTAAGTATATTTTTAGGCTCTTTTGATATTCGCTTTTTATAAGTGTTTAGGAATAATAGATAAAATTTTGTTATCGATTTCCGATAAGAATTTTTTAATTGAACTGCAGTTTGTAATTTATTCTAAACATAATTGCAGGCTCCTCTAATACTTCTGTTTTAGAAGTTTTTAAAAATAACCGATAAAATTTTGTTATCGATTTCCGATAATTATTTTGTTTAAATTAAAATGTTATTTTTAATTTATTTTAAGTATAATTTCAGGCTCTTTTAATACTATCTATTTATAAGTGCTTAAAAACTATCGATAAATTTTTGTTATCGGTTTGCGACAACTATTTTGTTTTTAATTATTGAAAAAAAATTTATAACAATTTAAAATTTAAACAAGTTACTAAGTAAACACCTTAAAAATTATCGATATATAGATTTTTATCGCAAATAATCGGTTGCGAACTTTTTAAAATAGCAATTCTTAAAATTACGATCCAAATTAAAAAATTTATAAATTTATTTATGAGAATGTATAACCTTTTTTAAAAACATAGTTAGTTTTTAGCCAAATTTTTTAAGTTTTTGGGTTGCCAAAACTTTATTTTTCATCAGATCAAAAAACTGGCAAGTTGTAAGTTCTTCATCTTGGCAGTTATTAGTTTATATAAAAGTTGTAAAAAAAATTGTTAGTTAACGTATCATTTGTCTCCTATTAATCACTCAAGCAAATTTAGAGAATGTTTTTTCGAAAAAATCACTTTAAAGATCAACTGATAGAGCTGATTGAACAGCGAGGCTACATTCTAGAAAGCCGTAACTCAAAAACTATTTTATATATCGATTAAAAATTTTAGTACGATATTTTTAAAGGTAAATGCCATCGAAATATGCAAAAAATAAATCAAAAGATTTTTTCAAAATTTTACAATAGACCCCCCCTTAACGTTTTCAATTTTACAGATACTTTTATACCTCCAGCAGCTTTCTATGCATGCGTTGATTTCGTTGATGTTGTTTCCAATTTGATGCCCACCAACTGTATACATCGATATAATTGTCAAATTTGTATGTGTTTGTAGTTTCCATTTTAGTGGCCAAAAACTGTATACTTCGATAACTCAATATATGCAGTTGTCACTGCGCTCTACCTTCCGCACGGTTAGCTGAAATATTGGTGGCGTCCATTATGCTCTCTCTCTCATAACGAATTCGTTTAGATAAATGATGCTGTGAATTACTGCTGCCATCCACTAGGCTCACGCACGCACACACCGACGCACATAAAGTCAATGGAAAATATTATAATAATAGTGAAATCAACTCCCCGCGCTGACCGAAACGGCATAATAGGCGAACACGTGCCACAAATAGCACCAAAAAAAAAAGAACAGTCATCAAGGTACGCGTGAAATAGTTGAAGCGCTGCAAAAAGCGAAATAAATGCGATTTCAGCAAAGGCGACATACTATACGCCGAGCACTGTGTACAACTTTATTGGTGCATTCATGTGTGGCAATATTAAAAACTGCGCCGGTGTGCGTGCGCCTAAGTTTTTCGTGTGATTAAGAGGATAAAAGAAGTGTGTACGCACAGCCACACACAAATAAGAAACTCACACATGCTCACTGTTATGCGTACAGTTATGCAGCAGCAACAGCAAGCGACAACAACAATGGCAAAAGTTTCGCGCTGCCAAAGGGCCAACGCAGACATTTTCGTTTGTCATTAATCTTTGCGCCTTAGTGGACAAACAAACAGGCACTAACTGTAAATATAGCTACGCATGTATACGTATGTATGTATATACATATATATATATACATTACATATATGTACATGTGTGCGTATGTGCATGGGTTCGAATCTAAGCAACACACACCATCCCACGCTTGAACAGCTGTCGTGCTACAGCCTTTTTACGCGAAAAGGCTTGATTTTGTAGTTTATGCCATTGTTATTGTTGTTGCTGGTGTTTCACATTTTTACCTTCGCCATAGCCTTCGCCGCACAATCTTACCTGACGCCGTCTCGGCAGATAAGAAAATTACAAAAGCCATGCCAAGTAAAGGTAGCGTAATGTTCTTATTGTTGTTATTGCTGTTCTTTAACGTGTCTAGCGCTTATGTGCTGATAGCATGTAGTTTTGCTTAGGCGGTGCACAACATATCCGGTGCTGTTTACGAAAAGTTGTCGAGTTTTCAGCTTTTTCCTCGCCTTCTGCTCTAAGCTGAATTATCTCTACTCGCTTTGACATTTCCTCTTGGGTTTTTGGTGCGGCTGTAGATGTGGGAGCTAGAAACACAGAAGCGCAAAGCGTGCCATATTAAGCAACCATGCTTAACTCTTTTTGCTGCCACAGCCTCGTATCTGCTCATACTTGTATGTTAGCCGACACAAAAGGCGTCTGATAAATCGAGGAGACTGATTTCTTTTGTTTGTGTGGCACATTCGGTAATTGGAACTATACCATAAATATATATAGCGTACATATGTATACAATATATACATTACGACTTTTTTGTTTCATAGTTTTTTTTTTGGAAATTCACGGCAGACCAACCGCATAATTTAGTTGCGGTTTCGTAATGATCACTCATCTCTGTTTTCTTTGTTGCTACATAGGCATATAAATGCCGGCTTGTTGTGACAGCTGCACTTATCCCTTTTACCTTTTACATTTTTCGCAATGAGCATATAAATTACATATTTAAAGGCATGTCACATATATTTTCTCGTAGAAATTTGCATATTTATGAAAACTTTTGATAGGTGAGCTGCATAAATCTTGTGTAGAGTAAATAAATAGATGAACTCAAGCGTTAGGCATTTTGTCAAAGAAAAAATCAAAAAAAATATATATATATGAATAAAGAAAAAAATATATAAAGAAAACATAAAAGCTCTTATTGTAGCTTCAATGTGTACATATATATCTCTCTATGATATTCCCAGAAGTTAGATTTGAATGAAGAAGTTTTTTCAACCAAGAAAAAAAGAAAAATATATATGAAGGTTTGTCTTCAAATTACGAAAATTTTCACCGAATTATGGGAAAATATTTCAAGTTTATATTTTAGACTCTTCCGTTTAATCTTATTATGATATTCTTTACTAAAAGTAGACGTTACCACGCCAATTTAGTATTTTTTGACGGAAAAATAGCTGCCTTCGATTCGTCAAGCTTTACTCCTCACCAAAAAAAAAAACAAACTAAAACAGTTACTCAAACAAACGCGCAGCACTTGTGTGTTATACTATGTAGCCATCAAAATTGTTAGGTGATTAGATTACATTTAATCTCTTCACTAATCAAGCCCGTTCTCACTGCCGTTGGGCAGATGATAAAACAGATGTTTTTGTCATTCAAGAATTCACGTTGCTTAATATTTATTAAAAGAAAACATTGGTATATAGTATTTTGTTATAAAAGCCGTATTCTTTTAAATATTTTCCATATAATAGAAATAATGGACGCATTTTTTTCACTTAGGAAGTCGATTTTCAGATAAATTCAGATTCATTGCTTTTAACTCATTTGTTTGCTTACATTTTATTCTCTTTGTAGTGTTTAAATCAGCTATGATAATGTAATAGATTTCCTATGCTGACAAGTTGATGGTGCTAAATCAGAGTCGCAGAGAGAGTTTTCGCGTAGATTAGATTCAAATCACCTCAGAGACGAGATTAAGAACTGTCAATTATAAGATTAATGGGATAAACTACTCAAAAGCCGAAATCTTGTGATTAAGCGTGGGTCTGAATAAGATATTAGGATTCTTTTTGTTTAAAATAATTCAAGTATTTACAAATCTTGGGCATTTCACTTACATTTTTCTTTACTAGATTGGCGGGTCGAACTCGTAATAGTTTTTCTGTTCTTTTATTGTACTACGTCTCAATTTTTTAATATAATTTTATTTTACTAAAATTAATAACCAATTTCTAAAGATATACAGGTATTCTACTACCGAATATTAGTACATGACCTGCTGAATTACAGTTGCGTCGTAGGACTATTATTACGATAACTCCCACAGCAATTGATTGGCTGAGATTAGTAGTATTCATACCGTAGTGCAGCGTATGATGCCATTCTAAGTCCAATGGAAATCGCCAAATGGTAGTTGGTTGCGGGATGTAAGGTGTTTTGAATGGCTATATGGTTCCTTTTAGTTTAAAATGCTTTAGGCGAGGAAGATGTGTCGTCATGTTAGTGCCTGGTATTTCGTATTCAATTACGGAACTTTTCAGATCGGTTGCCCAAAGATTTACGCTCAACGTCCTTAAAACAATTGCCCGTTTTTTTAAATCAATTGGTGTCCAATTTTATGATACCTTGTCTATTTAAGATGATAGTGTGAACACTACCATTGCAGTTTGTTCTGACATCTATCTTAGATGACGTTGGAAATATCATGTGTTAGGTGAAGAGAGCTGCAACCAAAATTCTTGCGTTGGCATAATGTTGAATTCACATTTAAGTGATATGCCTGTTTTATTTGTTAATAATGACAACTCACAGGTTTTGCATACATATGTCCTACGTTAAAGAAGGGATGCACTTGTGAACATATTGTCTTCCAGACCAAACATTGACATCTATGCAACATTTCATCATTCATGCTACACATAAAAGATTATTTTATTTTCATTGAAAATAATGCGACGATTTGTTTCTTTACTTTGCTCACCATATATACGTCATGTATTGTGGCATATGGGTATATTGAGTACATTTGGAATTCTGTTTTGGTAACTAAAGGTATTTTTATATTAAACAATATATAATCCTTAGTATTTTTGGCTGTTGTGGTAGCCATATTTCCAACTTCAAAAAGATCAGTATTGGAAAGCCGCAAGTTCTGTTCAAGGTTGTTTGAAATTAATTTTATTTGCTTTTCAAACTTTTTTATTGGCAACACTCTTTCCATTAAGTTCCGTCTAGAATTACAAAGGATGCTTATAATGTCTCTTTGAAGCATTTGAAAGGTCTCCATTGTTGTGCTGAGTTTGGTGGCTGCTTCAATGAATAATTGGCGTTTCAAGTGGTCATCGAGAATCAAAGTTATTCAATAAATTGAGCCATAAGATGATAATATTTTAAAGGAATTATTGGTACAAAGTTTCATGCCGTTATATAAATTGTTTCTTGATTTGTGTACAGGAAAGTGAAAGAATCAAATGGAATTTAAAATTTTTTTTCATATGGGTAGTATGCGTGGTATTACACTCGTGGCCACGCAAACCTTCCCATTATACTTTCTTAAACTTTTTTTCGGACTTTTTCGTTCGAGATTGTCTTCAATTTTGTTTTTTTTTTTTTACGTTTTTGGTAAGCATAACGAAATTGTATTATCTTATTATAATCACAGTTTTTAATTTATTACGCTTTGTGGCCAATTTTATTGTTTATGAAGTAACAACGCGACTAAACTTCGTGCTTCTATTAAAAAAATATAAAATAAAATCTTAATCTCAATTATAGTGTAAATGAAGTTAAATTAAAAAAATGAAAAATATAATTTTTTCATCGCATGTTAGTCTCTTACATTTCGAGCTCATTTTGTAAAGCTCACTATCTTTCAATTGATTTATCTAAAGCTGAGTGTGTTTTATTTTTAATTTTTAATATTTTTGATTAATAACATGTCATTAACTAATTTCTAAATAAAAAAGTTCTATACCGCAAAAAGTACCGCTATAAAGTGTAATCAAATAAGCAAAATAATTGAAAATATTGAGTGGTAAGGTTTGCGTGGCCACGAGTGTAGTTCGATTCCGCCTATTTTTGCACTATGCCATATATAGGTATATAGAAGAATACCATGCACTAAATTAAATCCAAATCGGTTGCTAGGGTTCCAAGATATGAGATTTCATCTAAAAGTGTGTGCAATTCCTTCGTCATATTTTTACATCGGCTCCTTTGAAGACCACACATACCATCTAGTGAGTATAAAAATGGAAATGGAAAAAGTAGTTTTTTGTAAGAAAGAGTCACAATATAATATTATCAAAAGCAGCTGGCAACTCTATAACAAATATTCAAATTATTCTTGGGTGAAGCCTGATATTGATATTAAAGTATATATACATATACCATTTTTGTATTTATTTCCTTATATCAATAATAACAAAAAATGCTGACCATTTCAAATTTATCTCCATACATTGTAGGTATATTTGAAAAGCGTCAATCCATCCATGCCCGTTTGAAGTTCATATTAGTGCGGCAATTGTCAGTTCATTATTACCAAATGCATTCCGTTTCAAATCAAATAGTTCAAAAAACTCCTGATCTTTGCCTATATGAAATATATTTTCAACTTATATAATTAATTGTTTTTTGTTTATGAAGCTTACTTTTGAATCTATCCAATAGTCTGGATTTGTAATACAATTAAGGTACTATAAATACTATGTAAAATTAATTAGATTAGTAGTTCCTGAGATATGGTTTTTGGTCCATAAGTGGGCGACGCCACGCCCATTTTCAATTTAAAAAAAAAGCCTGGGTGCAGCTTCCTTCTGCCATTTCTTCCGTAAAATTTAGTGTTTCTGACGTTTTTTGTTAGTCGGTTAACGCACTTTTAGTGATTTTCAACTTAACCTTTGTATGGGAGGTGGGCGTGGTTATTATCCATTTTTGAACTGTATATGGAAATGCCTGAAGGAAACGACGATATAGAGTTTGGTTGACATAGCTATAGTAGTTTCCAAGATATGTACAAAAAATTTAGTTGGGGGCGGGGCCACGCCCACTTTTCCAAAAAAAATTGCGGCCAAATATGCCCCTCCCTAATGCGATCCTTTATGCCAAATTTCACTTTAATATCTTTATTTATGGCTTAGTTATGACACTAATGGGTTTCCGCTATTTTGTGGGCGTGGCAGTGGGCCGATTTTGCCCATCTTCGAACTTAACCTTCTTATGGAGCCAAGAAATACGTGTATCAAGTTTCATCATGATATCTCAATTTTTACTCAAGTTACAGCTTGCACGGACGGACGGACAGACGGACGGACGGACAGACAGGCATCCGGATTTCAACTCTACTCGTCACCCTGATCACTTTGGTATATATAACCCTATATCTGACTCTTTTAGTTTTAGGACTTACAAACAACCGTTATGTGAACAAAACTATAATACTCTCCTTAGCAACTTTGCTGCGAGAGTATAAAAAGAGAAAGCTTTAGCTTCGTTGCAAATCTTACCCTTCACAAATACAGAGAATTCTTTACAAAATTTTGACTTTGATCCATATTGACATTTTTTAGAGAACTCTTCAAGTACTATTTTAAATCTACTTTATTACTGAACGCTTTCCCAGAAATGATATAACAGTTGAAATATGTAATACTTATAGTTTAAAGCTTCATAAAGGCTGTTCTGACAGTTAGATTGCAGTGATTGGACCAGAAATGCTTTTAGAATACAACTTTAACATAAATATATGCTTTAGGCAATTGGAGAAAGTGCCCATAGAAGTAAATAGTATATAAACAATGCTAGCTTTATTTCTATTTGTATACCATGGCGCATGAATAACATCTCGAATGTAAAAATTTTATTGAAATTTCAGTTGTAGCTAAAGAAACTGCTTATACTGCTTTCCAATTAACTGAATGCAAATCAATAAATAATTAATTCAAAAGAGATGTGTGAGAGACAAAAGACCTTTCCTCAACTGAATCAACTAAAACAATCTTATTTAACGCCCAAAGGGGACTCAGGTGCTTGCATGCATGTAAAATATTGCATAAAATCCAATCCAACAAAATAATGCTTGTGTGAGAAGATTGACAAGCCATTAAAATCAGTTATGCATTCCTGCTTAGTAGTGAGGGAGAAGGTCGATAACTTAAAAAACAAAACATTATATAAAGACATCAGCAAGGCAGTAAATTCTGCTTAACTGTACCGGCAGTTAGACAGCTGGTCTCTCAGTATGTTAGTTGCTTACTGCCTCACGCTGCGCCCGCTGATTCTGCATACACTCAGCTACTTAGCAAGTCGTGCCAATGTCAGTGTAACACGTGCACTTGATTTTAATAGGCATTCCTCTTACGTGTTTCCTTATATTCTAAGCATTATTCAAATTAAACACCGTCAAGTACGACTACTAATCAATGAACGCCCCGGCGTATGAGCAACCTGCAAAGGATATGATATTTATTAGAAGGCGAGCACGAGTTATTCAAATGCACTCTTTTTGCATTTATTTGTGTAGAAAAATCTATTATATGTATGTGCTTATTAGGGTGGTAATTTATCGATTATATAACACAGCAAAATTTCTATCAGTTAATTAAAATTTCGTTCAGTTTGTATGGCAGCTATATGCTTTTGTTAACCGATCTGAAAAAATTTCTTTGGAGATCGCACTAATGTCTTAAGGAATAACCCATATCGAAATTCGAGGAGATATCTCGTGAATTGAAAAAGTTTTCCATACAAGCTATTGAGAACGATCGTTCAGTTTGTATGGCAGCTATATGCTCTGATTAACCGATCTGAAAAAATTTCTTTGGAGATCGCACTAATGTCTTAGGGAATAACCCATATCGAAATTCGAGAAGATATCTCGTGAATTGAAAAAGTTTTCTATACAAGCATTTGTGACCGATCGTTCAATTTGTATGGCAGCTATACGCTATAGTTGTTCGATATCGGCGATTTCAACAAATGAGCAGCGGTTTAGGAGGAGAAGAACATGTGAAAATTTTCAGATCGCTATATCAAAATATGAATGACTAATTCTTCGACTTTACCAAATTTTTTTCATTAATTCGAAAGGGTTTTCCGCCGCCATTCAAGAAAAAAATAAAAAAAACTTTTTGTTGTCCCACACTAATGCATATGTGTATATGTAAGTACATGTATACAACCACCTTTATGTACATATACATACCTACCGTTACATTGCTTGTTAAGTGCTGTGCAACTGCAAGGACATGAAATAAGGCAATGCAAGGCGTAGCGTTTTTGCTTACTTTGTAATATTTCTGTTTATTATTGTGGTTGTTGTTGCTGTTGCTGCACTTCTAAGGACGTCAACTGTCTTTTGAAACGGTTAACAGTGCATACACACATACAAACAGATAGACGGACACACACACAGCAAGAGCAGCGCATGCAGTTTGTATTCAAGTGCAAGACTACCGTTATGAGGTCACGTGCCTTTAATAGAGGTTAAGCATGAGAGCGTTAAAGTTGTGCTGCTCTTAAAGCGCCACGTGAGCGTGCGGGCGGTGGGTATGAGCGAAAAGCAAAGGCCAGTAACAGCGAGGTTCGTTCGTGGGTCGAGGCAATACTTAGTATAATGAGTGTTTTGCTTTAAAGCTGGTTTTAAAGCCACACAACGGTGGCATTCAATGCAGCTGTGTGCTATGCAGTATATGATTACTGATTTCCCCATTGTGTTTTGTTGTGGCGTGCACTTTTCTTTCTTATCATTGTTATTTTTACCTTGACTAGGTATGATCCTGTATGTGAGTATGTGTTTGTGTGATTATTGAAATATCGATCTTTTGTGCTGTCGTATTTTTCATGCTCATGACTGAGCTCTCATCATTTATGCCAATTCGTAGTTTCAACGATTGCATACTTCTAGGCGTTTTGCCTAGTTTTGCCAGCCTTGCATTGATGGCTTTGTGCATACGGAAAGATTAAAATAATAATTGTAATAGCTAACGCAAGAATTGCTATTGGAATTGCAATTTATATACATATGTAGGTATTGTTAGAAAAGCATGGATGCTTATATTTGAGAGATGCAAGCAGGTTTGCTTTTGAATATGTAAACAGTTTGGGGAAAATATTTTTTGTTTAGTTTCAATGTCTATAAATAACATTGATTGATATTCATTGATTCATTGATAAACAAGGTATGCACCGCGACCTTAGGTCTATTGTGCCCTCTCCTGAACCACAAAGACTCACTTAGCCCCAGCATATTGGTAAAGTCCGATATTTTACTGGGTGCTAGCGAGGCGATGTGATCTATATTTTAAACATGAATCCAAAGGTCTTTGAGTAAAAGACAAGTAAACCAATGATGAACGTGGCCAGTTGACCACAGGCGATTTAGCGTTATCCTTTTCGTCTCTTTGTCTGGAAAAATGAGTACGAAACTCTTAGTTTTTAAGATATCTATCCGAAATTTTGCTTATACTTTTTTTCTGCTAAAAAAGCTGCTAATAAGTGGGTATCATCGTTATCAGAAATCAATCAAATCGATCAAACTCAAGTCCTTAAATGAAAAACGTTCTCATGAAATATCTTCACCAAATTTTGCATGGATTATTAACCAAAGCAGCGCTATATTATTCGAAAAAATTATTCAGATCCAATCACTATAGCATATGGCTACCATACAAACTGCCCTCCCAAAATCAAGTGCTTCTGGGGAAAATTTTTATTTGACGAGATTACCGCACTAAACTTGGCATGTGTTATGAACTAAGGTAACAGTGCAATATGCGAAAAATTTGTTCAGATGGGACCACTATAGTGCTATAGTCTCCGAATTGTTAATGTGTTTTTTTTTTTTTGCGGGTGAGGGAGTGAATAATGCCTTCCGCATCTTCCGCGTCCGCGTCGTCACAGCAAATGATGTGCTACTTAAAGGCCACTAAAAACCCCTCCTCTCTAAGGAAGCGCGTTTGTACTTCTTCGGGTTGTCATTCCATATTTTTCATTGGGAGATTAAAATCTGCGCTCCTGCGTCCAGGTCCCCCTTTTTTCAGCGGAGCAAAAATTGCTGTGTATTTCTGGATAATTCCCAGTTTTTTTTGCTCCCCAGCATGACACCCATTAAATTGTCAACAATTATTGGGCCAACCAGGAATAACTTGCGCCGGTTTTTATTTTAAGCACATCTTCCCCAATCTCTACTCCTTATAGTAAGGCGCTTGGGTTGTTGGTTGGTTACGAGCTCCCTCTTTTGTGGTGTGGTCTTTCTCATATGTTGGTCATTAGTCTGCTAAGATACGAGGTGATTTTTGCTGCCTTTCAATTCAAAGCTTTTTGCCTCCTTAGAATATCCTTAGTCTTATGCGTACTTACTTTGAGAGGAATGTGCTAGTTAGTCCGTAGTAAAAGCGCTGTTTTTCTGTAGCGAGCTGCATGTAATGTGAGACAAACCATGTTTGCGTCCGAATCATGACCTGATCCAGCTTTCTTCGGGCTTCCTGTATGTATCAGGCTGTCAATATTGCTGCTATGTCGTCTGCGTATCAGATTAAATATGATTCGTCTGGCATTTAAAGTTTTCGTATTCCGTCATAAATCATGTTTCACAGGTCTGGGCCTAAAATGGACCATTGTGCTGCTCCTGACGAAACTTCTACTTGTCGTGGTCCCTCTCTAGTCTGATACAGCAGTTTTCTGTTATAAGATAGCTGTGGACCACAACATCGAGGTAATCGGGGATTCTAAAATTTTTTTCTAAAGCGTCGATCATGTCTGCCCATCCCATGCTATTGAAAGCGTTTCAAACGTCTTAAGTCACCAACAGAACTATTCGCTTGTATTTGGGGTATCTCCGCTGTGCGACTTCTACACTTTCAGTGACGCTTCGGTTAGCGCCGAGAGTTGATCTTCCGGGTCTGTAACCGTGTTGTATGGGAGAGAGTCCAGCAACTTCATTGAAAACTGCTTCCTGTCTAAGTTAAAGTAGGCTTTAATAGATCTTTCCCGCTGCGTCGAGCATGCATAGTTGACGGTATGCTGATAGCAAGCTGGGAACCCCTCTTCCCTGCTGATTAGGACAGGTCGCTGTTTCTTACAAATCTCAGGAAATATTCCAGCTTTGAGGCAGGTGCTGTGCATTTGTAAGAGTACTACGGGTCGCACTGCGGCGATTTTTTTTAAGTAGGAATTATCAGTCCCGTCCGGTCTGCGCGATTTGTTAGTTTTGAGATTGCCGGCGGGCAGTTGCAGTTCGTTGAAGGTGAACTGAGGGATTCCGAAAGTCTTATTGTCTCTTATGATGATAACTCTTTTTTCGTCTGTCATACAAACTTGTTCTAGTCAGCGCAGTAGTCCTCGATTTGTTTATATTAGACAACTGTAGTATGTAGTTGCGACGCCAACTATTCAATTAAATTCAAGCTGATAAAGATTGCTTTTACCTATTTAAGTTATAGAAAATGCACAAATTTCGGTTGCTGGTGTCAAAAAAGCCAAAAATTTGGCGATTACTTCTTGAAACGTTGCTCTCATTCCAACGAAAACTCTTTTGAGTTCTGCTTTTTCTTGAGTATACAACATGTGTTTCTCTTTAAAAATTATATTATCATTATGTCCTTTAAATTTCCAAAAATGATCCTCTTATAGTCGCTGTGTATGGGTTTTCTTTTTGTGAGCTATTCGAGAAAATTAATCACTACAGATCCTAACATATCAGTGCCGTACCACTTATCTAGCTAACTTAAGCCCCTTTGAATTCGGAACAACGGTGGCAAGGTCTATTTGGAAGAATGTCACTTTAAGTTCCGTGTGGAATCATGGAGTCAGCTTTCGACTTAAATATTTGGGTTTATTATGCGTAAAAAGCTCTAAACGCTGCTTAAAGTCATCAAATCATTGTTAATTTTGGTCGATTGTGAGCTCGCATGCGATCTAATTCACATTGAGTTTTCACTGGTCAAAATATTCCGGTTCGATATGTTCCACACTTTTGTTAGATATCTTTGCAGAACTAACAACATGAATCAGCTGCAATTAACGGTCCTCAAATAACGCTTTTTTGCAGTCTTCCAAATTTTAAGTTTTTAATAAGAATCACCCATTGATTATTTACCTGTATGCTCGCTAATATCCTTCCTTAGATCCTTAGCTGAATAACGACAAGCCGAAAATAGCTTCAATTATCAACGAAATGTTTTATATATGCTAAGGATTGACGTCACTATTGCATAATGTTATTATCACCTTGAACATAACTCTCCTCTTCGTGCGGCACTATGCTCTCAACTCTATAAAACTTAGCCTTCACTGATAACAAGCACCTGCATTCACCAAAATAACTTTGAAGCTCTAAACCTTATCATGAAAATTTATACGGGTGTATGTGTTCTTTTTATACATTTAATGTTACCTCCATTAATGAAGAATACTAATTTTCATATGCCATTATTAATTCATCAGCTAAAAGCATGAAATATACATGTTTTCGCTAATGAAGACAGAGGAAGTGAGCAAAAAATGAGCCTTTGGTAACATCGATGGTATTTGGCATATTTGCATATTTAATTAATTAATCTGGTTATAA